>NC_054057.1:81074811-81396061 GCF_017639655.2 Falco naumanni
AGAGGCTGACTACTGGACTGCTAAGACACGTGTGTCACCATCTGTGTGTTTGGTGGGAAGAGGCTTTCTGTTGTGTTATTAAGGTCAATAACTCTCCCAGCCCCCTTAACACCTCTACCAATGGCTGATGCAACTGCTTAAGCATCCTTCCTCACTCCTCCTCACCTTCCAAAAATTCCCACACAACAAAATAAAGCAGATTAAGGTACCTGGGGAGGAAGGTTTCTCCTTCCCCAGGTCCAGTTCACTGAAGAAGTAAATACCAAGAATTATTTACACATCATACTGGTCCCTGACGGTCTCTGATAGTCCCTGTGGCAGACACATCAATTCTGGCTTCAGGGAAACTGACTTCTAGCTTCAGTTTTCTTACAGATTTCCTTTGGGCAAGTCCTTTAATTTGTCAGCACCTCAGTTTGCTGACAGCCGAGTAGGGATAACAATTGCATTTCCCACTCCCTTGTACATACAGCTTTTAGCTCCCCAGGATTGTTGCACGCAGAGGTGCCCGAGACAGAGCCAGAGGCAGCCCTGATGCTTCAGGAGCACTAGCATCCCCCTCTTGCAATGCCAAATGTTGTACTCCCATGTCCTCTATATAATAAACAATAGAAGTTGTCTGAATTAAAAATGCTAGAAAACATACAAGGAAGAGGAATAACAAATTGTAAACCCCACAGTCCTAAAATTCTATTGTATGTTTAACAACCAAACACTCAAGGATTGAAACTTCAACCCTTTCCAGGGAATAATTTTCAATTTTCATCAGCCAACAATATTTGAAGAAAGTTTGCATCTACAAATATTAAGTAGTAGCTTAATTAGAATATTAAAACATAGCTCATATGTAACAATACACACACATGCACCCCCGGAACTCACACACATGAAAGTTTTTCACACAGGTCATCTTACTGCTGTTGCTTTTTATAGAGCAATTGTTTTCATCTATAAGAATCCTGCTTTGCTTATTGAGAAAAACATTCTGCAGAATAAAATATGCATTAAAATACTATAAAAGACTATAAAATGAGAAATACAGTAGCAGTTTGAGAGTTGGATAGCACCTTTTTTTTCCCCTAAATACAAAGAATTTAGAACATTGAAGAGGGAAGGACAAAAGAATTAAGTTAATATATCTAATATTGTTTTTCTTCAGCAAAAAATATTGCAGGACTAATTTTCTCAAATCCCAAAAGAGTGAAAACTCTTTCCCCCCACCCCTCCCACTTTCTCAATGCAATTTTCATTCTTTTGATAAATTAGAAAGACTTTAATTTCCTTTTTCATTATAGTTTGAATTATAAACACAGACATAAGCTTCTGGGGATTACACACTAAACAGAAAGGCAAACAAACCATACGTGGCAATTCCAAAGTCTTAAAGCCCAGAGGAGGGGAGGGCAACGGTGGCGCGGAGCTTGGCCAGCAGCCCCGCCATGGCCGGTCGCCTCCTCTCCTGCCCCTGGGCTCACTGGACTCTGCAAATCCTTCATTTGTAATTTCGTGAACTGGAAAACAAGTGGCTTTGTCTCCTTTCAGATAACACTGCTGCTGCTACCCCTTTGCGGAGCTCTGCCCGCGTGAACTGTCTGATGTTTATCCAGTGCCTCAGACCCGGAGAGCTGGAAGCCTGCCCGTGCAATGCTCTGGTTTCTGTTGGTGCACTGAGTTCATGCTCCTGGTGCTTGTGCAGCGGAAAAGTTTCTCCTTCTTAAGGAGATTAAATCAGACCTTTTCACCCCCAGATGTTTCTAAAGGCTTGAAACTGGGCGCCGAACTACCGCGCTATAAAGATTTGTTTTTGCCAAATTATAACTGCTGGCTATAATACTGGGCCTGACCTGCATCATGTCAAAGCGCTCATTATGTTAGTATTACACCTCAGAAAAACATTAGTAACAGTAGAAATGTGCTGGCTTCTTCAGGGGCAAAGCCGCTAGCTTCCTAATGAGTTAGGTTTCTGTCCCGAGGCCAAACCCTCAGTATTTGATCTGTGGGTCTCACAGCAAGGAGCACTTTCCAGGGGCTCAGCAATGCATCACCAGCCCTTACACCGAAGAGTACAGAGATGATCATGAGGAATGTGAATTTTGGGAAAGAAAGAAAAGAGGACGGCAACAGACTCCCCAACATGGACAGACCTGCCTGCCATCACCAGGAACCAGCTGGCTTGCACGAGTGGAGGAGAGCTGCTCGAGCATCTTCACTGACACACACCACTGGCCAAATTGGCACTCGCTAAACCGTCCCTAGACTCCTCTTCACATCATGCCTTTATGCATAGGGCTAAGCAAGAAACCACCTTTTTTAGCCCCAGAACACGCACGTTTTTCAATATTCTTCCCATTTTTGCAAGCAAACAGATCAACTTGTTCCACAGGTCTTCTCCTGTCCCTGTTCAGCTGCCAGAAGGGTGATCTCAGAATAAAGTTTGACAAACAACAGACAGCATTTTTTTGGGGGGAAAGCAATGTGATTATAGAAATAGTAATGTGTGTTTCCCTCCCTTGAGCCTTTTAATTTACAAAAACCTAATTAGGGAAGACTTAATGTATAGCATATATAAAAAACCTGAAACTTCTGACAGAATATGCTCAGTACCATTTTCTTCATGCTTCATTAATAAAGAACAAAATGTCTCTAGACTTTCTGTAACATATGCACAGAGTGATTTCAAACCAGACTGAGATTCTTTTCAAATGAGGGTTGTAATATGCTCAAGCAATAACAATGCATTTTTTTATTGCTTTGCTTGTAAAGTTGTTTCCATGTTCTGCTAGGACAAAGTTATTTGTCATTTCTGCAAAGTATAACTTGTTACTTTGATGGTTTTTAGGACCTTTCTATTTCAGCTATCGATTCAAGGTTGAGTGTAGCCTACAGCAGAGTTGAGCTTGGGGAATCAGAGTGCAAGAGGAAGACTTGCATTTTTCTATAGAAATTATACCTTTTCATACAAATTAGAGACAGGAAAACAAAGTTCAGATTCATCTCCTAAATCATATATAATGCGTAGGGCTCTGTGCCACCAGATCACAGGAAAGCAAAAGGGATTTCTAACTCTTCCACATGCGCTTATCTTGCCCAGACTACAAACACAACAGTTTATTAATTGGATAGGTCTGAAACAAAAGAACCTCCACGACACGAATGCAACCATTAATATCTCTACCAAAGGCTGTATCAAGCAAGCCAATGATGTGTCCTGTTTTGTCTTCAGATGCAAAATGCCACCTTTTTCATTGTCTATCTGCATTGAAGAGCAGGGCTGAAGCACCCTGGGCAAGAGGAACGTCTGCCCTGATACTGATAAATGGGGCAAGTATATCTGCAGAACTCAAGAATTTCCCTTTTCTTATCCATTTCCAGAAGGAATCAGATAGAGGCAATTCCCCAGGTGATCTTTCACTGAACACAATCTTTCTCTGTGTGGGCAAATGGGAATCAAAATGATCTCATGAGTATAAAATATTTCAAAGTAAGACAATCTGGGGGAGAACATTTGCCCAGGAGATTAAAACAAACAAACAAACAAACCTAGCTCTGAAAATGTATGTATGCTCCTACAGTGAGCTGTTAAATTGCATTATAAGTATTGAGACATCAACGTTTACCAACATTTGCGAATCAAATAGAAGCATAGAGTGGAAATCTGTGAAACTATTTAAAGGTGTCGGTGTATGGATTTGTAAGCAGAGGTTTGTATAGCATTTGATAGCTATTTATTTCTCATTAATGTTTATGATGGCCTGACTTTCCATGGGATGCAAATCATATCTGATGGGTAAATGGCACCAAATCGGTGTTTTGAAAATATAGAGTATTTTCATATTTGGCAAGTGAAACAAAAAAGACTTCCTAGAGCGAGCATGCTATTAAAATGCTAATAGACTGTATTTGAGAAAGTTTACTCAGCCTCAGCAGGAAACATATATACCGTTTACAGCTATCTACATATTTTTTTAACATAAAAGGGTTACCTGTCCCATGGAACTGTAAGAACCTTTAGAAGAGAGACAGGATAATGTGATAAGCCCCATGCAAATGAGGAATGAAAAGAATATATGGAGGGCTAGTGAACATAATTATATTGAAATGCAGATATAATTGTGAGCATGAAATATGTACATATGATGTGATAGCAACCTGTTATGTATAATGTCCTAAAAGGAAATCAGTCCAGTGAACTGCTGGTGAGAAACACCGTAGATATGGTCACAACATGTTTCATCCCATCAGAGATTTTAACTTGAAGATGTTCAAGGTGAGTTTTTTTCTGTTTGTTTTGGGATTTTTTTGTTTCTTTTTAATACATTTGGTTTTGGACATTTCGGCAGGTCATCCCTCCAAATTATTCAATATTGAAGGACTGGTCAGGTGGTGGCAGGGATTTTTCCCATGACAGGTGAAGCAAATCATAATACAAGAAATAAGGGCATGGCTCTGATGGAAACGGGGAGGGTCTGTACGTGCAGACCTGCCACCACTGTATGTGAGAGCAGGCAGGGCACTGAGCAGAGCTGAGATTGGGTCAGGTCAATCATAGGAGCCCTTGCTATACATTGCATAGCATTCAGTGATGAGCACCACCTTCCAGATGTCGGGGTGTGTGTTTAAGAACTGCTGTGAGCTGTAACGCAAAGTTCAGACTGAGAAAACGAAGATGAAACTCTGAATGTACCACTCAGTCCCTGGTGAATTCACCAGCAAAGCTGGCTCTGGCTTCAGCGGAGGCAACTGGCTTTGTTCTGCATCGAATAATGGAACTGAACTGGAGGCTGCGGGGTCAAAGAAAGCAGAGACTTCAGGAAGCCTGTAAAAACAGAGTCCAGATTTGCTGGAGAGCTGTAATCTTCCAGAAATGTAATTAAACAAACAGGCAAGAGTGTTTGGGATTGAAATCTCTGTTTAAACATCCGCTGTTACTTTATGTGAATATCAGAGTGGAAGATAGAGTTCACATGTTGAAAAAGGCCAGAAGATTCCTTTTGTCTTTTTTTTTGTTTTGTTTTCTCTCATTCTGAACATTGAATAAACATAACATTAATTGGATTGTGTCTGATGGTCAGTAGGGTGACAGGATTTGAACTCTTACATTAGGAAACAAATTGCTTGCTGAAAACAAATTCTTTTACTCTGGCTCATACATTCTCAGCTTAGTACAAATAAAATACACAAACCCAGATCACTGACAAATGGCCTGGGTAGTCAAACATATCTATGTCTCAGAAACATCTAATAAGTTGTTTTGATTTTTTTTTTTATGTTTTGGCTCCACTTTTACCCTGAAATGTATGTACATAAATTATTTTATGCAAATGTCAGTACAATCCATTGCTATTGGCTTAACACATTTCCCTCAAATGGTTGAACTCCTTTCCATTTTAGGAGAAGTGCAAAGTTTAAGACTTCTACCAGTCACTTAAAAACAAATGGAAGAGAAAATTAGAGATTATTTAGCTTCTGTATATTTTTTTATGCTTTCCTAAAACAAAATAATTCTGGATTCTACTTACTGGAAATCTGCTTGGTTAAGAAATATTTAAATGAAAACAGCACAGGGCTGTTTTGCTTTGTTGGCTTTTTGTTGTGTTAGGATTTTTGGAAAGGTTTACAGTGGAATTATAAAAACAAAATTAAACAGTAGTTTAGCATTTTGCAGAATCACATGGAAGAACAAGACATTCTAATTAGGAAGGCTAAATCCCACAAACAGAGTGTATCAAGAGTTTTCTGTTGAAGGGTTTATTGCTAGAAAATTCTGGCTGGCCATAAAATCTCTTTTTCTAGATACATATTGATAATGAGCAATTTCCATGGGAAATGTCCCCCCATGTCATCATCCTAACTGTCACCTCCACAGCACCTGGGTGCAAAGGACTTCCAGGACTGATGGCTCAGAGCTGTGGTACCACCTCAGTGCCACCTGGGCACACACAAGCTTAGATGAAGAAGGATGTCCCCATTTAGTTCTTGGCCCTTGTGAGACCTCATCAAACCTCAGCACACCATCACTGAAACCACAACCTGTGGAGCTAGCAGGTTCCTTCTGGCAGCCCACGAAGACAGGGCTCAGCTATTGGTTTTTGCAAAAGGGAAACAGCAACTGGGTGAATTCTAAGTGGAGCGAAGGACGTGGGAAAGCCTAAATTTGCTAACAGTGTTGGCTCAGAGCAGAGCTCAAAGTTATCTTCCCCGGTGCAGAGCTGAGGAGCTGGCAGAGCTGCTAACCAAGCCCAGCGCAGCCGTGCTAACAAGCTTCCCCAGCTTTTATGGTCACGACAACCCTTTGGTGTGCTGGCGGCCAAGTGTCCATCCCATGATCTCCATTCCCAATCCTGCCACCATCCTCGCAGAAAGGTTTTCCCACCTGTAGATATTCTTTTTTCCTCCTGCCCTTTTGGTGCAACTAGTTAGCTTCGGGGGTGGGTGGGGTGGGAGAAAACAATAATAATAAAAAATGGCTATTTCTCTGGTCTGGGCACCTGCAGAGATTAGCACAGCGGAGCCCTGATCTCATCTGAGACCAGAAAAAAAAAAAAATTTTCTGCTTTCTTTCTGTTTAAATATACTGCCAATTCAAAAGACAGGATCCTTCCATCTTTAAATGTCTTTCTCATGTGCACTGTTCCAGCAATTACAGATAGAAAAAAACCCAAAGTTGTGCAGTAGTTTCAGCAACTGAAGTTCACGGTCTCAGGGAGCCAGTGGCCCTGGAAGCTGGCTGCAGTCAGCGGAGATGCCTAGAAAAACTTCCCAGAGCCTGGAAATCACACAGTTCCCAGGATTCAGCTGCATGTGCTGTGGGTCAGCGTGTTTAGCTTGTACACAAGCCACGTCGCGTTATGGGAAATCAGTAAGCCTGAATGACGGTAAGTGTATAGAAGTATTTCCCCAACCTGCACTATCAGTTTATCTATTAAATTCACACACATGAATATCCTAGAAACCTTGATTGGTAAAAACCACACATGGTATATTGACCTGAATTATTATTTTGCAACAGGTTTGTTAATTTTTTTCAATAGGCCTTAATTATATATATCTATATATAACTGTACTGATATAACAGCACTATGAAGGTGCCCATTTCACTTATATCAGTATCGTATTACCTTAGCTATTATTTTTTCAATCACAGCAATAATGAACATAGAAAATATTAAGTACATCATATTAACTAGAAGGTATTCCTTTAATCCAGATATTCCTTCTATAGTGAAAAACACTTAAGAAATGGATTCAATTAATTTTGTTGCTAAGATGTCAGTACAATCTGCCACATGCACATAGCAAATATGAGTAAGTCTCAGTTTGTACCTTCTAGGCTTTTTTGGAATGTGTAGAATTACAGCAATTAATTGCTGCTGTTTAAAGAAAACGTGAAAAACTATTTTGACATATATGCTGGGTAGTTGTGAGATAAACACATGGAAGAGAATAAGCAGTGGGTGGGAGTTTCAGGGAACTGGTAAATAACAGAAATGTAGTGATTTGCAGTCTTTTAGAAATCAGAGGATAGATTATTGACTTGCATAAGACATGACAAGGGAGAAAGAGAAAAATGAGCTTAATACTGCAAGACGCAATCAGTTAAGAGCTGATTTAGTAAAACAATGCTGACTTCTTGTAGATAAGTTAGCCTCCCCATTGCACTCAAATGAAAATAATAATAATAAAAAAAAGCTTATTCCAAAGCTGCCTTTGTGTAAATATAACTCTTTTACATGTAACATCCCTTTTTTTTCCTCTTTAGAGCATAGCCTACCAGATAAGTCACAAAGGAGATTAGCTTTTGTAGGGATCCAGATGGTGCTTCGAAGATGTCACGGTCACAAGTAGCACACACATGACCTTTCACTTGGTGCTGCTGAGCGCATAAACGCCTGGTGGCCTGTTCTCCTGGTCCTCGGGAAAAGCCTAAGGTGAACTGGCTCTTCACCCCTGCTCAGAAATGAGGGAAAACAAAGCCCATAACCCGGGTGCTCTCCATTTAACAACACCTCACTAACAACCTCATGTTCACTGTTTTAAAAACAGCTTGGGCTTGGGGTGGGTTTTTTTGATTTTTCAGTCCTTAATGGCATTATCCTTTAGAAAATAATTTGCTTTTTATATTCCATTTTACACATTCCTCATTGAAGAAAGTACATACTCCAAGAAAACAAGTATTTTAGCACAGTTGGTCATTACTGGCTCCAGTTTCCCTCAAAATAGAAAATTTTCTGTTTCTTTCACCACTAAGTATTGCACAGGTCACAAAGGAAGTAATTTGCTAACACAGTTCAACTTCTCATCCTCATTTTATAAAGGAGGGCAGAGAAGGGACTCAAAGGCTTCTCCGAGTCACACCAGACAAATTATGTACTTGAGACAAGAACTGTATAATTTTTCTCTTGTGTTAAAAGAAGTTCTCGTCTGGCCTGTTCCTTTCTAGCAGGGTCCAGGTGTCTTCAGCCCTTTTCAAAACAGGGGTAAAACAAACCCACTGATTTCAGCAAATTAAATTTTCAGGCAGTGGACTGGTGACCTGTTCTGTTGTTGCACAGAGGGGCTCGACAGCATCCCTCTGCTGGGCTCAGACCACGGAACCACGCCTCGGACGGCACGGCTGAGGATCCGCACACAAATTCCTATGCATGTCCACACTCACATTTATGTGGCTATAGAGAGGGCAATTTCAGTTACATCTGAAAAAAAAAAATAGTACTACCTTCAAATAATTGCTGCTTTTCTTAACATACTTTGCTATATGTGAATTTACTACCTTTTTCTTTTTAACTGCATTTAGTGGTTTCTAGACAAAATCGTAACAACAATCACTGGCAACCAGGTTATGTTCACAAAGGAAATTAAAAGCTTCAGAATACACATTAGCTTCTGGACTACGATGTTTACAAAGCCTCCAGGATTTTGATCTGTGCACATCCCTAATGTACCAAATGTTGAAAATCCAAAACAACTGCCAAAATTCACATTTGGCCCTGATTATTTCCTTGTTTATCATGGTTAGCATTCCCCAGATAAAAGATAATGTTGCAAGCTCAATAACCACAGAAGTTTTGAAGACACACTTAAAGAGAAACATAGCTATTTTCCTAAAACATAGTTCGAAAGGAAATTAGTGTAAAACTGAGTAGATTTTAATTGAGTGATGCGCAGCAATGCTCAGGTCTCACTCGTGAAACATTCTACTTAGTTTATACTGGTTTATATCCTAACTAGATGGATGAAATATTGAAATGGCTCCTTTGTGTATGCATTTGTCTTTCATCTACTAAAACTGTATTTCAGCTGCCTTTTTATCTGTCACTGTAAAATAATCCCTGAAGTTCCACCAGTAAGTCATTTTTTGCATGCAGCCACAAAGATCTCAATGAAAGGAAAGTGTCTTTTCCATTTTCTCCTAAATCTAGGTTATAGATATAGAAAAAGCAATTGCTGTATTGCTGTTGCAAGCTGCCCCATGGAGACACCAATGAGTCTATAGAACTTACTGCCACAAGCCCCCATTAGACTGAAGAGCTCAGAAGTATTCAAACAGGTTAGTGTTTTGTTTGCTGAACTAGAATTCGCAGAGATAAACACCAAAACAATTTTTGCTGGCGAAAAAAAAAGAAGCCAGCACACTTCATGCCAATACAGCACCGTGTGGTGGGGACTTAGAAGGAAATTATGAAGCAAGGACAGAGTCATAAGGGTCCGTGGCAGGCTTTTTCCACTTCTAAAGCATTTCCCTCAAGCCTTTTCTAGCTCTGAGATAGATTAGATGGTTGATTGCTCTGCACAAACGGAGCAGTCTCCAGATTCACAGAGAGCCTTATTGTTCACCATAACTCTTGGCATGGTGCATCTGGCATGTTTGCAGTTGGATAGCACTCCATAAACAGGTGAACCAGACAAGAGAAAAGTTAATATTCTGCTGTTGTGACAGTATAATTATCTCTAATAATAAAGGAAAACAGCTGCTTCAAATAGTCTTTCACTTAGAAAGTGTTTGGATCGTTATACTTTGACTTTTATCATCTGTTTTTTGGATAAACTCCCAATGTGGTTTATGGTTCTGCAAAATGGTAACATCTCATTTTATGAATGACAGACAGATGGGGTTTGCTGCAAGGCTTATTGATAGTAAAGCACATAAGACCATTCAAGATACTTAACTGCAAGAAATACTGGAGATAACAAAATACTGCCTTCTCTCACTTTTTAAGACTCTTGTTACTTATTTTCAATGGTTTCAAGGTGGTTTTTTTTTGTTTGGTTGGGTTTGGGGTTTTTTGGTTGGTTTGTTTTGGGTTTTTTTGACTGTTCAGTATTATCACCTGGCAATCCTAAAACTTGTGATATTTTGTTTCAGTGCACAGAGAGAGAAGAACAGCTGTTTTACAATTAATTGAAAGCCAGTGGAGATGTAGTCCAGATTTCAGAATAAGGTCTGTTTGCAAGAGATTTGTATGCCATTCATCTCTTTCTCTGCCTGTCTCCCTCCCACCCCCAGCAATCATCTAATTGGATTTTCATGTCCAAATCCTGTTCTCTTAATCAAAAGGCAAACAAAATCAATCTTTTGGGTTCCCACAATCTAAGTGAAGCATTTAGTCCTAAAGCACTGAGAGACTTTTTCTGCAAAGCTCTGTCAGACCCAGCTTACTAAATTGTTTAACCCTTGTCACTAAGAGCCGCGGTAATCATCCATGAGATCTGCTGCAGTAATGTTACTTTTTGTTACATTAGGAAAGGTTTTATTTTCCCAAACTTTGGTAAAACCACACAACTGACGTGGGACAAATGGTGGCGTTTTGGGGTTTTTTTTTCAGTTTTTTAAAATTATTTGTTGTCAAAACTTAACCTTTTGGAAGCAAACACTTCAGGTACATGATGATATCATGCAACATTTGACCTGGAAAAGAAAGCATCTAAAATGCATTTTTATGCATTGCTAGATATTTACTCTGATAGACCAAATCCTTAAAATAGGAATCTCAGCTCTGCTACCAGTCTTCCTCTTTTTTGTCTTTATTTATGTCTAAGATTTATGTCTTAGGACACAGAGCAAGGGCTTCCCTGCATTGCTTTTCCTTAGCTGCACCCTTCCAGCAGTGCACAGTTGCTGCACCTCTGTTCCGGGACCCTCCAGAGTGATGCAGAAGAGGTTGAGCACAGCTGTGTCCCATGATTTCCAGGTAGAAAAGTCTGGGACTATAACGGAAAGTCTAACTCCTGCTGCCAGACCAGCTTTCCAAGGCGCTGGGGAGCTGGGAGTCTGGAGGATAGAGGAGCTTATGGTCCCCAAATCCATGAGCCACAGAAAGGATGCAAAAAATGAATGAATCTCGCTCAGATTTTGTACTGACAAGTCTATATGGAGCCCTGTGAGATAGGTAGAACTGCAATACTCCACAAGCAAAGGTGATTTTAAAGGCTACACAACTTCCCACAGAACACAATTCAAATCCTCTGTATCTGGACTGCAGTAAATAGCTGGAGACCAATTCCGTGCAGGAACTGGAGACTTTGGGTAGTTGACTAACAATTGTGAACCTTCCCAGCTTAGCACAAAGCTATTTGGTAAAGGTATTTAACAACGATTCATTGGGAAAACTCACAGTTTCCAGCTGTGTGCAGACTCAGCGTTTTCCCATGTACCGCGCTCCAGGCTGGGCTGCGCACTGGCCCACGATGCCAGCACCGGGGGGCTGAGTGCTGCACAGCAGCCTGGGCATCTCTCTCTCTTTCCTTTATCTTCACTGAAGAAAGAAAACCTCTTGTTTTTAGCAACAAAATGAATTCCTTGTAAAACTCGCTGGGAGTATCCGGCATCCCAAGCGAAGTGCCAGCACCAGACAGAGGGGAGGGAGCCCAAGCAGCAGCAGCAGCCTGGCTGCACGCAGCCCACCACGCTCCCTGCACCTGGCTTATGGCCAGCATCCCTCCGCATTGGGAAATGGCCTCAAACGGGTAGTTTTGATGGGGGATGTACCACACACACACGGGGCATGCTGGGGCAGACAGCAAACGGCACGTTACTATCTCACACACACACTTCTCCATGAGTGGGGAGCGTGGCTGGTCTTATGTAGGTCCCTCTGCATTGGTCACCAAGCCGCTGGAGGGAAGCAGGCTGGGCAGAAAGCCAGCACGGTGCCAGGCAGGGGTCACTCCTGCAAGTCATCTGCAGCAGCCTAGGGCAGCCCAGGGACGGCTCCCAGCTGGGCTGGTGGGTCCTGTCCAGTCACTACTGGGATACCAGGAGGTGTAGTGCTGCTACTCCGTATTCATCCACTGCAGCTTCCCCTTGCTTCATGCCCTCCCTGCTGCCAGGTAGTGCATGCAACGCAGAGCATTTAGCCCATGGCTGAGGGGGCTTTAAAGATCATGTTTTCAAAGCAAAACTTTAGGCTGGTGAAAAAAATTTTTCATGGGAATGCTTTCTTATGTCTCATATCTGACACAAAAGATAGGAGTTGGCACAGGACAGGCCTTTAAAAAAAAAGTGTGAAAACAAAATGGCTATGAGACATAATTCACTGGGCCTGATAAATTCTTTGATAGCAGAAAAATAACTCCATTTCACAATTCCATTGCTGCGTTAAAAACCTGCGTATCCATACTATGAGCTATGCTGAAAGGGGAATAATGACAGATTGTGCTATCCCCAGTGATGCTTAGTCAAAATAGTATATTGAATCTTAATATCAACAATTTCATGAGAATTACTCCGTGGGCAAGTAATTAGGCATAGATACCATTGAAGTTTTACTGCACTGTGTACTAGCGGCATGGGAACTATGTTTTAACTTCCCCTTTCATTTCACGTGGAAAGAAACAAGTTTCTTTTTTTGCTCATCCAAATCTTTGAATATTCAAGTTGCTTAACTGAAAATGCTTGGAAGGAACAGACAGCGAAGTGATAATGTGTAGCTCTTTGAACAGGGGGAGCTTGGAAGAATGCAAAGTTACATTTCCAACACATTACCAGCTCCTCTTCCAGAGAGAAGTATTTGTCTGCAACGATGTCAGTGTTTCTCCACTCATCAGAAAGGGCCTTTAAAAACGCTGTCAGGAGCACAACAATGACAGCTACAATTTCACTTGCCTACTGCCATCCACGTACAGCACGAACGCTGTCCCAGGCTATCTCTGTGATTATGCAGGGAAGAATTTGAAAATTGCACAGTTTGAGGAATATAGCTGAGGTGGGCACAGAAGCAATAGCACTGCAGTTAACTGCAGCTCACAAAACTTTATTTAAAAACAACCTCTCAAGTGAGCGTTTGCTGCAGCCCTGCAATTTCTCATAGTGGCTCTAACATGGACCTCCAGCAGCAAAGCTGAAATCGTACCTTTGTATGGTTATCTTACAACGGGACCACCTTGCAGTTGAGACACACCTGTATTGCAGATCCTAGAACCTCACTAGTCAGGGTCTGTCTCAATCTGACTTATCTGGAGGCTCTACTGCCATTTTAGCAATGAAGAAAATAACCTCCTTGCACATATTTTTGGTTGCTTTTTGACAGTGGCTGCCAACACACTTTCTTTCTCAGCTTTCTCACTGAAAGAATCACCAAAGAGGAAGGTGCCTCTGCTATTCACTCCATCTTGATGGCGTGGCCACCCGATGCTCAGCCTCTCCCAGACCAATGCTCAAGTCAGAGTCCCCCTATACTTCAGTAGGCTGAAGTTTCCTTTTTGGATCTACAGCCTAGATCCAACTCCAGACATCCAAACCACAAAACTCAGAGTCATAAAAAGCATTTTTATCCTTAGCTGTCTCACAAGAGAGTGTTTTTAAAGACATCAGTTGTCCCTGCTTCTGCAGTCCAGCTGTGGTGAGGTACGTACCCACCACACGGACCTGGAGGAGACCTCTGGTCCTGGAGAGGCGCCTCCAACCAGGACCCACCCAAGCAATTTAGAGCTCCCTGTCCCAAATTTTTCAGTGGGTTGTAGGACAGTCTGCTTGAGCAAAAGCAAAGAAAATGACCTTTAAAGAAAAAGAAAATATACAGATCGCTTATGTCTCATGATAGACTCGTAAAAAGCTGTATTGGGTGCCAGTGTTGGCTGTTGGTTGCAGTTCAACATTACGGGATAGACTCCCAGCTGAAAAAACACAACTTGATCCCTGCACAAATGTTTCACAATAATCTTTGCTGGAAAGTCACTGCATAGCTTTGGGAACCCTGTAAAATTCCTCCAGGGAAGAATTTCCCTCACGCTGCCGCAAAGCCAGTGTTTCTTCTAGCATTTGTCACATACCTAGCAGCTTTATAACCCTTTAAAATGCGCAATAGCTGGGCTTGTGACAAACTTCCTGATCTTTTACAGGAGATGTGTAATGTTTCACATGCATTATGCAAATTCAGATTGCAAAATAGCTTCTCCAGGAATTGCCTGAATAAATCCAGCTAGGCAAGTTCAGAAACACTGAAAGCCAACATACCAGGTCAATAAGGACAGGGATAGCCTAATCCATGAGACTGCCTTTGTGATTCAAGGCAAACATGTAATTAAAGGTATAAGTAGAAGATTTAAACACTTATTTATACAGTTATGTTATGAATTCCTCGGGGGGGGGAGGGGGGGTGTGCAGAGTTGGACCTCAAGAAGGACAAATCAGCAGAGACGCAAATTCTTTAGTATATTTGATTGCATCTCATAGAGTGTTTCTATCAAACGACAGCAGGCAGGGCTGCAGGTTGCTGCTTCTCTTGCCACCTGCAAGCATGCCATTGTGTGGGGGGCTCCTGCTCCCTGGGATGCGGGTTCTGTGCAGAGCAGCACAGCAAGGGCAGAGCTAACACACGTGGGAGCATAGGTGGAGCAGCTGCTGAAAGTATTTTAGTTCAGAAGCAAGGAAGGCAGGACATGCAACAACCTGTAGTACTGCAAAACACAGAGGTTTAGTACAAAGAGCAACAGAAACTGAAAAGCCACGTCTGAACAGAAGCCAGTAGTTCATGGATCTTCCTCTTTGGCAACTCCTTTGCATACATTAGAGTGGGAAAACATTAATTATACCACAGCAATTCATGTCTTCCGAAAAACAAAGTCTGTGCTCTTTTCCCATGCTGCTGTCAGCCTTCAGCCTAGTCCTGCAGGCATCATATCCATCAACACACCAAGCGTTTCAGCTGCAGCTGATGGGAACACCAACCGAACACAGCCCAGCAGCTCACTAAGTAAATAAAGGAGACAACTCCAGGCCTCTGCTTAATCTTCTCACTCCCACCAGGTCCTCTGCACTTCCAGCCTCTCACCCCAACCCCAAGATGAAATAAGCAGATATCGTATCCCACGTTTGCACCAGTCTGTATGAGCCTTATGGGTTTGCAACATGAGTCGAGCACTTCACACCCTGAAGATGTGAAACGAAGCCCTACTCCAAATATTATGCAGGGTTCAGTGATCCACATCCTCCTAAGAGCAATCATTAGCTTTCTGCACCTGCCAGCATCTGCCCTGACAATGTCTCAATAAAAAATTTCTTCCAAACAACAGTTGTTTAAATGAAAAAAAAACCCAAGTAAAATAGAAATTATAAAACCCACCATAAAAACTGCTGATGAACTTTATGATCTAATCTTGAACCAGTGGAAAAGAAGTAGGAAAGGAAGAGACAAGTTCAAAAAGCCAGAGGTAGAAGCAGATCCTAATAACCTTTTAGGAGTTAGTTATCCAGACCATAACTGAAATACATTTATAGGACTCCTAGAGAATATGTATTTTTAAAATATAATATGCAAAAGAAAATGTAAAATACTGGTGGCTTGAAAGGTGGTCTAGAGTGTGAAAGATGAAAGACTTGGAGACACATCCATTCAACCGTCCAACAGTTCTAGGGGTTGCTATCTGCAGAATGAGTTCTGATATAACCCAGACGTAAATGAGATTCAAAAATTGACAGCTGTGCATAAGTCTCCTCTTAAAACAAAAATACACAGAATAACCTGCATTAAAAACTCAGCACCTCTTGTTGGCTCTCCCCTGAAAACACATCCATTTTCATTTATGTCTAGTGTGAACATTTGTGCCCGTTTCTCATTTTGCAGAAACAACATCTGCCTGCTGATAAGGTGCACTGGAACATGCGTGCCTGGATGTTTATTTCCACAGGGTGTTCTATATGAACTTAATGTATTGGTCTTGTTTTTCATCAGTCTTGACCTGGTTTACAGGGTTATAAATCAGAACAAATTAGATTTAGGTGGTAGTAAAACCCAAACGATTTCAGTGGACATTAACTTTTAAAGCTTTTGCAGCCGACAATAGAGAACAGTGCAGAACAACTCCAGCTCCTGATCACCTGATACAACACTGTGAAAACTTACTGGTTCTTAAACTGCCACACAAGCACAAAAAGAATAAATGAAATAAGAGGGATATTTTCATTCCACATGAGCTCACGCTCTGTTTCAAAGGCAGATTAAATATCTCTGTGTAAAACAGGCCACAATCAAGCCACTCCTCAGATGAAGACATAAATTTGCAGCTTTCATTGACAAGTTGTGAGATTCGTTGTTGCCATCTTGGTCAAACATTTGGATGGTTTTAAAAGGTTGGCTCATTTTCCAGGTTGAGCATCCCCTCATCTTAGAAATACAGCATTTGCTGCTGTAAAAATTTCAAATTTGCAAAAAAATTGGATGAATTCTAAAAGAGAAAGCAAAAAGATTGATTCATGGAGTTGATGAAAACTATAAAAGCAGTTATTCTTGTTAGTTGATCCTGGGGAAAAAAAGTACTGCAATGCTGTTCTAATACTCATTTCTAGGAATCAAAGATCTTTTTAGCAAATTGCATCATCTAAGTGTCAAACCATGGACTGATAGCTCTGCCTCAGAGTTTCCAGTCTCCACCATTCGCTGATGCCTTTCCACCCAGTCCTTGAGTACATGCACAACGCTGTCTTTGGGGTACATTGTACAACAGTTCCTGAACCTGCACTGTTGCTGAAATCAACCCATAAAATGTAAGTATGGCTTTAGAGAATTCAACGAAGTCAGTGATGATCTAAAATATACATGGTCAAACCCAGTTCTTTACATGATCCCTGGACGAAACATAATACAGCATATTGTGCAGATATGAAAACTAATTACTGAAAAAATTTAAGTGGCTGCCCAAGGTCACGCATAAAATGAGTTGCCTGAGAGCTAGTTCAACACCTTAGGAAAGCCCAAGATGAAAATAAATCAGCCAACGTTTACGTACCCCAAAGATGTGACGAAGCGACCACTCCCTGCAAAACCACTATTTTCCTTTATTTCACGTTTCCTTACAAAGGTGCAGGGCAGGGCAGGGCAGGGCTGAGATATGGTTTGATGTAGTTCAAACAAATCACACCAGTGCATTTTGTACCCTGTACACCCAGCTGCCTCCCTGGCTGCCAGGGCAGAGAATGAACAGAAGTCACTTGTGGGCTGGGAAGCCCAGAGTGAAATGGGGGCGAAGATTTTATTTAGTTTTGCATGTGACTTGGGAATAAGGTTTATAAGGCTGCTGAGAGGGTGGTAGCACAGGCTGAACAAAGAAACCAGTATGATGGAAGCCTTTAAAAAAGTCAGGATGCGGGATGAGAGACTGAGAGGAGCACACAGAAATTTTATGATAGTAAAATCACGTATAGCATGAGCGAGGAGTAGTGTTGAAACACACACCAATATTTTCTACAGTTTATTTATTAAAAATCATTTCTCAGAAATAACCATCTGCCTTCACAACAACTGCTCTTCTCCAGACAACAAATGTAGTCTATTAGTTTTCCTTTATATATCCTGCATTGTTGTAATATTGAGCAATACTTGAATCTAATTCTTCTGACACACAGTTATGAAAAATGTAATTTTTAAACCTTAAAATATTTACACAGCTAGCGAAACTTACACAATTAAAGTCTGAATCAAATTGTCATTTATATGTAGTATACCACCACAGATTTGCTAAATTCAATCAGTTAAAATAAAAGTGGCAATAAAGTATCACCAGACAAGAGGAACCCATTTTTGTCTGCATCCAGCTGTTTGTTTATTTATGTATTCATCTGCTTAATAAATTCCCACCAGCCTTGCAAATGTGCACATTTTAATGACAATTTTGAAGAAGCAACTTACGGGGTTGGGGTGGGGAGGAGACAAGTTTTGTTCTCAGCCAGGAACATGGTGTACTTAAGTTTCCATCTGTATTAAATTCATTTACTTCTATTGTAGCCTTGGTTATAACAATATTTGTCTGCTGAAATAGCCTTTTTGTACTGGCATACCCAGCTCAGCATCTTGAAACCCACTACAAGGAGCACTGTAAACAGTGAACAGAAATAAACAGGCTGAACAAAACCCAGTTGCATCAACGTCCAGGTCAGTGATGTATTTGCTACAGAAACAACTAGCATGAAGTTTGTGTACATGCTCAGGATGTTAAACTTTTGTCCTGCCTAACAGGTAGGAACCCATTAGTTTCAATAACTGCATTTGCAGAATGCCTTTAATGACTGGATTCTGTCCCATGAGTGAAGCTCATAAAAAGTATGGAATCAATAATATTAGGAATATTACTATTTATTACTAGTAATAGTTTGCTCAACTGACTAATTTAGCTTTTCTCACTTTGATTTGTCTTTACTGTGTGAACCCCTATTACACACAAATAATGGAAATGAGCTTGAGTGTCTACTTGCACCTAATCTTGTTCAACAATTTCTTTTCATTAGCAGGATAAAAGCACCCTGCCGCATTCAGCACTCCGCTATGTGCTCTCTGAGTCTTTGGCTTAACCCTTTTAACATGATTAAAATAAACAAAGATCAATGTGGCCAGCATTCCTCAGAGTGACAGAGACAGGCCTAATTGCTATTGAAACTTCACAAAAGAAACAAAAAAGCTAAAACTTCCCCCCCCCCCCCCCCCCCTTTTTTTTTTAACTTAGAGGAAAAAAAAGTCTAATTGATTGTGATTAGTAAAGGCAATACTTTGAGATGTTGTCTAGGTTACCAGATTTATTGTCCCTTTTCAGCAGTCTTGGTCATTACTTAACTATTGGATTAATTGTATGCAGAACAAATCATCTGCCATTTCATTTTATGACTCATTAAGCAAGTATAGCAGATAACCATTACTGCTTTTTGGTGTAAGAAGATTTCAAAACTTACGCACTGCTAATGATGCTAGAATTAGGAAAAGCAAATACCTTGCTGTGTGCAAAGGTCAGAATAAGAACTAATGGAATACTTATCTGCCCCCAAAGTAAATTAAATCAATTTCCTGAGCCTTGTAAGAGGTATAAAGCGGAGACAGGAGGCTGCAGGGTGAAGAAATTGCAGTGCACATGCAGGTGGCTCTCAGCGATACCCTAACGTAGAGCGGTGTCGACTGCAGCTCAGCAGAGCTGCTAGGGCACTTTTCCACGGTAAGGAGGGATGCGTTTCGGACAGGGTTGGTGCCATCTAGGAACATGTCTGGATTTTGGGGAGACTGATGTCTAATGAAAAGAAAAAGGTTTTACTGAGACACACGCAGAGCACACTCTGAAGGACAAAAAGGAGAGGAAGATGCTTCCCTTGCCAGGACGGAAAGTGTACAAGTCTTCACTGTGATGTCTCAAGCTCTCTCACCCTCAGCCTGTGCCCTCCCTCAAACCCCATCACCCTTCGTAAAATCTCATGAGGTGCAACACCTTCCTCTGCTCTGCTGCCATGGGAGAGCTTGGCAATCACTCTGTGAATCATCATGTACAATTCTGATCATGGGCGGCAGTGCCTCATGCAGATGTAGAGAGAAACAGGAAAAAAGCAGAGCATGGAGTGAAAAATGTGGAAAATAGTTGTTCGTGTACTAATAAAACTAATTTTTTTGGAAGAAGGGTGTGGATTTGTGCACTTTGGAATGCAGAGCACAAGACCAATTAAACTAAATTGCAGATGTGACTTCTGGCTGCTCTGGATCTCACTCTCCAAACACTAAAAATTGTGAACTTAAAGGGGATATCCTGGTGAAACCTGCTGTCACAGATAAAATATTTAAGAGATAGGAAGAGGCAGCAAGACATGTAAGATGTCAGCACAGAGCCCTCTAAGTCTCACTGAATCAGGAAAAGCCTGTGCATGTGGGGTTATTTCCCCCAGGTTGAAATCTGGGAAAAGGGAAAGTAGACCCTAAGCATTCACTAAGAAAAAAACAAGTGCCCCTGTGGAGCCTGCAAATGACGGCCTGTGGCCAGGAAGCCCACATTACAAAGGCATTACAGATTCTGGAGAGCATGGGAGGGACTCTTTCAGGCTGGGCATTGGAAGGAGAAAGGCAGAAACTGGTGCTCAATTCCATCATGACTCTGTTTCTACCAATCTCTTCTGCCTGCCTGGTTTCAAAGTGTGGGTGCCAACCGAACAATTCGCAGCATCAGAGCAAGAGGAAAGTTAAAACACTGTGATCCTCTTCTTTTAAATAAATCTCGTTTCTTATCTCCCCCTTGCCTGGAGTTGTCATTTCAGTGATTAAACAGCAGGGAGGCATGCAGCTTGTGTGGCATCCAGGTAACCCTAGGACTGAACAGATGAAGTCTTTGAAATGACTTACTGTCAGCGGTTACAGCATGTTCTAAGGACTCACATGATGTTTGTGAGGCATTTGGCTTAATCCTCTCCCTGATGAATGAGTTTTCATAGATCCAGGACAAACTCCTCGTTTTTCTTTTCCTTTTAATAGAACTCTACTGTGCAGCTCCTCTGGAGCTGGCACCTTGTAGGGCTGTTTTGTCATTACCCAAGTTGCTGTAATGTTCTCCTTTGAGTAAATGCTAAACTTTTTTTTTTTTTTTCCCCTCCAATTTACTTTCCCCCCATCATTCTGTGTAACTGTATTAGGTAGGAAGGATGTCTCAGCTGCTTCAGAAGAGAAAGGATTGCTTTATTGTGCTTAGGAATAGAAACATTCCCTTGTTCTGCCAGCTTTCCTCACTTAAAACTAGGAAAACACATAAAGTATCCAATGTTGTGGAGATGGAACATATTTTAGGGCTATCCAATATGGGCCCTTATTACTTTCCCATTAATTTCTATTGCCAGAGAAGAGAGAGAAAAAAAAAAAAAAACCACAAACCAACTATAAACTATCTGAAGGTCTCAGAGCAAGTCTTACCCCCTGCACAGCAGTCCAAATCATTACAGTTTCATCGATTATTGTTTAAAAATGTTCTATACTGAAAAAAAACCCACCCTAAAATTGCTATTTTTATTATTAATTGCATATTATATGGATATTTGTTCATAATGTACTCTGTCTTCATGCCACAGAAAAGCTCATTCATCGCATCACAGCTTCTCACCCTTCTTTTGTTTGATACTACCTGAAGTGTACCACAGAGGGTACTATTATTTCCTCAGATACCTCTTTTTTCCCTGTTTTCTATTTCACCTCATTTAACATACTAAGTACATGCTAGGATTGCAAAAAAAGAATTGCTATACATTACCATCCGAATGCAATGAGAACCCATTTTATGCTGCCTTAACTCTGGATTTCTAGTGCTTTGAATGCGACTGGGGTAAGCATTTTGCTTAACAATGGGGTGCTATTATTAAGAAAATAACAGTTAATGGCCATATCTTCTTGCTCTAAGAACTCTCAAATGCATTGAAACATGAGGCAAACCCACTATTTTGCTGTTCTAAATGAAAGCACCACTATAGGTGAGATGTTTTGATTGTGCTGCCAAGCACTCCCCTTTGCTCAGAATTTAACCTGCTCAAGTAATTTAACAGATACATAACATTATGTTAGACTTTTTTTTACTAATTGCAGACAATTACAGCTTATTATCTTCCATATTTGCTAAACCTTCTATTTAACTCCCCTAGTGTTGCAGGTCATTTTAATTGACCTCATGGCCATCTCGGGTCCCCAGTGACACAGCTATTCCTGGAACCACAGCGTTGCAGTGCCTAACTAGAAGCTGGAAATCAGAGAAAATGGTTTGAAGTGGAACGGACTGGCTGTGACAGGCAATATGGAGTGGGGAGTTCTGCCAGTGTCCTGTCGGCAGGTGGGTGAGCACCAGGTGCCCATCAGCACGCACCGAGAGCCAGCGGCAGGGAGCAGCGCTGCCACAGCCCCAGCTTCGGATTGCTGCTGTCATAATGAGCCTGTGACAACTGCAAAATCTCCCAGGTGGCCAGAGGCTTAGAACAACACCGGAGCATTCATAAATACACGAGAGCTTGTGCCTTGCTGGCTGAATTCATTGACCCTGCTGTTTCCACAGGACGGGGAGATACACACTGAGTTAGTACTCAGTGGAGCGGGGCAAAGGACTCCCAGTGCTCACCCTAAAAAGATCTGGCATTAAACAGGCCAAATGAGGCTTCTCAGCAGGGAATGAACACGGATTGTCTATCAATCTGTCACGGCAAAAACAAGCTCCAAGCAGAGGTATTACTGCTCTTACGGACAAGGATGCACGGAGCTGCATGGGAAGTGGTCTGCAAGAAATGTGTTAAAGAAAATGACATGGGAGCAGCCAGAGAGGGGTGAGATGGAAATGAGAGCAGAGATGTTATTAAGGCAGACAACCGACAAAGCCTTGGAGCTACCAGCATATGTGTCAAATAGCTGGTTGGTGGAAGAATTTTAGTCACTGTTCTCACAGTTCCTCATCAGCAGACCCTGACCAGAGTCACTGAATTAATTTCTTTCAACATGTCCACGCATCACTTGTAGAAATGCAACTTTGGTACCTTTTCTTGTATCCACCTTACCACCAAAGTTTAAAATGCTCCAGAGGAGTTTCCAAGGGGTTAAAATATATGGCCCCTGTATTTTATTTATAATCATGTGGGATAAAGTTTCACATTCCTGACATATAAAGTGAAAATAATTCTTCTGTATTTTAAACTATTTCCAATGCCATCTGGAGCATTTTAACACTGGATGACTGTCCAGCAACCAGTATAAAAACCTGAAGTGCTTATAAGAAAAATACGTGGCTACACACTGGCCTATTAGTATTCAGTGGTTTATTTTGTAACTTCTGACGGTACCAGGCTCTGATCCTCACGCAACTCCAATTAATGTTAATGGGAATTGTGTGAACATCCAGAGTAGTTATATGGCCCTTAAACTCTTGGTACAACAACTCTCATTGTCTACTACTCTAAATTTGCATAAGCAATTAATGTCTCATTAATGTCTCATTAGGAACTCATGTGGTGTGAGGGAGGAAAGAGCATTAGTGCCTCTATGGAAACTGTATTAGGTCACACATGAAAATGACTTTACTGGTTTAATCGTGGTTTGTATTTGTACATGCAGCAAAAGACAAACTTACAGGGACGTACAATCTGGGAGGGATCAGCGCAGCTGCCATGGAGTAAGGCAGACCTGCGGCTGCAGAGGGCGTTTCCAGTTAGACACAAGACATTTAGGTGGGGACCAGAAAAACCCACCAAACTCCTCTGAAAGCAGAGCAAGCTTAAACCATGTGCTTTAATGTCTGCCACTGGTAAATCCCATATTAAACTTCAAACAAGTGAGTAGTCCCCATTGAAGTCAAGTGAGGACCTATACTTACCTGGCCTGTAGCCATCATCCCTTCACACTTACAGAAAGCAAAACCACTTAGCTTTGAGGTTGTTCTGTTAACGTTCAATAAACCACCAGGCTAAACCCATAACGATCTTCTATCCCATAGCCTGAAAACTCCTTCTGGTTACTCTGCAAGGCTGGAATCTCCCCCAACATCTGTAACTCCTGGTTCATTGCTGGTGTTCATCCTCTGAACACCTCACTGAAAAAGAAGCAGCAGCCTGGGGTTTGCTGTATTTTTATCATTTCTGTCTCCAAATGTATGCACTGAATTTACAACAAATCGTGAGACAAAGCAGCAACATTTGCAGGTACAGCAGAGTACTTGAGTTGACATCAGACCCTGTCCCAAACACGAGATTTTAAAAATCTCCATACAAAAAAGCTATACCTTCCCAGCAGGATGTCCATCATTGCTGGAGGAGCTGAGCTTTTCACTGTATTTAGATGAGATCCAAAAATTTTGTTCAGAATAATCTGAATCTGAACCAAACCACTAGGATGTGAATGCTGGCATCTAAAGATCAAGTTCTTCAATCTGTTCTACCCAAGCTTTCTGTGAAAAGCCCAGATCCTCTGCAGTGCTCCATGCCACTGAGAAGCCTCGGTGCAGTTGCTACCTGGAGTGTTTTAAGGACCAGCAGCTGAAGGAGCATGTGAACGACTGATGTATTCAACAGGGTCCATTTAAACAACACTGGGGAGCTGGATGGAGCCTCCTTAGCTAAACATACACTGGAAAAGCTTTGTGTTGCCTGGGAGAACCCATCTCTTTCCCAAGGAAATCTAACGTGATTCAATCTCTGAAGTCAAAGAACACCTGAACTATTAACTGAAAATAGAACTGAACTTTCTCGGTATGCTGGTAATCGCGAAGAGAGCACATCCAGCACGCCCAGCTCCTGATAGCTGGTACTTGGACCTTCAGCATCCTTTTGGGCTGCTTCAGCAAAGTGTGGCAGTCAAAAGCAGCACATTTATTCTGAAGAGTCCAAAAGGGATTCAGTAACTCTAACCAGGCTGTGCTTTCTTACGTGCAGTGCCGTTTCCTACATTACTGAAATTCCTCTTGTTTCAGCTGGAATATTATGGTATCTTCAGTTCAGTGGGTATCTTCAGCCCATCTGCGTGCCAGCTCCTGTCAGCCACAGTGCCCTGGGCCAAAGCTTACAGCTGGCGTACCAAGGAAAACAGCACAAAGTGCTCTAATTTTTCAGTGGAAGAGGAGATGAAAGAATTAAAACAAGTGCAGTGCCGTCCAAAACGGAGAGACACGAGCAGTTAATTAGAAGAGCAGGCACAATGCTTAAATATACCTCTGGTAATTTATGGAGAGAGTATTTTTCCTGGATAAGCTGTTTGCTATGCAAGTACATGGAGTTAATCCAACGGTGCTTTGTCAGGATATGGCCCATAGCACCTGAAGGATACTCCTGGCAAATATTTCAGGTCCAGCTACTCTGAACAGTACCTCTGATACCTCTCAAAGCTGCTGGAACTGGTCTTAACTGGGTTGAAGGAACACATGAAATGAAGAAGACCTTTGCCTGAGAAATGGTGAAGATCTGGGGAAAAAAAACCCACAAACCTGCTCCAGAGCAACAAATGGGAATGCTGTAGGATTGTGGGGATGAGGCAGATACTTAATTCTATGCAGATAGAAATCTATGAGCTTTCTGATGCATTCCTCAAAACAGTGATTCCTACATTTCTGCGCAACTTCAAAATCTTTAGAAAGATCAAGGTTTCTATGAGAAATCAAATTTATGCACTCAGTCCTGAGCCTGGGACACAGTCATGTTGCCCACAAACCAAACAAGAGTACAAAGGGAGGAAAACACTGCTCCTTCTTTTATCACCCCTCCCTGTCCTTGGAAGGCAGCTTATACATCACCTTTTAAAAGAAGAATCAGTAGAAGAAAAGATAATAGTCAGTAATGAGCAACACAACCACAGTTTCTGTGTGTGGTCTTACAGACATACAATTCTGCTTTGATTCTGTGATTTTTTTATGCTACTTTCTACATTTTAGGGTCCTTCAGTAACTACAAAGAATCAGCGACCACAGTGGATGTGAAACGTCCCCTGGGGCTGGCCAGAGCTGTTTCTCAAAAATGTTTCTTTTTTATTTTTACTCTTCTTTCTGGTTTCTGTAAGTAAAATCCATCTCTCTGAGATGGGAACGGATTGCTACCCTGTGGAAAAATTAATACTTCTAAGCTAAGTTTTCAAACCATTTGAATCAGAGGCTTCTGAGTCTGACCCATTTGCACCTGCTAAAAATAGGGGCAGCTATTCAAATGGCTGGAGGTTGAAGCTGGTGCCAACGTATTTTTCTCTTCAGACAATCACTAACTCAGAGTGTACCAGAAGTGAATTAAAAATACTGAAAATAGAATAAAGCCCCCTCTTTAATTGGCCTGAGGACTGAATTGTGGCAATCTGCAAATTGCTAGACAGCTTCCTAAACTACACTGTATCTTCTGTCCAAGAAAGGTACCTCTGTTTCTTAACAAAACTGTTTTAGTAACTAGAATTCCAAGACTTGGACCCAGAAAAAAATGAAAACCAATGTAAGCTGGCCAGCCACTGAAATTGATGCTGTTATCCTGGCATGAAGGGACTGAACTCCCTGTGTATCATTACTCAGGTTAGTCCAAGCACCACCTCTGCCTCTTGAAGGCAAAATGGCCCCAGCTTACCCCACTGGGGGCTGGCAGCACACAGGGGGTCTAAGTTTGGCTCAGCACATGTAGGGTGATGCACTGAACTTAAGGAACTAACCTGACAAGAGCCAGACTCAAAGCAAGACAAGGAAGATAGTTTTTATTATTTAATATTAAAAGGCAGTATGTAATTAGTTGAGAACTGTGATTATTTGCAAGTGTGTCTCTACCTCCTTGATGCCATAGATGTTTTACCATTTTGCTGAGTGCATCTGTATTTCTCATTGAATCTCAACAAATCCTACACTTACCCAGCCATTCTGATTGAAAAGGAATTTAATTTAAGTACATTGGGGATAGCTCTCCCAAGCAGAGTCCTCCTACATCTTTGCAAGTTATTGTAAAATAACCAATGTTTTCTGGACAAAAATACTCTGCAGTGTGCCATGAGCCTTCTGGTAGGTGTGTGAAGGACTGCTTTTCTAGTAAATCAGGACAGATCTGATATATTTTCTCTCCATATTCAGGATGAGAGTAACAGTATACTTCACTTCAATTATCTTTAAACATACTGCCAGGGAAAGAAAAACAGCACCACCACAGAAGCTACTGAACAAAGTCACCTCCAATAATTAAATGCACTGGCTTCAGTGGGGCTAAGCTGCTCTGGCTGTGAGTAATGTCAGTGTTCACACCAGTCTGCTAACTGCCAAGCTCACCTTTTGCTTACTCCTGTGGAAAAAAAACAGATGAAATATTAACAGTGTTTATCTCCGCATTTCTGTTCTGCCCTTTTGGGAGAATTGATGTACTAATCTATATTTCCAGAAATGAACATGGTGTTAAAAAATACTTTTGATTAAACAGTTGTAGTGCTAGTGGTTTGTTAAACATAGATTAAAATGTTAGAGACAATATGTTAAATTTTAGTAAGTATGTTTTATTATGCCATAGGACTCACTTTGGACTTTGCAAATCAAATTTTCCACCAGCTTTTAATTAAGAGTCTTTCTGGAAGAGTATAACTTATCTCCAGTTGAGGCAACAGACTATGTGAACAGAGCCTGCCTCCATCTCAGCAGATCAGCCCAAAGTACCAGAATTTTTTGGTGAGGAATAAAGGACTTCTGGGTTGGGTTGGTTTTTTTTTCAATTCTGAGTTGCAGTCCCCAGGCCAACGCACACCACCAGGTTGGCATCCAACAGAACAATCAAATGGATGGTAAAAGCGATGATTTCACTGGGCTTTGAAGGGAATGATCAGAAAAACATTTTCAAAATGGGGGCTACCAAATTATATTCTCCATTATGTCTTTAAAAAGGAAACTGAAGGAAGAGAAACAGACACAATACTGAGATACTGAAGCACAGGACTGTGTACAAGCCCTCATCGTAAAAGACATTGGTTGAGCTGCATGCTCTGCAGCTAGAGCATGAGCCAGCTCCACCACAGACACCATGTGGGTTCCTGGGCACCTTGCTGGGCTCAGGCTGCTAGCCCCAGGCTCAGGCTGCTACCCGCAGGTACAGGCTGCTAGCCCAGGTACAGGCTGCTAGCCCCAGGCTCGGGCTGCTAGCCCCAGGTTCTCAGCAAGGCTCAGTCACTACAACTGCACCAAGGCAACACTATGACGTGGCTCCTGTGTCAGGCCTGCTTTGTAGCAGGCAAACCCAGGCAAGCCCAGGTCCCAGCGGCTTCAGGACCACCTTTGCCTGCCCTCCCCTCCTGCAGCAGCTGGGCTGTGGCAGCCCTTGCTGATGCTCACATCTGGAGCGCTGGCTCCCAGCCACTGGTGGCTGGATGGGGCATCGGCTCCAAAGGCAACTGCTTTCTTTGCAGGAGCAGGAAAACCGGCACCACTTGCTTTTCAGGCTCAGCACTCTGATTGCCAGCAAGAGCTGAAAGCAGCAATATTTTATAATAATTCAACAGGAGGGACTGGACAAAAGTGTCTGGCAGGGGACGAGTTTCCCTCTGCCACTTCTACAGCAGTGACACCCAACACACAGGCATCAAAGGAAAGAAGGAGCACAGCTCAGAGCCCTCAGCCTTCTGCTTGTATCCCTGATTGTTTTCAGACTGAAATCTCAGTCCCATAACTCTCTCACCCTGCATTTCCTACACCGGGACACTCAGGCACAACCACAAAACAAATGCTCGTGCTGCTCATTGCTGACAAACTTGGCTTCAGTGGTTCAACAGTTCACCTTAAAATATGAAAACTTTCTTTTGCCAAAACAGAAGACTGTCTGCATGAGCAAGCTTATTGGCAAGAGTTTTCTCCCACATTCTTTCTCTCCCTTCTGCTTAAAAAATTACTATCTTATTACCAGCAGCCCCCGTAAAACAGCTTCAGTGTTCAGATCCTTCAGCATCAAATGGTACAAACAGGCAATGAAAGCCAGCATGCCACCGTGTCCTGAGATGTGCTGAGGTTCACAGAAATGTTACAAACATCTAACATCCTGTTTGTTTTCCTGCTATTATGGAAAGTGTGTGTGTGTAACCCAATTTTCAGTGTTTCACTTCTTGATGCCTTGTTAGCAACAATTGCAGCTCCCGTAGGGAGCTAACAGTGTAGAGCCTCATACTAACTCTGTACAGAGCGATTCTTTGGGGAATTTCATACTTCACAGTACAAGCCATCAATACAAAAAATCATAACTGCCTCTGGTTGCACAAATCTTAATGCAGTTACTGTACAGGCAGGAACGTTAACTCTTTAAGTCCCTTTATCTGATGTTCTCATTTCAAACCACATCTATCTCCCAGTATCTCTGAGGTTTAGCAAGTCTTGTCTGAAATGGCATATTGTAATTACTTTCCTTCCACCTCCCTCCCCAGTACATAAAAATAAAGGCTTTTACATCTTACCTCCCAAGCTACTACGAAATGCCTTTGTTTTTGAACACAGTAGAACAAAAACAATGTTGTATTATTTAGTAGCCGTGGGAAATGGTTCTTTATTTGGATGCAATTAAACTTAAATGGTTAGTTCTGCTTTTTATCAAAAGCCTCTATGAAATATGTATAAACACAGCAATCTTTGCCTGCTCATTTATTCACTTTGCAGAATTAAATTGAGCTTTATTTCATTCTTGCTGTTAATAAGGTGGATAACTAGCTAGTAAGTTCTCAGGACATGTTACGTGCTGTATTGATCTTGTTTCTTTAATGTACTTCCAGAAAAAAAGGGGCAGGATTCTTCATGCTTCAACTGCCAGTATTTTCCTTTATTAAAAGCGTAGCCCTGAGCACCAGCTGAAACTGGTGGATTTTGGCCCATCTAGTTCTCACGAAGCCAATGGCATTTTCTCATTGATGGTGACATCTGAGAGCTGGTGGCTGGTTCTCACGGCATAAACCCACAGTGTTTTGGAAGTCACAGTTTAATCTGCAATGTTTCTTAAGCTTGTTTTCTGCGCAAGTTTTTGGGAGTGGGTTTTCTGAGAAGTGTTATTGTAAGGAATATTTAGGGAATATGGAAGGAAGATCCCCTAAGAGACAGCCTGAGAAATCACTACCAGTTTACTACCAAAACGCAGCATCCCCAGTACAAACCACTCGGGCTGCTTTGAGGTGGAGGCAGAGCTTGCACAGTCCAGCCTCCTGACTCCGAATGCTCTGGGGCTTCCCCTTGCACAGAAGAAAACTCTGAGCATCCCATCTGGTTAAAGATCACTTCCATTTTGCTTTTGAAACCACCACCAACTTTTTGCTTGCTTCGGCACCAAAAGAAAATTTGACCATTTTTTCCCCAAAGAAAAAACAGGTTCATTTTCATAGTAATTCTGAATGAAAAATTGTTCACTCTGAGGTGAATTCCTGTTGGATGGCAATGTTGAAGATTTTACAGCGTTACCTATTGGAACCATCAGACGGCTGAAGCCAGAAAGTCATGAAAAAGATCAGGTTGCCTGGGCAACAATTTTTTCACAGTCAGCAGATCAGTCTTGCAACTTATTTTTAGCTTTTCTCAAGGAGAGAAATACCATTGCAGAGGAATGCTGGCAACAAACAGAAAAATAGCACTGTTCCTGGAAGTAGTAAGAACATTAGTTTGATTACACTAGTGTGAAAGAAAATATGATCTATGCTTCTGCAAAAAGGCAAAACCCCCAAGCTTTTAGAGTGAGAAGTCATGATATGCACGGAAACCACTCTGATATTGTACCTGATTTGCATGAGCACAAAGTCAGCTACTTACACATATAAATGGCTAGTTATACATCCAAGATAGAAACACACTTTCCCTGCACAGAACCTGGAATCTGTTGCTACATCCTATAAAGCAGCTATAATCTTTTATTTAGCAAGTCCCTGAAATTCATATTCACATTACATGCATTTCAACATTTGTGTAGAGTAAATATATTTGAGAATTTGCCACACTTCTCCCCTGCCATGAATTTTATTTTGGCACTTGTTGATGTGAAATGACATTAAAATAGAAATTAAACAGGAGAGATACAAACATATACAATTAGTTATGATGATCTAAGATGGCTTTTAGTACCATTTATCCTTGTAAGCAGCAACATGTGCTCAGCAACTCAAGACTCAAATAAACATGCTTCTAGCAGCGCATTTTGCACACCAACATAACGCTATCTCTAAGGAAACGGTTCAGATATTTCAGGGGGAAGCAGTGGGCAGAAAGCATTTTCTGAAGAACCTGAATTGCCATCCCTTGTTAAAGAGGTGTTATTTCTATCTCTGTGAAAGTGAAACTTCCCAGTGATCAATAAAGCTGGTCTACAGGCACTCTGGAAACGGTTCTCATCCCCATTTCACAGATTACGCTGTATTTAGCAGCACACCTGAAACCCTTTCTGAAGAACGGATTCTCTCCGACAGCCGCTTCCCAATCAGATGCAACTGCTACCTCTCCAGCCAGCAGTTTTATTTCCAAGCTCAGTGCAAACTTCTGCTTAGACTTTACACGTGGACAGGATACGCAGGTAGATGTTTTATTCCTTGTTAAGCTACTAAGGCTAGTTTTAAAAAGTTTTCTTGTGAATGCAGGTCCAGGTGCGGTCTCAGACAAGCATGACTGCTTTACTCAATTAAACAGGCTTGTTCTTTCTAGGCAGCTGCCAAAGCCCTCTGTCTTTCTGGATCTGTTTTGACTTGCTTGTGCTCAGACTCTGCAGAGGAGGGGTGCAGAAGGACAGCAGAAACAGCATTTCAGCTGCAACTCCCTGTTTCAAGAATTTTCTGTCTTTGGAGGGGTCGAGCTGGGATGCTGTGGATACTGGTGGCTGCCAGTGGTACCACAGCCCTGGACCAGACAGGCTGGTCTCTGCCCAGCCAACAGGTCTTAAAAGGCTACAAGAAGCCCATAAGAAAACGTGCTGCCCAGAGGGAAACGAACCCTCACTAGGAGCTGAGGCGCCCTGCTTTTCAGCTGCATGCCAAATGATGGTAACACAAGGGCCATCATGTAACTCACATTCTGGTACAATGTATGCATCTAAGATAAGCAGATAAATGGGAGAAGGAAAGAAAGACCAATTCAAGTATCAAATGGCCAGCCCTCGGCCAAAACACATTATGTCGCTAGTAGCATCTGTGCAAATTGCCCCACTTTGGGAACCTTCCTCAGTTCTGTTGCATAATTCTACTACAGCATTAACTAATAACATGCACTAATCTGCACTTAAACTCCCATTGTACCCAGATGTTGATATGACCCCTAGCTAGTCACTCATGTCTAGGTCAATATATCATCTTGTAAACTCAGGCAGCTTTTCCCTGCTCGGAAACTAAAAATCTCAGGAGTATAAAACATCTAGTATCTCAAACCATGAATCCCTGCATATTTTTTTGCATCCAATTCCTATCTGTTATTTCTCCATAACTGGGACACACTATGACTTAAACCCCTTACCTGTCACCCTTAATTTTGGTCTAAATGTATGAGATTCAGCTGTGCATTTCAGATGCTACCAGCATTTCAAAACCTGGTGCAATATGAAGGTTTCCTTAGCAACAGTCACCATAGGAAGCCCTTTAAAGATGCCTTTCCTGACTCTTGTAATTCTGCTTTTCAGAGATTTATGCAGGTAAATCAGATATAAAGTTTTGACGTGAACTTACAAAACAGCCGCAGAAAAATGTGTGTTGAGTTTGAATGCAAATAACTTATTTCTGAATACACTCTGAAAACCTATCTCCCAGTTAAGCTCATAGTGTTCTATCCAGCAGCTTGCACAAAAAGGAAACAGAAGGGCTAACTTTTTAGAAAAGAGCAGCCAAAATATTCCTGCCTTCCAAGAAAGCTTGTTTGTGTGATCACCTTTGATAGGAATGAGCCACACTATGTATTTATTATGTGTCCTGTTAAGATAATTAAACAGGTGGTTTATGAACCATTGAACTAGCTTTTGTTGATGATGCTGTAGATTTAGTTGCAATTCATACTCCAGTCCATCTTTCATAATAATCTAATAATAAGCTATCAATTAATTATCACAGCTTTGAAAGGAGAGTGTGGAAAATGCCATTGCTTCAGTAATGTCCCCAGTAATATTTTATTTTCTCTTTAATTATATCCTAAAAGAAAATCCAGCCAATATAGCTGCCACGAAGTCACCACTTGTAAATGGCAGGCTAGCAAAGCATTAATCAACAGGCGCTCTGCAAGGAGATACCTCCTCTGTGCTGAGCAAAACATGAGTCTGATTTTACAGGAGGCATAAGCAATAAAATACCTACTGCTAATATCTAATGTGATGATTCCCTTTTACTTGTGTACCCGCCACTGTGAAATATTACTGAAATAAGCTGTTTTCAAGCACGATGCTTTCAGCATCAGTAAATCAGAATTCCACTGGCAAGGAAAAAAAACGCACCTTATTTATGCAAGACCCCTTGCAGAAATGTGCTATTTCTGCAAGAGGCAGCCATCATAAAATGTTTTTCCTCAGAAAACAGAGCTGTTGTCCATGATAAACAATTATCCAGATCTCAAAGCAAGACAGAAGCATGGAGGGTGAAGAATATGTAGAAAAGCCTTCAAAGCTTTATTAGGGCAGGGGCCTCATTACAGTTCTGCTCTCTTTGCTTTGGAGGCTGGCAAGCTTTTCCTGCTGCCGGTTTGTTTTCCCTCGCAGCCCATGGATAATGCTCTTTCCCAGCCTTTCTCTTAACACACGTCTGCATGTGAACCATTTAATAAATACAGTTGATGAGAGCTGTAAACCAACAGCAAAGCCACAGCTGCAGATGGGAGGAGGCATAAACTGAGAGTGCTTTTATGGGAACAAGGTAGAGAAGGGCAGTAGAAAAGGTGGTGCAGAAGGAAGACAAGTCCATCCAAGAGCTGCTGGGGGAATCGGATAGTACGAACAGAAGTGTTGCTAATATTTTGTGCACTGAGCAGTTGCAATCCTTTGTGCTTGCTGCCTATTTGCCCAGCAGAAATAAAATTTGGTCCTTTAAAGCTTGTATGCCTGATTGGAGAAAAAGTACAAATTAAGAGCCAATGGCCTGGGAGAGGCTATTCTTTTGGGGGAATTTGGTTTGCTAACATCTTGCTTGATCTCCAGAGCCACACAGGCAAAAAAAGCCTGTCCCCCTGCAGATCCGTCCCTCTTCCAGAAGCAGCACATCCTTTCCCTCCTTCCACAGGTCCTGAGCTCCGCTCTGCCTTTCCAACACCTCTTCCCATCCACTTCTGGGGAAAGGGAGAGCATCCAGCCGAGGCTGCCACCGGGACCACGTGCCCTGCAGAAGGTCAGCCCAGGCATGTATTTCCCTCTCTACAGCTTCTGTGAAGCACCAACAACTAAAGGGTAAAAGGAGATGCTTAACCCCCCCTAAAAGCATTAAAGAGGTCCTTCAGGTATAATCAAAGCAGAATATTCCAGGAATGGTCAGAAATTCTTTCAAAACTGCTTAGTATGTTTAGTTTTCAATAAAGTGTTGTCTGGGACAGGGAGCATGGATCTAGGGGTGCCAGGAGCAGGGCTTTGTCTATGCCAACAAACACTGGCTTCGGTGCAGGATAGCCACGTCGCTCTCGGGTGAAACCTGCCCACCTGACACAAGATGCTCTGCCGAGCGGCCAGGGCTCTGCTGCTGTATACATACTCGCTTTAAAGCTTGCTTATCAAGAAACACAAGCAGATTCTATAGATTCATTTTTCAAAACGGCTGAAGTTAGGGCCCGCAAGTTTTGAAAGGTCAGTCATGGTTATTGACTGCTTCCTAACAGAACTAAAAGCCTTTTCATAGCAAAAGCACTTGATCGCTGAAAAAAATATCGATTCAGGCACCAGAAAATACCTCTATGTAGGACATGAAGAATATTACAGAGCAGGAGAACTTAAACACGCAAAGAACAATTCATAAAAGCTTTTCACAGTTGGCTTGAAAGAAAAAGGATTATTAGATCTTTATTCTTTTAATTGCTAGCTGGACAAACCACCGCTACATTATGTTGATCTTAAGGAGAAATATAAACACATTCTTACTTTTTTTCCTCTCTGTGGTTTCCCCTCTTTGACATTTCCTTGTCAGAGAAGCTGTTCCCTAGCTTGTGGCGACTGTGCTATTCATGCCCGGAGTTGACTTGTCTTCATATCTGTGTTTTCTAGCCTTTTGCATCACCTCCAAGGCATTTAGACACACAACGGGATGAACCTGAAAAACGGGACAGTACCTTTCAGCTGAACATTTGCTGTTGTGCCAGGTCATTGTTTGTTGCAATATGCGTTTTATTCAAAATATTACAGGTGCTCATACTTGGGACTATGGGGATCAAGGTCAGTTCCATAGCCTACACTGCAAATGCAGAAAGCTTTGCAAACCACGGATGTCAGGAGTTTTCTTGAGCCTGCCAACACATCCAAGGCTCCTTCAGGAAGGGGGCACTTAAATGTAGTTTTGAACAACTGCATGAATAGACAAAGTGCCAAGCTGTCCCTCGGGGGTAAATTCACAGAGTTCACACCTACAATGTTGACATGGGATGTCATCCTAGAGATGCTTAATCCAGGATTAAGAGACTACAGTTCCTTCTCTTAGCTTTCCAACATGAAGTACAGATAGGTTTCTCAGGTTCAGGTGGCAAACAGGGACAACTGAAGTCATGCATCCTTTGAGTCTAGCCATAAGCAGAACGTAAATAATGTGTCCTCACATCATCTGGCATTTTCTGGGGTTAAATGCTAAAAGAGGGGCTTGGTTGGCCTCAACTAACAGCATAGTCAAACAGATCATACATTTATGCACAGCAATATGCATCTACCTGGAACTGGGTTTTTTTTCTGGTTTTGTAGTGCAGATGTAGATTGACTGACATGAACATGTAAGTGCTTCTCTTTACAAACTTATTAAAGAAATATAAGCTTTGTGCATTCAGGCTTCTAAAGTTAGATGGGCTGGACAACAGGGAGCAAGGGGCATTGCAAAGTCAGTGTATTTCTTTTGGAAAATCTATGAGGAATGAAAAAAAACCAAAGGGGGGAAAAAAAGGGAATTAGCTGATGTCTTTAGAAACAGAATCCATCTCCCCCTGGGTGACATACATTAACATCTAGAGAACTTCTCTGCAGGGAATGTGCTAAGTAAAGGGTAACATATGGGGTTTCTACTGTATTACAGACCGAAATTTCACTTAACCTGTTAGTAAATGTGGATAATATGCTTTATGAATTTCTTAGTGGGCATTTTAACTGAGTGTAAGATACAGCAGGTGAGATCCTTTCAGATTGTGCTATTACTAGGATGCAGATCAGTGTGTAAGAACTGAGCTGTGGCAGCAACTGTGTGTACCTGGAGTAGGCTTCTTCCACAGTTTCAGTGGCAGAAAAAACATAAGAAACATAATTAGGACTTTGGAAAATTTAAGTTATGATATGGAATAAAGCATAAAGTTGGCCAGTGTTTGCTTTGAAGCTTGAATAGCACCTTATATTTTAGTATTTGCTGCACAAGATGTACCTTGATCAGTATCAAAACGAGAACTGCTTTAGAGGGATTTTGAAGAATGAAATCCTGGCTTCACAGACATCCTTGACAATCATTCCCATTTACGTAAAGAGAATCAATGATTTAAATCCCAGCAAACAGGCTTTTCAGTATAAAAACAACACAGCTTTTTATTTCCTGACTCATGCACAGAAATAATTTGTGGACTGCTTATGTAGGGAGAACGCATTTTTCACACCAGATAGCAAATATGTTCTTCTGAAAACTAAAACCATAGTCTGTGGCAATGTTTGCTGTATGTTCATTAGAGAGGCATTAATCATATGGGGCTAGTTTTTGAAGATGAGCTCTATAGCACTTGGTTTGCATGCTATTGTACTGAGCATATGTTTTCTGCTACAGTTGACAGGTGGTACTGTTTTTTTATTGAAAACAATTAACATTAGGGTCAAAATGGTTGGATATTTTGTATTGCTGTTCCAGGTCTGGAAAAATGTAATTAAAAATAATAGACAGGTGCTTACTTTAATTTTTGACTGTGTGCATGCCTGGTTGTGTGCATAAATAGCAGTTAAACTAGAAGCAGGTTACGCTGCTCACGCCTCAAAAGGCACATCCACACTGAAGCTGAAAAACATTTTTCCCTCTGAAGTGACACAAGATAACATACATAGAAGTTTAGTAGCATCTTTTAGCAGCAGGGGGGGACTGGCTTGGTTGACATACAGATGAACCTCATTTATGAGGTGGGTCTAGAAAAGCTTCCCCTCTAATAACTCCTGCATCCATGCAGCTGGCGTTTACTTGTCCAGTTACAGTGGTAAGAAAGATGAAAAATCCAACTCCTATCAAAGTCTGGAGTGTTTTCTTCCCCAGCAAATACTTAACAAGTAAGCACAGAATGGCATATTTATTTTTCGCTATTCTAAAGATTCCCCAAAATTTCAGTGGCTTCTAAAATCCTAGGCAGCATTTCCTTTGACAGCTTGCCCTGGTTTTCCCAAACTTCGCACATGATGACTTCGCACAGAGAACCGAGCACCTGCCCTTTAGCTCTGTCAGCAGGTGCCGCCCAGTCGCCTGTTGCATAAATAAATAAACATGTATAATTATCTATCAAAATTTCAAATTATAGGAGATTTTAAAAATCTGTTCTTTCAAAAAAATTTTTTTTCTGCTAAAAGAAGTCTGGATTTTTGTGATTATTTCCCCCGCCCCTGCAGTTGACAAGAATAAAGAGAAGCATGACTTTGCCAGGTGTTGAAATAAAAAGGAAAAAGCCTTAAACAAAGCAGTTGTCGGAATGAGTAATACTAGTAGAATATTACAACTCGATTGTTATTCACAGGATCTTTAAATTTTTTGGTTTACTAAAATGAACCCTTTAATGACTAAGTACAAAGTTAGTAAAATACTCAGTTATTTACTAATTATCCTCCAGTCTGATGCACTTGTAGACAAAATGCAGACTAAACTGAACCAGTATTTTAAATGCATTTATATCATCTAGTGAAGACAGAAACTAGATTAAAATCCCCACATTAAAAAACCACTCAGCTTGTTTAAGTTTATTCACTTCATTGGGAAAAATTTGTACCAAGTACAGACAAATCAATAACATGAAATCAATCTAACAGAATGAACCCCTACGCAAAGCTGATCATTGATCTGCCATATTATGAACATTCCAAACAAAATGAATTATAAAAGTTGTGCTGATTTATATGTTGGACCACCTAAAACAAGAATGAAGGCTAGTCCTTGATAAAACATATTGCCAGATACGTAAGGAAATAAACGTCAGCATCATGTTTAGCATCAAACCAGTACTAATGTACCTGTTAAAACTATTAATTATGTCTAGAGTTCTGGGATTTCTTAACCGGTTTCAATACAGGATTACTGTTATCATTGTTAAGATTTATTTCCTGGCTTAATGTCCTATTTTAAATTTTAATTTCAAGCCATTTTAAACTCACCATATAAACTGTCACTTCAGAAAGCATGTTCATTAAATTATAGAAATGGTCAGAAATTTTGTAATTATCTGAGCTAGAATCCAGCTTTTAAACCACACACCCTGATTTTCCCATTACTTAAGAAAAACATGTACATGGGGAAAAGGAAAAAAAAAAAAAAAGAAAAAGCACCTAAAGTTTATTTAAAGGGAATTTTATTAATAGGGATTATTTACTTTCTTAAAGTTGATGTTAATTGGTCTTGGCTAGTACAAACTCCCTGTAGATGAAGACTAAGTCCCTGCAGCACCTCTGGGATCGGAGTGCGTGTGGCTGGCTGGCTCAGACGCCACCAGCGGTGTGTGTACCTGCCCCCCCCCGACACCCTCCCCTGTCCACAACTCACGCTCCAGCAATGGTACTTACTGCTGTACCCAAATTAAAATTACTCCCTGCTTGGTCTACAGGACCTGCTCCCTCAAAGGCAAATAAATGCACACCTTCACCCACCATCTGACGTGAATTCCAGTCCCAAGGAGCACCTTTTCTGGCTGTGGGAAGCTAATGTGGCCACAAGGAGAAGTCTCATCCCGATGGGATGGTTAGGGATGACCTGTTCCAGCACCAGCTTCCCATCACCGTGGAGAGTGCTTTGCCTCTGCTAGTTTACAGCACTAAACCACCCTGACCTTTTTCCAGTCTCAAATGTGTACTGTGGCAGATTGTTTGGCTTTATTTTATAGATTCTTAAAAATATTTTGCTTCAAGGAAGACATAGTGCTTATCTTTTGGCCAAGATAAAGTCTTTCTTTTGTGGGAACTCAGAATCCAGTATACTGAAGTGAAAGGGGGACTGTGGGAACACAAGTCTTTTCATAAATCACCCTGAGCTGTCCCTCATCTAGCACGTGATAACATAGCTGACATTTCCTTTTTGCCCCAGGATATTCTGAAGCCAATTAATCTGTTGCACAGATTAATGAGACGAAAGAACATCCTGACAGGTAGCAAACCTGCAACAACCATTTTGCCGTATCTTTGTATTTTAAATGTAAGAAATGAGCATAGGGTGTTAAGAAATGTTTTATTGATAAAAGCAAAGTTGTAGATGGTTAATGAATGAATCCAGAAGCCCTGGTGTGATAGCACATTGCTTTTGAGCACGTACAGTTAAAATGCACTCCTGCTAATAAGACTCTCAAAAATCAACTTTTTATCACCTGCTCACGCTGTGCTTGCAAAAACCTGATTCGTTGTTTTGCAATACCACCTCTGTTGGTGGGACCTAAGGAGTTTATGGTAGCTAATACATTATAATTTAAGCAGGGATGTGCCAGATCAGTGCTATAATCAATTATTCTTAGAGCAACACCCACCAGCAGCAGGAACTGTGCCTCAGACACAATGATCTCGACAGACTTGATGCATTTCATCTGTTGGAATGAGTGCTTTTTACAAGTCGCATGATGGTATCTGAGATGCTTTCCCAGGCTCTGCTGGTGCTCACTGAAATCAAGTGTTTTCTTAGTTTTAGTAATTGTCTTTGGTGGTTCAGGAAAAGAGGTTGGAAGCATTTATGTTTTAACAGGGGGTTGAAAACTTTGTTTGCCATCCCTTGTGTAAAAGAAGACCACAATCTAGCCAGAAAGAGACAAGAAACCTCAATCAAAAAGGAATTCTCCTCCCATCCAGCAGCTCAGAGGAGCCTTACACTCCATTTTCCTTCTGGCCTTTAAATACTGGCTGAGCCCTTTCCCTGAAGTAGTCAAGCTGGCGGTGGGGACAGCAAACTCCGCTTTTGGCAAGGCTTGTCACCCACCAGACTGTTAATTCATAGAAATAACAGGTCTAACCATGTTAAAAAGTTTCAGCCCTTGCATAATGCTTTGATTTTCTGCAGAAGCATCTCCATATTATTCCTAAATTTAAATCCTGATTTGCCTCTTGCCAACTACTTCAAACAGAGCTCCTTATTGCAAAAAATCGGGAACTGTAGAAAAGATTTCATAGGAACTTATGCTGTCTATCCAAAACAGTTCAAGTAATTGAACTATTTCCTCCCTAGAACCTGCCAAGGCAAATAGCCTGTATCATAAGATAATGATTCACATCTCAGACTAGAACAAAACTGAGATGAGAGCAAACAGAGAGAAAATGGATGCAGTCCAATTATTGTAGCTCTAAAGCAGAGGAACAGATAACCATGATATTATGTTTACATCATTAAATATGCTTTAATGTAGACAATCACGTCTTAAAAGGGTCCTCTTGTCAGATCTGTGTAACATGGGCCGTCAAACTTCACTTTGAATTCGTACTCAGGAGCCTGATGAAGTGCTCTGGCTTCAGGGCACAACCTGTCTAGGGTAAAACCTTTTTGGCTGTGTCCCGACTGGAAGCCACAGAAGCCTGTTGTTTCACCTGAAAGCTTGTTACCAGGGATACACCACCTCAAATTAAAAGCGTGCTTTATTTCTTGGTATTTGCCTGACTCCACCCTTCAGCTGCTGCCTTCAGCAAGACCCCACTGCTTGGTTTCAGCACTTAAAATGAAGAAATAATAATTAAAAAAAGTTAATTAAGGAGCTCTTGTGCGGGCAATATAAATCCACTGACAACCTCAGAAGCAGTACGTCTCCCAGCCTGAAAACCACCGCTCCAGCCTTCAATACGCTCAGCAGCTGAACCCCAGCCATTTACTCCCCAGCAGACGAGGCAGGCTTTGCTACTCCTGCACCGTTGTCCTGTCAGCCCCTGCAAAACGGCGTCATGATGACACTAATTTTATGCACACAGAAGTGCACAATACAGCCCTCGGTTGAGGGCATCATTATATAAGTAAACTGTAAGTGTCTTGAGAAGACCAAGCACCTCTCTGAGTAGTAGGGACCAGAGGAAAGCGAGCCACGCTAAGGGGGCTGCCTAAAGGGCGGGCTGGGCACTAAACCCAGTTTTCTATACCACATGTGGCTCAAAGATGCACAGGCACAGACCCAGCCCTACAGGGACTGGGGGGGGTTCAAAGCCTTTTGCAGCTGATGCCCCGTTGCACCCCAGGCCAGCAGGAAGCAAGCGCAGCTCCCCCAGAATGCCAGGCTATGGCAAGGGGATTCAGACTGTGCTTCTCTCCTGCCCTTCCTCATGCAAGGAAGCAAAATGCTTGGGCTTTATGCAAGCAGATAGCATTTCTCTTGCTCCATGCCAACTCTAATCCCATTTGAACAAAGGCACTACCAGCTTCCCTCCCACACCGCCTGTCTCCCTCGATACTCCTGACCGGAGAGCGCAGGCTGCCAGCCTTGCTGTAGGAAGTGCCCTGTTTCACTCAAGGGTAAACAAGCCCCTCCTGCCCTGCATTTGCCCAACACACTTTTGTCTTACCACTCGCTGCAAGAGTTTTTGCAAATAAAAATTTAAACAAAGCCACCTCCAACCCCACCAGCCCCCTTAAAGTCTTATTCTAACATCTTACAAAAAAGATGCTCTTTGGGCCAAGGGAGTCACAAACCAACAAGCAGGTTTTGAGCTGAGCATCTATAGTGTTCCGTGCAGGCTGTAGCAGCTTAAAACTGTAAAGAATGAGCTGGGGCTGTTTTGTCACCATTTATTATGTTGATTGTGTATTTATTCCTTGAAGCAGGATTCTGCTTAATGTTCTGTGCTTTGAAAAAGCCTGGCAGCTGGTGTAAATGAGTTATAGACCCATTTGCCACCAAATCAAAGCCCAGAGCCAGATCAAAGCCAGATAAAAAAAATCATTTTTCTGTCACAGACTGGATGGCTTCTTCTCTGCCCTGTAAATAAAATTGATATTATTTCATCCAGCTTCTATTTTCTCCTGATCAAAATATGATTATGTCTAATGCTATCCTGTCCAGGGCACTGAAGTTATACGAGATGTGAAAGCTTATTGATGTATTCAATTACTGGATGCTGCTCCATTGTCTGCTGAGCAGAGATGCTCAGTTATCAGTTCTTTAGAGCTGTACATTTCTGCCTAACAAAGTCATAACTCCCACAATTACCTGCCTGATGGATGGAAAACAGAAATATCTCACGAGTCCAATGCTGTTATCGGCTTTTCTCCATCTCTAAAATTGCTTTATATTAATGAGATTAGGGCTGTGAAAGAGGTATCACACGATTTAATTATTTATATTTTTACTCCTTTGGTAGCAACACTCATGTTTCTTGATCTGCATAATGATTTCTATAGTACAGCATTTTCACAGTAAGAACTGGATGAAATGTGAAAAGCAATGAAATGTAACCTTTCTAAAGGCTTATGTAACTAGGGCTTACATATCTATTTTCCCACCATCTAGACATCTAACCCACACACCACAATAGCTGTCACAAGAGTCCTTTAGCAGTACCTGCACTGAAAATATAAGAGACACCTTTGCATTTAATTAGGCTGAAATATAGGCTAAGCCCTCAGGAGATAGGTATCCATACTATTTATAAACATTCTGAGTATCGGTGGCATTTTTCTCCCTATAGCTTACCAGCAACAACTGGCCATGCTTTATAATGGTACTGAGTAATGAGCTGGCATATGCAGAATCCTGCTCTCCAAATGCCAGTGCACTCTCACTTACACTGTATTCCTGGGAAAACTATTTGGAATTTACATGACCACTGGTGGTGTATTTTTACCCCTGCCTTGGGCTTGTAAGAGATTTTTTCATCTAATAGAAACACCTTCTCTCACTGTAATTTGCTCTGATGAGACAGGCAAGGAGAGGTATTTTCCACACATTTTTTCTGGGATGCTATCCCTGCTGTAAGCATTGAGATTTTAGTATAAACAATATGGCTGTGACACAATGCAACTGCCCTAAAGGCTGTTGAAACCGGCTCTATGTTTCTTATCATTTGTGTTACACCAAAAAAAAGGATTTCAGCTTTGTCATAGTTAAACAGAGCAAGTTTCAACCCCCCAAGGAAGAAGTTACTGTGTAAGTGAAGCACGTGGAGATGACCCTGTAAGTATAGCAACCTGAAAAACAAAATTCCTGGTCCAGACTAGGCTGTTTAGAAACGCTGCTGCTCCCTGAAGTTTGCAAGCAAAATATTTAAACAACCAAGGGATTAAATTTTCTCTCCCTAACATTTAGTAACAGGTTATCTCAGGTTGGTCCAGCATAAGGTGCAGTTTGATGCTGAGGCTCCCTTGGTCCCCTGGGAGTGATTAAATCATTTAGCAGCTCCTTTTGGCACTCCTGACTGCGTTTTGCATGCAGTTGGTGACATTTAATTCATCATCCACAGCTCCCAGGAGGTGGAATTATGGAGCTCTTCAGAAGTGACCGTGCAGCCTCGTGTCCTGCCACCCCTCCCACCTACTTGTCTCCGTCCCTGACTGACCGCCTTGCAAACAAAGAGGGTTCAAGTGTCACTGCCACACAGGTGATTTTCAGCAGTATTTCTCCCTTTCAGCTCATCATTCTGTAGCAATCTGACTGCTGTCACCCTCCTTTATTATATATAGCTGATGACAGGAGTAATCTTTAGTTCAGAGATGACAGTTTGTTTTATAAAAATCCGAGCATGGTGTAAGCAGTATTACTTGCTATCACTGGCATATAGCTTGAGGTACTGAGCCCAGTGCCAGAGATAACCACATCTTCTCTTTAGACCCCAGATTTGTTTTGGGTGCATTAAGACAGCACTTTTGCCAGAGTTCACTCTGCTGCAACATTTAAGGAGTGAGATCTGTTATGTTTCAGATCCATATACTGCATTTCATACAGAAAAACAAACCAGGCATTTTTCAGATTACAGTACTTAAATCAGTATACATAGCATTCCGGGACAACAGCTTTGGAGACTAGACATCTGCATTTATTTAATGATTAATCTCCTTGGATTTATGTTTTTCTCTGTATCTCAAATACTGTTTTCCTTCTTTACTCAGGAGCCTGTAACTCTACTGTAAGAAACTGCGAATCAAGATAGTTCATCGGTATTTGTTTAGAAAGCATATGTTATCATGTGGAGTGGAACTACTTATGACATTTTCAGAAAGCTATGAATAATCACACATCATTAAAACTGTTGATTGAAACAGTGCTTTGCCATGGCATTTTTAATCCATGGCATAAGTAAATCCAAAATCTCCCTAGCAAAAGGAAAAAAAAAAAAACCCACACCCAAAACTCAGAGTATTATACTCCGAAGTGTCTCGTCTACTGTATCCTAGATGTACAATAAAGAAAAGGAAGGAGTTGCTGGCAAAGACAACAGCAAAACTTCCATTTATTTCAGTGGGATCAGGTTTACTGATAATTTCAGGTTGTGATAATTTCCTAAGGAATAGAGAGGATATGTTGCCTTTGGAAGGGAGCTCAAGGCTCCTTTCTATCACATGTGGAATCATCCGGTCTCTTTACATACTTCACATTAAAAAGCTGCTTTATTTTACTGAATTCAGAATATCAGACAACTCTTTGTTAAAAAAACCCCAAACCCATAGTTTCTTGTAATGTACATGCTGGGAATAAATCTGTTTGTTTATAGAAATTGTTAAGATCCAGGAGTGCAAGAAATTGGAAGAATAAAATTTAGCCACCACAGAGCATAGGAGAACTGGTGTACCAGAATATGGAGCAAGTTCTCCTCAAACCCCATGCGGTGGGAATTAATAGATTTATCACCTCCGCAGGCAATACCGACTGCATATGAACTCCGTACATCTGAAACACAGGCTGCCGTTTCCAGCGGCCCAGGAAACAGCTCCCACAAACGCCAAGGTCCTACTTATTTCCAAACACATCCACTCTGAACAGGAAACCACAGTCTAGGAAGAGGCATCATTTCCCAGCTGGTTTCTTAAGTGACCAACAGGAACAAAACAAAGTACCTTGTACAGAACAGAGTGTTTCATATCCTGCACGCCAGGCAGTAGTATTTTAAGAAAGTTTCATTCCTGTAAAGCTAAACTGACTTTTGTTTTTTAATTAAAAAAATGCTGATAGGGATGTTGTGTGCATGGCTAACACTTCAGAAAAAAATAATAACAAGAAAAAAATAAATCAGTAAAGAACATGATCCAAATTCCAGTGGAAAGAAAGGCATCTTTATGTAGGAGCTAACCACGGGGGAGCACCCCCCAGCTTGTCAGCAAAGTCTCCACCCCCTGATACAAACATTTTCAGCCAGCATCCCAAACACCCTGCAGCCTAGACATCAGAGAGAAGATGACCAGCCAGGTTGGCTTTTTCTTGTTTCCTAACCCTGTTTCTCTAGTAGAACTACACGCGCTGATGTTTCCATGTGGTTCCACTTCTATTCAACTTCAGTAAAGAGGGGGAGGTTGCATGAGTGCAGCAAGCAGGTGGACTGACCAAAACTTTGAACCTTGCAACAAGTTCAAAGATCCTCCTGAACCTACCCACTTCCCTGTATCCCAGCTCCTGGGCTTGTTTTCTTTTCACCTCAATCTCTCTTCCCATCAGTCTTAGCCCTGCTAATCTCCCTGCAACAACCCCATGAGCTGGCCACAGCTCTGAGACTGTCCACACATGCACGTATTTGATGTGAGTCTGCCAAAGACAGAATTTAAGTCCCTACACCCGTGCCCTGAAAAATCATACCCAAGTATGTCTTTAAACAGAAAAACAAAGACAAATCCTGTTCAACCCTGAACCAAAGCATACTCAGCCAGATTGGAACCAAGTTAGAGTACTTAGGCTGCATGGTATTGCTGAAGCTCATTTGCTCCACCATGCTCAAAGCCTGGCCAGAAAGCCCTGCCCTATCCTCCTGAGCCTGCAAACGTTTATAGTATTTTTCTGAATAACACATGCCTATCCTCCATGAGATGATGAGTCCATCACTGGAATGAGGACACAATAGCCGCACAATTTCAAAGGGCTACACTAGACCTTCACAGGAGCATTTGACTTTGACCTTAAGAAAAAACATAATTTCTCACTAGGCTTCCTGGCTACCCTTCTAAGGAAACTTTGGTCCAAGACAGTCAACTAATGAATTTCCTCTTAAGCAGGTAAAATCACAAGAACTGAAAATGACGTGCACATCACTCCTTGAGGATTACTGACGTTTCCTAGTGTCACTGCTTTCATATTGCCACAGAGACCAATTCACGCATTCTAAGAAGCCCCCTCTAGATATTTCTCAATATTCTGCATTTACCCATCTGATGGTTCAGCCAAAACTTGCCCCCAAAAAGGCAGTACTGTTAAGTAGCAGCCTTTCCAGTTGTATCATATTAAATTCTGTAGTCGAAATTCTTGAGTCTTCTAGACTTCTTGGTTATTTTGAAAGCCAGTAGCAAAATTATAGGTATGTCTGGTTCCTGTATCTAAGAAGGTGCAAGATATGACAATATCTTCAGGTGAAGAAGAAGTGAGAAATGCACACACTGAAATAAACCTCAGTGGTGCTTTCTACACACCATCATTTTAGACCTAATCAAAAATCCACTGAATTCAGAAGAATCATATTCACTATATTTGGATAATGACATTATTCACAAAAAATACTTCTGCTTCCAAGCATGCTCTGATTAAACATAATATATCCACATCTCACAAGCAGCAAATAGCCAAAGCAAACAATTTGCAAGCTTTATTTACAAGATCTATGCAGTGAATACCTAGGAATAAATAATCCCTCTGCTGAAGGCAGGGTCAACTCCCACATCATAGGGACAGAAAACCAAGATGAAATTGGGAGTGAATTCATTTTCATTGCACAGTTTAGCCAGCTCTCGGTATAAACTATCTGAACAGAAGTTGAGCTGGCTTTGAGTTCATTTGATGGGAATTATTTTGTGGCACTGCAGGAAATCTGTAGTTTTTGGACGAGGGAACCTGAGCTTTAAAAAACCAGATGTCTTCCCCCACCAACACCCACCCACCCCCAATTCTCTTTTTTCCCAGAACATCACTAAAAAGCACACACAGCAGAGCTTCCACTTTGACACCTAGAAGCAGGCAGGCAAGAAGAAGAAGCATAAACCCTAAATAAACAGCCATGTTATACAAAACAGCATCTGTCTCTGCTGCACTGGGGATCTGCTGCACTGCCCTCCACAAAAACTCAGCCTGGCTTCGTGCCTGCCCACCCCAGGATGGCAGATAACAAGTGATTAGCACTCAATGCTGGCAGCAAACAACCACGCTGGCTGCCCAGCCGTGCCCAAAATGACTGATAATCGCCTTGTACGAAAGCATATGAATTCCATAGAAACGTCGTCCAAGATGCTGAGGAGACCTGGGATGAGCGGCTGCCCAGGAGCCATCACCTGGAGCCCCACGTGCTGACACTCTCCTTCCTTTACTCACTTTATGGTGGTGCTCAGTGCTGGCAACTGCTTTTCAGAGCTGCTGCCTTCCGTGAATTTTTAGTGTATTCCTTAAAAAACTTGGACTAAAGCTACTGCCTTCCTGCCAAGCAGATCTGTTTGTGAAGGTACTATCATCAGTGGAGATATTTATTTTGAAGAAAAACAACCTTTCAAGCTTATATTGTCCAGTGAACTGTTCAAACAACCTCATATATCAAATAGTTTGACAGAACATAGGTGAAACTTTTCCCATTTACATTAGTACTACTCCTCTTGTTTAAGCGAGAGGTGAAGTCTGAGATTTCTGGATTTATTTACTGGCTAAAAGGAAAGTTTAGATGCTCATTTTGTCCCCAGAAAATAGTCTGATGAAATGGTCAAATACTTGTAACTACAACTTCCAAGAAGCAGCATGAATACTTGGCTTATTCAGATTAGTTTTTCAAGTGTGTAATTTTATTTCTGTGATAGCATGCAATGTAATATTGTTTAATGCTCTAAAATAGCATTCCCATGATGCTAAATCACTATCAACTACACGTTTTGCAAGTTTAACCTATCTTGCTTTAGAAGTGCCAGTGAAAGGCAAAACTTGTTAGCAACTAAATATTGTCCCAGAAGTAATTAAAAGCATTAATGATACTAAATAAGAATACAATTATACCCTATGGGTGTCCGGTCTGAAGAAGTAAAAATAAGTAATAGAAATAGAACATGGCAAATAGCTGGATTTCAGAAACAACCAAAGAGATTTCTTAACACAATAATAATATATATTTCAGCTCCTTTAATCTAAAATGAAAGCTGTAGCACTTTCCCAAAACATAGTTAGTGCTCAGCAGCACCTGCTCATGCACTTCTGTACGCCAAATACATAGGCAGGAAATCTTTAAACTCATTTAACTTCTCAGTTTTAACAAAGTAAGAGCTGAACCCATGCCAGATCTGGAAAAAAGATCTAAATCTGGTTCAAATTCAGTGAAATATAATCACATTTAATTTGTTTGCACTGAAATATTGCCTTTGACTCAGCTCCCTTGTGGTATAGATGGTCATAAATTTTATGCCTCAAGAGGTTTTTTATAGTGTCATCTTTTTTAAACACTGATATTCTGCTTTGCAATGCTTCTCCCCAAAATCTCACAAGCCATAATATTCTTAACCACAGAGTCAGTTTGAGGGGATGCAGTTCTTAAAATGAGCCTCTATTAAAATTCCTTGCAACTGGATCACAGTATTTGGCAGTATTAGCAATAATCATTAAACCCAGCCAAAAACCTTTTGACAGAAATCTGGGGGTTTGACCAGAGAGAATATTTATGAAAAGTATGCAGTTTCATTTTAAAGAAGCTTTCCTTGGAGAAAGAACTTATTCTGATTGCTTTTGGTTTACAAAAACAAGAAGTTGACATTTTCTGCAGGAAGTACAGCATTTTCTGATTAGCTCTAATAGCCACTTTTGGGAGATGCTGCAATTTATCACAGCATTTGAAGTAGTTGAGTGTCATTAATTGCTACTCGCTAGGGTATTCAAGGCACTTGGTACCTGGTAAAGATGGGAGCTAGAAATAAGTCTGCAGGCCAGGACTGAACAAAACACTTCAGCACACGAATGAAAGCTGAGCTGAACACAAACCTGTGGTTTGTTGACCTGGAATTGTATTTTAGAAACCCCAGCAGATGTGTCAGGCCAAGTGCTAGTTTAAACACCCAATAGTAAAATATGTGTCTATTATTTGGTTTTCTAGTTTCAAAAGCTAGGAATCTTTTTCATACATAAAGCGCTGCTAGAAAGTTTGCCAATTTTTTTCCCCTGTATCACTCTTTTCTCTCTTGATGTTTCTCAAAAATCCTCCCTCCAAACTAAATATATCTCAGCCTGATATTAAAGCCACATAATTTTTTACCCTGATAAACCAGATCTTGATAATGCCAATGCTACAGTAATATGTAATTCTTGTCAAAAGAGTCACTTATTTCATTTCCCATCCTCAGAGATGTGCTCTCTAAGTTGGTTTTTGATGGAAACAAATGAAGGCGATGATTTGTCTTGAATAATAAAGCACCTGCAGCTGTTTGCAGCATTTAGAATGATGGCTTATCATTAGCAGAAATGCTTATATATTCCAAGCACCCTACATGCCTTGCAGGTAGGACACCAGGGTCTGTGTCATTTACCTTAGTTTCTCATCATTTTCCAATAACAAGAACATCAAGGATGCAGCACATACATCACCTGCCTAGGAGTCTGGATTTGCTGTAGATAGTGACCTTTGAATAAGTCCCCCCTGCCCCCCATAATGTCAAAATAGGAAAGATTTCCTTAAATTTGGATCGCGTAGAATCTATAGAACAGCACTTCCTTCTGGGTCTGGGAGGCAGTGAGCGTGATGGGAGTCTGCTCTGTGCCCTGGGCAGCGGTAAATGCTAAATAACTTCAGCAGGGATTGTAAAGGCAATTGTACATGCAGATATTCCCCAAGCTGGCAAAGCTTTGAGGACCAACTGTCAGGTCTGTTTGTCTTTGTTCATAACCATCCCAACGAGGGGAGATCTACGCACACATCCCTGTGCAGACCTGAGCACGAGGCAGCAGTAATGCTGGGGAACCGGCTGCGGGGCTGTGCCAGCCAGCTGATATGGGAACTGGAAGCAGCTTTTACAGTGTAGTCATACAGCAAGCAGCTCAACTTCATTCAAAATAGATTAACTCATTACAGAAAACAGAGGCATAAATTGCACAGGAACGAGTGAAGGATTTTCAAGGGAGTTAATGCACTCCAAAATACCATAAACCTCCTGTATGACTAGAAAGGATGAATTTTGGCTGGATAATTTACAATCTAGAAAGTTCAAATAATTACACATGAATTGCTAAAATATTCATTAAGGGAACATAAGATCCCTTTACTTTACAGAATAGCTTTAGTTTTTCAGCAATTCCATAAACACAGGCAGGTGAGTCAGTTACTTGTCACTACCAGTCAAATCCTTGATGATCTATTGAGAAATAAAACCTCCACCCACGTAGCGTTTCATCTGGCTGCGGCTTTGAGTCAGCATTATCTCTAGCTGCAAACTCACCGGTTACAGCTCCACTGCAAAGTTAATAATAGATCAATTACTGTAATTAACAAGATCAATATTAGGTTAACAATAATGCATTTTTCCTTTTAGGATAAACTGCTGCGTTCACATAGCCTGAAGCTCAAACAGATCCACAGCTGAGCACAGCAACAGAAACATCAAGACCACTCAGGGCACCAGGGGAAGCACGTGAGACTTGCTGCCAATACTGAGATATCCGAGTCCCTTCCCCACCTCAGTCTGACATCCTGGCTTTGCCTAGGACAGACAGGAATCAAAGCACAGCAACTAACGGACCGTTTTTCACCGCCCTGCCTGTGGTCTCATGCAGCCACACCGCGGGCTTTGAAACAACATCGACCCAAGCCAGCAACACACACCTGAAGGGAGCCTATACCTGCGGCTGCTTTCAGCGTGATGGTAACTTCAATTGGTCGCTCTGTCTCTGGGCATCCTGCAGAGCTTTTGCTTCTCCTAGTCCCAGTTTATTTCAGCTTAGACACTGCTGATCTTTGATTTATTCCTAGCCATGAAAGAATATTCCTAATTCCTCTGCTCCCACTTCTTTTCCCCCTCCCAAGTCTCTGCTCCTTCCAAGCAGCAATACTCTCACAGACATTAGAGGACAACTTACTGCCCTACCAGTCCAACAAACCTATCTCCACTCACCTGGAGGCATAGCGGAGCATGCCTTTTGAGCCAATTCTATGTTTGCTGCACGCTACATGCTATGCATCGCCATCCTAGCCCACAACTGCTCTCTCCCAGAAGACCTGACGAATGAAGGAGGGCAACTGCTGAACTTACTCTTTGGCAGCATGAGGCTTTGTGCTGCAGAGGAGGGGAGCAGATTTGGACAAACACAACCAGTTTTCCTCAGACAGCTCAGGGAAGTTGTGGAAGTGTCACCAGATATAAAGAAGCAACGATCTACAGACATGACACTGTGCTCCCTTGCTCAAAGGCTGGTTTCAGTAGTCAGGAAGCTGCTTGGCTTTATTTGCACTTTCTGTCAGGGCATGGGAGAAAAACCAGGAGTTTATGTTCAAAAGCCTGGCAGTCTACTGGTGACCCTCTCCTGCTTCCTCTGCCTTCCCCTCCCAAGGCGGGGGGGGGGGGGGGGGGGGGGTGTGTGTGCAGGGCAGGAGGGGAGGTCCTGGGGGCACCTGATGGTCCTGTAGCCCCCGTGCACTGGGCACTCCAGCCTTCAGATGCACCATCAGGGCTTCTGCAGCAGAAGCCAGCAGTGCCACACACTTCTGGATCAGCACTGGCCTCCTGTAGCTTTCTGGCCAAAGCAACCTGTCCCAGCTGATACAAGCCAGTCTCTGATCTTCTTTCTGTTCCCACAGAGACAAGGTGACCACTGACTGTCTCCATCACCCTTGCAGCAGCCTCCCCAAACAGGCATAGAGCAGACAGAGGAGTGGGGGACAGGCTCTGGGACAGGGGTGAGAGGCTGTGCAGGACCATCAGTTCTCCAGGATGCTTTATGAAAACCAGCCTCAACGCTGGGAAAGGAGTGGAGCCTCATGGGCAAGTCCCTTGGGCTACATCCAGGAGTTGAGGGAATGGCTCCTCACCCTTGTGGGGTGCGTGGAAACAGCCACACTCATACATGGAATTAAATGAGAGAAACCTATTTACACCACCACATGATAGGGGAAACTCTCCTTCCTCGCTTCCCCTTAAGATGAAATCCTAGAAAAGTAGTGCTTGAGAAGTCACCTAATATGTGTCCTCAACCTTCAATCAACATAAAATCTATTCCTAGCAGATGTTTGTCTCATCTGGCCTTTTAAAAGTTCTGAGAATGGGGGTGTCTTTTACCCTGCTTGGTTAGGCTACACATAAATGTTAAGAGATTTTAGGTAACAGCATGCAAGCTGCTACAGCAGATTTTGCAAGCCAGTGCACAGGGCTATTATCATATTCCAATATTATTGGCCTTTACTTTTGCTGTGGGTTGCTGAACTAATATGAAATTCTGATTGAATTTGTGCTGCCAGTGGAAAAGCTGGAATTCAGTAAACACGCTAAGAGCAGACTGTGTCTGCAAGAGCACCAGGCAAAGGACCGCCACAGGGAAAGAGAAAAAAGCCTTGAAGAAATGCTTCAGAGCGAACAAGCTCCGCTAAGCCCTCCAGAATTGCTGTGGGAATGTCTGCCCTTCGTCGCAGGGATCCCTGCGGTGGTTTGAAGTCAGTGGGTAACATATCATCTAATGGCCATTGAAATGAGAGCAGAAAGGAGAAGAAAAGCAGAGAGGAAGGGATTATTCCAGAAGCTTTGCTCACACCAGCAAGGGTTTTCTGCTTTACAGAAAGTATCATACTACCTCGAGTTCCTTATACAACTGGAGCTTTCTACACAGCCTGTCAGAGATTACAGTTTGGGTTTATTTCCATGCAGTTTCCCATGTCTTTGGCATGACCTTGAGAGCTGCCATTCTACAGCAGCGGAGTTTCAGGCAATGGGCCTGGCTGAAGCGTGCTGTCTGCAAGGTATTTCTCATTTTCATTCCATCAGCCTGTGCATTGAGGTTAGTCACCAACCCCATGCAAGTTTTATGGGGCTCACTTAGTTACTTTGGCCCCCCAAAGGCCTTTTTCCTTGCATTAAAGCTCTCCCAAGAATGCTTTGAGGTGCACAGGCACCACTTCCTTCAAGAAAAAGGAGAGCTCATGGGTGATGCCAGAGGCTGTGGTATCCCAGCCCCGGGCAGGCACACAAGCCCACTGTGCCAAGTGAACCAGCACTAAACATTACACACCAGCGATGGCTCTGCCCTTGCTCTCAACCACTGCAAGAGACCTCAACCCATATTCAGTCTATCCTGAAAAAATACATACTTCAAAGCAGTGTTGCAGACAGACATGAATGCATAGATCTTTTTTCCAGTCCTTAACCAAGGTCTTCAAACAGATCTTTCATCTAAGCATAGACATATCCCATAGGATTGTCTGTTAAAAACCCTTGCTTTTCTGAACCACTATAACACCAGTCAGACAGAAATAGCAGGAGGGAGAACAGTCCCTTACTTGTCTCACTGCAGCCATGGCACAGCAGGGCAGAAATCTGTACTCTAAAGACATCACAACCCACGTGCAAGCAGCGGTTCAGGATATACCAGCAAATAACCACGTGGAGAAAATACAGTTCAAGGGCCACATTTGTAAGCTTTTGCAGGCATCTAGAACCCATCCAAGCTTTGTCACAGTTCATGCAGTCACCCCATAAACTAATCATCACCCTCACTATTATTTTTAGTTGCTCCCAAGCAATGACTGCGCATAAGTAATGTAGAAGTAAAGTTCTGAATTATTTATGGTACTCAAAACACCTCGACAGAAATGCCAGCCTTTCTTGTGTTTATGCTGGCTCTTGGATTAGGAGCAGGGAGTGGAAATTCAGATTAGGAGCAGGGTGGAAAAAGGTGGAAAAAGTCAGGACAGAGACTGAGACCCATTTTTTTTTTTTTTTAGCCACCCGCTTGGCCTTGAATTAAGTTCTATTTTTCATGTATCAAGTCTCACACATTAGGCTTCAGGAGATCTGCGCTCAGTTCCCAGATCTTGTACAGATCTAATACAGCTGTGACCAGGATGTTACATTTCTGTATGACTCAGTTTCCCACACATGAGAAAGAAGCTAATTTTCTAAATAGGTCATTAAGATAAAATAAGCAATATGTGAATTGTTTATCTATTATTGTGATGGTCTACGTGAGCTCAATACTCAAGGCAGAGTTTATTTCATAGAGGGCGTAGGACAAACCAGCTTTCTAGATCCAAACACATGAATCTAATTTCAAATTAGAAATGTATTTATTTATTTATTTAATTATTGTGCCATTACTGCCTTTTTTATTTTTTTTAAAAGGGAGGATGTTCAGTTTCCTGAAGTGAATCTACAGATGCCTCTTTTAAACCTTAATTTCTCTGAATGAACCATCCAATTTCAGGACTAAATCATGATTATAACTGCTATTCATTCAGAAAAGCAATTTAATTTTGATCAGGACCTACCTCCCAGCTTTGAATTCAAATTAAGACAAGCCACAATTTTTGAATGTAGTTACTTCTAAAATGGAAGCAATCTTGCTGCCCGCAAGAGACATATGAAATCTTACCATACCAAAAATTCATGTTAAATAGTTGGTACCTGAAACACAATTCTCATTAAAATGGATTGTAGCATTCATGTCTGGGAAACATAAAGAATAAAGACCAATGGATTAATCCATGGAGAGTGCCATAATGATCTTTACCTTGTCCTTGGTAGAATAGCCCTCCCACAATCCTTCTGCCTTTATTCAACTTCTAACAAACAAGGATGCTCTAGGTGAAAGGGGGCAAAGAATCCTAAACATGCTTCTCTCCAGCTGTATGGTGTGACATAGGTCATGGCACACTTGACTTTGCCCCAGTAAGTCCAAAACTACCTTATCTTATAATAGCTGCATATAAGAAAATCTGCATCTGAAAAATATGTTTCCAATATTTACATTAGATACATTTTAATGAAAGTGCACCATAAGAATAAAAAAGCCTGCACCCGTGAAAAGCCTCACTTGCATAATATTAACCATCTGAGATTAGGTGGAATCAAATTTCATTCTTTCCAGCTGTAGTGATTTTAAAAAAAATAATTTCAAGTGATAGCATTTATCATCATGTACTTTTCTAAAAGGAGAATACATTGACTGGCTCACTGTATTTTAAAGCTCCCGTGATAAAGCCAGGAATTAGACATTTGCATGTGAAAAGTTCTGCCGAGGAATGTTCTTACTTATGCCAATAATTCTGCTAGCTTCAGCAAAGTGACCGCTGAATAGAGGACTCGACTTTATACACATTTATTTTCTACTATCTTACCAACCATCTCTCTTAAATATATCCATCATAGTTGCTAACTATATTTAGAGATCAACTGTCTCTATAAAGATTACAAAAGTGATTAAATAACACAGTTTCAGTAGGAGGAAACTCGACTCATTGTTAGGGGATCACTTTCAGTCCAGTGTTCCTGATTTCATTGTCCATGACCTTGGAGGAAAAAGTCAGTATCTGCACTGCTCTAAAACTGATATTTCATCCACATTTCTGCTTTGCTGCTAGAACACAGAATTATAGGACCATAAGGGACCCAGAGAGGTCATCGAGGTCATGCAGATACAGCAATGAAGCATGAGTCACACTTATGTCATCTGTGATCTAATGTTAACTACTTCCAAGGATAAAGGCTCCACAGCTTCTCTCAGACTGGACAGTACTTGACAACCCTTCCTGCAAAGGATGCTTTTCACACTGCCTAACTTGAAGTCTTCCTTGCTCTAATCACTTGTAGTCTCTATATGTGGAGATGAACAAGTAACTACCTCTCCCCTTGGCAACTCTGTGCAACTAAAGGTCTCTCCCCATTTTTTCTCTAGGCCAAAGAACCTGAATTTGTGTCTTTCTGTGGAGGTCATGTTTTCCAGACCCCTCAACATACTCATTGTTCACCCATGGATCCTCCCTAGGGAATGTACATCATTCTTGCAGTGCTGTGCCCATGCTCTTAAACCAGCATCTCCGTGTGTTACCCATTGATAAAAAAGTGATACCAAACTTCTCAGGCCACAGCCCTGTAGTTAACCTCTCCATTCTTTTCCCAAATGTGGTACTAAAAGCACCTGAGTGTTACAGTTCCAGATTACTAAACGGAAGGGAAAATTCAGCTCAGACAGAAGGAAGATTAAAATAAGCTTAAAATTGAATCTAGTAAGTTGACTGAGGTTTTTTTCCTCCAAATCTCCCACGCATAACCTCAAGAGCTTCCTACAAAGATCCCTGTAGACCCCTGAAAATGTCTGCTTTTTCATCATCTTGACTAGTTTGTCATCTACTCTACGTGGTAAGTTCCCAGCTTCCTTGAGCTTTACCATGTCTTTTTGTGCAGAAAGCACTCCATTCATCTCCAGAAGTTCCTCCCAAAGAGCACAGAGTTGTTCCCCATGAAGTAGCAGGCTCTTCTTTTTTTCCCTAGACTTCACCTGGCTCAAAATGCAGCAGTTAGTACTGCCCGCACAAACCATCATCCTCTCAGCTGTCCAGCTACACCATTTGTAACCCATAATAAAAAGCTGCATACACTGATCCACGAACATATAAATCAGCAGTTCCATCTGAGCTAGCTGTGCTCACACATCAGGTAGGTTTATAACCTAGCAGGCAGATCTGGAGGCAAGATGTGTCTGGCACAATTTTGATTCAAGTTCTGTCCAGTAGTTCAAAGCTTCTTAAACTTTGTAAAGTGTTTGGTGTTTAAACAACCTCGTTTTGGAAGGGTCTGTAGTGTCCTAGCATAGACCCAGCACAATTCATTATGTGTCTTGGATGAAAAAAAGGCTGCCCAAGATCCGGAAGAGAACTGCAAAGGCACGAATGGTTCCTGGGTACAGGTTAGCTAGCTTGGCTGTAGTCACTGTTGGCACAGAAGAACTACAGAGCTGTCTGTCACTCAAGTGGATCTTTGAGGTTTTAAGCAGGTGAGCAAGTGGTTAAGATCACTTTCTTGCAAATACATCTAGAAGAGCCCTGGAATATTATATGTAATGGTACTGATAATGCCAAAATCACCATTATTTTAATTCTGACTGGGCTGCAATGTTACATGGAGGAAACACAACTGTGCCTATTCAGTGTTCTGTTTGACAATGGTATTATCCAGAGGATGCCTTCCAAACAGCCTGTGTAAACCCTCCTCTGGTAAACATTGGATAGCATGATGTGTTGTTGGCCTTAAATCATACTAAGCAAGCTGTATTGACAGACAGAGGTAGCTAAGTGTACATCAAAAGAGAACAGTGAAACCTGGACTGAAAAGTTGGTATTGAGCAGGTAGGATTTCAATTAGTAAGTCAATGCATAAACAAGATGCACCTCTAAAAGCGAATATTCATGTGTGTGACTTTAGTTCAACTGAGAACCTAACCCTACTTCTACCAGATTTTTACCTTGCAGCCAGATCAAAGGATGTAGGTCAACTTTAAATAAAAGAAAAAGAAAAAAAAAAAGAAGATTTTGATCACAGCTTACTGCAGAAACTTTAGATCATTCACAACATTCACAATCCCCTGCCTTTCTTGTAACACCAGTATTGAATGTTGGGACAAAGCATTACCTTTACTGTGAGGGAACTGCAGTTTTCAAACAAAGAATCTGACTTTTTCAGCCCAGAAAATAGCAAGTTACAGTAGTCCATTTTTAAATTATTAAGAGCAATGAAGAACCGTTTAAAGGATTGCAGGACTACAAAGCAATGGAGCCTTCCAGTGCCCTGCCTGGCAGCAGTACAGAATTTAACTGAACAAACGCAGCTTCAAAAGAAGAAACAAGTCCATAAAGTCCCCTTGACGTTTCTATAGAGGTGGAATTAATTTAATTGCATAAAAAGGAATCAGAGTTCCTACCCCACTTTCCTTGCCAGTAGTGACTACTGAGAAGGAGCACAAAGGAGGAGAGGAATTGAAGAAGGGGCACAGAAACGAACTGCTGTAACCCCAGCAAGGGCTGACAGCAGGAATGGCAGATTCAATCTGTTCTGCTTTTGTACTTACCCTCTTGCCACAGTGTTGGCATCAGGGTAGTTTAATCCCTACACATCAGCAATCCTTCAGTGTTTCCCCACAGGGAATGGTGCCCCTTTCCCCACTGACACAAGTCCACGCCTGGTATGTCTAAAGCTGGGGACACCAGCGAGCTTGGAACTCTCAGGCCAAGAGTGTGGCGGCAGTGGCTGGAATGCTGCTCCACACAGATGGCAGTGCCGGCGTGCAGGGCACTGCTCCCGCCTTACTGAGTGCAGGTCTGAGTACAGCCAGGCAGGAGCAGGGACAGCTGGGCGTAATACTGCACAAATCCTTCCAACCTGTTCATCGTTGCTGCTACCACCAGTAACTAGTGCAATGTTTGAACATGTTACAGAACTGAGATTTAAGGGTGCAGTTGTGTGGGAAGGGGGCTCTGCTCACGCTCCATGGCATAAAGGAGAAAGGAATCTTATTTCTTAACCTGAACATTGAAGATCCATCCAGACTACCCATGAAGATTATGCCAGTAGATTTTCATTACACTGCTCATACTTTTCTATATAGATGATAATTAAGATATTACCATGTGAGGCAGTTAACATTACACCATTGCTTGAAAGCGAACACCGGTTTTAAAAGAAATATTCTGGCCCGTCATCTTATATTTAGAGAGAGTGAATTTTAGTTGAAGACGCTTCTGTGTGCAGCACAAGACAAAGAATCACAGTCCAAAATGGGGATTTTATAATTCAGAACTGTTCCACATGGCTGCCCGTTCAATACAATTCATCAACAAATCCCAAACCTGCTTGCTCATTGCCATGTACCATGTATGAGTTGGATTTAATTTTAAATGCTGTTTAAATGGTCACTAGCAGCATTTAAATATGAATCTATAGATGTTTGGTTACACAAAGTCCAATTAACAGTCTGCATGTCTGTGTAATCTGAAGACCTAACTCCATTCCAACACCTGTTTTGTATTTAACAGCAGGTCACAACTACAAAGGTTGATGGAATACCAGAATAAAACAAAACCCTGTGTGAATATTCTCTCACCGTTAAACTACTAGCAGATGAACTATTAATCCTGTGATTAAATTAACAGGGCACTTGTATTATTTTAAGGGAAAAAAATAGCCTTTTTTTTATATTCATAATTTGCTTTTTTTTACACTTCATTAACAGTGCAGATTTATTATGTATCTTGACTAGATCTGACACCACTCAACCCCCAATTCCCAACCCAACTTGTTTAACGTCTGGATCAAATATTGTCTTCATACTGTATTTTCCTGAAACAACTTTCCATTAGAGCTTTATAGATCTCATAGAAAGAGCCCTGTAAACTTGGAGAGCTAACACCAGAACAAGTTAAAGAATGGCTAAAACCACTTTGGTTTCTGGTTACTTTAGTCAATCATTAACTCAAGGGCAGGCGAATGATTTAGCCTTGACTGCACTCACGCTCCATGGTGAGTGTTCCCCGTGTGCAATGCTGAGTCATAAAGAGAAAAGGAACAGAGACATGGCCCCCCTCAACGATGCTGCCGTTGCCAATGGGAAGTCCATGCCTTTGGCATTGGTTCCTCACCTGGAGCTCTGGAGCGACCGTTCTGCCTGACACAACGCCCCTGATCCCCAACACGGGGAACGGGACAGGCCTGCAGGTGAAAAGCAGAGAGTATCTGCTCTCGATTACATCCCACTGCTATGGGACCTGATGTTATAAATGTATGCAGGGCAGCTGAGTGGAGAGAGGCCACATGTTTCAAGCTAGGGAGTTATGTGAGCACACAGCCACAGCCACCTGACACACGTCAAGCCAGGAAAAGCTTCACATACTCAGTAATGAAGATACTGCCAGCCTGCTCCAGAGCAACATGCCACTTAGTCTGGGAAAAATAATGGATTTCTTCAGCATGGCTAGGCATAATCAAAGCAGATCTAGAGACTAACATGAGCTCAGACAGCTTGCACTTCTCAAAGTACACTGTTACTCTTCCATCTGACCAAAGAACCTGTTTCATTAGAAGGAAAAAGTAAAGCACAACACATGCCTTCTCCTTCCTGCACCTTCCTCGGAATGAATGATGAGTTTGCTTTCCTAGCAGGAACTGGAGCCTAAAGGACCACCCTAACCTTGAGACTTGCAACACACGTTGCAGCCTTCATTCATCTGACACTCTGAGAAACATTGAATCCAAGTGATTGGAAATAAACCTGTCCTCAATTAAATTATAAATTCATAGCAAAAATTATGCATTACATTTGTAAATATGTTTAATGTATTTGTATGTATACGTACACATGAAATTATTATCCACCACTCTAGAGGAAGAACATCCAGAACAAAAATCTAGTGACATTCCTCTTGGACTTCTGTCCTTGTTAATTACCATTACCTATAGTATAGCCAACGCACTTAATGTTTGTCCATATTTACACATATATCAGAATGGTTATCTTCAAAAAAACAGCGCAAGAAATGGATAAGATTTAACTTCAACAAAGCACCTAATCAAAATTCTGCCCTTTGATCTAAATTGAAATAGCCATTCCACCTTAAATACATACCAAGTCTGAAGTAGGACTGTAGATAGCTATATATAAAGGCAAAGTCAGAAAGAATAAAGCCAAGGTTCTACAGAAATGAAAGTGTGGAGAATGGCTGTTAAGTCAGAGGCAAGTTCTTGCCTATATCTGTTCATCTGTGGAATTCACTGCAGGCAAAAAATGCCTGAGTTATTCCATGCATGATTATGTGATAAAATGAGAAAGATATTCTATACCCACAGCTCCTTAACGTGTCTGCATCACTGACCAATATGGTGAAGGCAATTTCAGTTCAAGACCTCTTACATATTTTTGGATGTACCTGGAAACAAAGGAATCACCTGACAAAACTCCCACAATTTCCATCTATTGAAATAAAGTTCCAGCATCACATTTCTAAAATATCTGAAGAGCAGAGCAGGAGGCAATGTTGTCTTCAGAGGTGTAAATCAGAGTAACAGAAAACTCAGGCTGACAACTGGCTGGATTTGTTCGGTGTTTGGAACAATCTGGTGGAAAGAAGAGAAACTCAGAGCCTGGAATTGCTTTTGATTGTTATTTTCCAAACAGAGCATGAAAAACAACACAAAAGAGAATACTCCATTGTAAAAGATGCAACACTATCAGTTTTAGATCAAAACCACTGTCTGGTTAAGCTGAATATATTATTTCAAAATCATGGTCAACAGAAAAGAACTCAAACACATTTTTTGTGGTAGGTGCTCTGTTCAGTTTTTTATTCAGTACAATTTTACTAGTTTTCTAATAACTTTATTGAGGGTTTTTGCAAAAGTTACATCAAAGGGGTAACCCGGCATCTAAATCAAAAAGATTTTGAAATATGGAAAAATGAAAGCTTTTTCTACAGCTCCTGTGTATCCTGACAGACAAAACCAAGTCAAAATACCACATATCACTCATGCCCTGCAGTCTGAAGTTGAAGGCTTAAACCAGCCCTCACCCTGCCATGCTCCTACAGCCAGGTGTGTGCAAGCAATTCCCTTTGAATCCAGCAAGGCTCAGCCTGGCGGTTTGGGGTTTAGTGTCTGCAAAGCACGTCCTGGCTCATTCTAGTGCAGCAGATGCCAGTATATCATGGCAGTCAGAACCTGAGTTTTACAGTGAGCTTTTAATTATTTAATTCTTTCTACTGCAGCTTGGAAACAATTTACACTTTCCGTTAGACATCTTGGACTACCAGCTGCTTTGGTGCCAAGGCTGTAGCCCTGTCCCTCCTGTCCTGCCATACACTTAATCCCAGCGCTCACTGTGGCTGTTGAACAGTGAAACTGAGATGTTCATGGTCACCTTCCCTCCCCCTACAAGCCCTCTTTTCTGCTGTAATGACACCACAACACATCTAGGCTAGGGGAAAACCACTGGGAAAGCAAGAGCTCCGGGGCTGTTTAGACATTGTTCATAGTCTCTTCCACTTTTTAAGTGGAAAGCTTGGAGGGAATGCAAATCCTGAATCGGCAAAGCCCAAAAAGTTAGTCCCTGAATATCGTGGAGAGCAGCTGTGCAATGTTAGGGACCCCCCAGTGGAGGCTGCAAGCATATAAAGGCACTTTTCAGGCACATACTTCACTGAGCTCACCTTCACAAAATGAGGTTCATGACTTCAAACATTACCACACACTTCTATCACCCTAATTCTGCACAGGTCTGATTACAAGGGAGATAGCTGATCTGGAGCATCTAGAATTGTCCAAATCCTTCTTTTGTCCTAACTTCCTGCTGTGGAGTCTGTGGTGCCATGAGAACCCAAAATGGCAAGGGGCACATATTCCTGGAGGACAAAAGCAAAGTCTAATACAACTGCTGACTCAAAACCACCTCCCAGCTTTATAGAGGTACTCAGCTTGCCTCTTCAGCCCACTGCATGACTGTCCCAAAGTCACCTTAGCAGGAATGGCCAGCTGGTTCAGATGGGAATGCACTGATGTACTCTGCCAGTACTCCTCAAGCCTAGGAAAAAACTTCCTCCCTGTCACCAAAAAAAAGAGAGGGGAGAAAAAAAAAAAAAAAAAAAAAAAAAAAAAAAGAAAAAAAGAAGACAAGGAGACAGGGTCTTTCATAAGAGCACAGGAGATAAGCTTCTAGTTACAGCCTGTGTTGGCAAAGAGAAATCACAGCTCTAGAGCAGAATGAAACAACCAGACACAAGAGTAACTATCTCAACTACACAAGGTTATAAAAGGCAACTGGCCTTTCCATGTCTTCGTAAATAATATCCACAAATATTTAGTCTTTTAAAAAAAAATTGGTTGGTGCCCAGCAGGAAAACAAAAAGCAGTATCGTACAGGTTAATGTGACGATGTAGAGCTGATACAACTGCATCACTTCATTATCTGTTGCATTCTAGTTCATGCAAACTGGTCATCATCCCACATGGATGGAGCAGGGAGTTAAGTTCTTTCCTCCCTTAGCTGACTTAGATTTCAGACATCAGTATATGCAAGGCAGTGAAAGCATTTTCAAAGAACAGGAAGATGTCAAGTGCTTGAGCTGCATTGAAGGAAGTTAGGGATTTATGTGATAAAACCGTATGACAACAGCACAGCCAATCTGAATCTTTGCAGATTTGGAAGTAGGTAGCTATAAATTGCAATATATTCTGACTTTCTTTACCAAATACAACAGTCAACTGGCAAATTATACTAATACAGTATGATTTCAAGGTGTATCCACATTTGAAGCATGTGTAAATTTCTCAAATAGAATCCGATGTTTGCTAATACGGTACGATCTCAGTTAATAAGATCAAATTATGTCTGATCATACTACATTAGTAAATGTCACATCAAATTAGTCATTTTCAGAATTATAATGAAGCACAGAAAGCAACCAAAAATAACTTTTCCAACACAAGTAAGCAGTGCTGAAACTGAAAACTAAGCTAAATACCAAGCCCCTAGAGAATGCTTTTTTGAATTCAAGGTTAGCTGAATTTTCAGTCTTATTTCAGAGAGGTCGTGTACGTGATTTAAATCATGGTTTGAGTCACAGAAGAGTTTTGTCCAAAGGTCACTAAAGGGGCTGGAGACAAGGACAAGAACTAGAAGTTGGCAAAATCTCTACTGAAAGATTGTTAGTTCAGGGGTAGTCATCTTTCTGCATGGCTATGCTCACAGCAATGGTTCCAAGTAGGAAAATCCATGAAAATCCAACGAACATAATTTTTGCAAGAGAAAACGCTTTAAACAGGAAATTGCTTAAACAGTTAATACACTTGAAAGGAGGAAAGGTTAATGTCTGAACTGTTGTAATTAGTCAGGCCTTTTCTTTTCTGTTATAGAAATCAGGTACCTGTCAGGTGATTATCTCAATTATTTGCAAACATACAGAGTTGGGTTTCTTTGAACACAGTTGGGAAAACAAACAGTGTCTTGGCTCAGAAAGCCCCGAGCCTGCCCTCAGCAAGTTCCTCAGCCCAACATCCCTGGCCATATGCTGGATTTGAGCTACAGTTGCCTTCTTCCATGCCCTTCCACCAGCATGGAAAGCTTTCTACAGGTTTCCTCTATGTCCCTACATCTAAAGGTAGGGAATATCTCTTGAAATGCCCACATTAAAGCTGATCTCACATGTGGAAGAGGCTACTCAAGTAGGGCATCCAGGGTCTCAAAGCATACCCTAAAAGCAGAAGGCTGAAGTCAGTCCTGTCAGGCTTCAAGGATGTCTCACGCACAGCCTTTCCCAGAACAACAGGGGAAAAAACCTAGCACGTGGCAGAAGCAGAAAGAGCAGGAATTTGAAGGAACATTCACTGGTCCCACATTCACTGGTAACATGGGGAATGTTAACCTCTCCAAAGCTCCCCATCATCTATTTAATCATGAGAGTGCAAAGAAAAGGCGGCAGGAGGCAGAACCAACCCAACACAGCCCAGTAAAGGCAGCAGAGGACAGGAGAGATTTCTCCTGCGAGGCTGAGCACAGTCTTCCTCATGGGGAAGGAATTTTCCCCCTGTGACACCACCAGGTAAAGCGGAGTCGAGGATTTTTCCAGGCCATCATATCAACCCCAAGAGACAAGGCTTTTGTCCCTTTTGATGAACTAAAAGAAATTGGAAGGGAAGGAATACTTGAGCGATTTAATTTCTATCTTTACCGAGTTAAAACACACCCATGTAACTACAGCCACCTAAGCCTTCTGGATAAGCCACCTTTATTCCCAGCTGAATAAATTAATGCAGCTGAAAGCATGGCACACTCCAAGCAAGAATCATTTTTCTGTGCACAGTGTTTAGGAAAGTGAAGGCCAAAGTGGTGGTGGACACCTAAGTTCAGAGGTTTTTAAAAAGTAAGACTAAAAAATGCACTAAACAGGGTGTCCGCTGTTGAAAGGAGGATTTCTAGGTACTTTCTCAGAAAGCGGAACATATGTTAGTTATTGTGACCTGTAGTGTTTAATATTCATTCTCTTGTTTTAGTGAAAGCTGGCATATGCTTCAAAGAGTATTTTTTCCCCACAATGGCTTTACCAGCCCCTGTTGCTCATGACTTTTGTTTATTTGCTTGATATTTGTTCCTTTTTAATCTAAGTTGTCTGCATGAATTTTAACTGAATTATGGGTGTTTATATAAGGCAGTCTGTTCAGAGACAAAGTTGTTGATCCCTAGAGAAAGCATTGTTCCTATCCTGTCTGTATTTCAGCAGATTAGGTTTAAACCAGACCTATCATCAAAATACACTCACTAGCACACAAGCTTTACATGTGTTTTAGTTTGAATGGAGTTGTAATAATAGACCAGCTTTTTGTTATTAGTAATTATGAATACTTCTGTTGGATTTTAGTATGTCAGTGGACTAGGAACCTTTTGTTGTCTTTAAGCTAATGTCTACATTATTCTGCATTTTCTTCTTCTAATCCTTCCTCTATCCTGGAGGATTTTAGCAACATTTTACTGTCATTCTGTTATGAAACTTGTTTTCCCTTGAGCATGTGGCAACTTCATTAGGTACCTGAGGATCATATAAAAATCAAATAAAAACATAAGCTCAGCCAAAGAAGGGAAAAAAAAAAAAAACCAAACCATTTCTACTTAGCTCAAGACAAAAATAAAAGCACATGGGAGGAGGAAGGGAAAGAAAGAGAAAAATAAGGGAAGCATTATTTGCTGCATTTTGTTTAACTCCTTGCTGGCTATATTTTGTGGTAGATCTCAGATGGTGGCTGTGCAGCAGAAGCAGCCAGGCAGCTTGCCCCTGTGGTGGTCCACAAACCCTTCTCCAGCCTGCAGCCTGGGACAGGGCACCCTGGGGCCAGGAGCATCCCTTAGCTCTGCTCTGAAACTGGCAACAGTAAGTGTAACTTGTAGGGCGCAGCCATCTGCTATTTTTGTGTGGATGCCTTTACCTCTTTTCACATGGAAACACAAACTATATCCGACAGTGATGGCTTTCCTCCAACCTGCTCTCCACTCCCTCCCCCCCCAAAAAAAAGTAAAAAACTTCCTTCTGGCTGAACACAGCTTGAAAGAAAATTGTTGGAGAAAGCCAAGTGAAATTACACAGGACTGGGCCTGATGACCCAGAAGACCCTTCCAAATCTTTTCCCAGGAAAATCATCTCAGCTAATCTCAGAAAAACACTTTAGAGTCACATGTCACAGACTGTCCTATAAATTCCTGTCTCTGATCAAATCAGACCACCCAGGACAGCCTAGCCATTTTGATGGGGCAGGAACACTTTCCACCGACACTAAAGAGAACAATCCTTCTCATTACATCAAGTCAAACAAGAGGTTCCTTCACCTTGGGACCTGTTAATTACATGCTTGAGCATTTTCTGAAATATTATTTGGCTATACAGGGACATGACTGATGAGTGTTGTTCTATTGACCTCTGCTTGTAGGACCCAGAGCCACTCTCTTACCACCACGTTGACACTCACCCAAATCAGTCATTCAGAAACTCAAGATCTTGGACCTGTAGTGTTTGCAGTTACTAGATAAGTGATCTGACTCCAGCTAACATCATCTAAAAATGCATATAAATCAGGAGTAACCCACTCAGGCCAGCTTTCTGTGTAACGTCACTGTACAATCGAAAGTTTGAATATACGTACGAGTTCCAGCTAATTAAGCACAGTTTAGTGACACCAATACAGTAAGCAGCACAGCAAAGCTGGCAACAAAGACGACTACTTGGCAGAGAAGGCAATGTGTGCTGCTAATGCTGCACGAATAGCATTTTAATCAAAGCCAGGTTTCGACAAGTCACAAGCTCCGATCTCTTGTCTTTGGCTTAAATCTTGCATCATTTTTCTGTTACGCCCATGCCCATCTCTTAGGATATACACTGCTATGATTTTACACACACATTCCCACTCCCCCGGAGAAAAGTAACAACATCAGTAAACAACAACATCAATAAAACAAGCTTTTCATACATTAATTTATGGCCACAATGCACAGACCGTACCACACAGGCCTTTGCCAGGCAGAAAAAGATGGAATATAAATTGGTCTTGGAGCGTGTCAGTACAACAGCTGTGATAGATCACTTTTTTCCAAAAAGGAGATTTTTAGAGTTGAAAATGGCTTATATAAAACTGGCTTGAAATGAATTAATGCTAAATTAAACTGGGTGCCTTCTTAATTTTTTAAATAGGGTTAAAAGACAGCAGAAACAGTTTTTCCTTGTGTATAAGTGTCCTGACTAGAATTTTCAAAGCAAACGTGATTTAATTGGCCAATGCTCATTAGCCCTAGGTGAGAACAGGGCAAACTAGCCTTTGAATTGGCTTTGATAATTGCAGTTAAAGATTTAGGAGTAGAAATAAGCTTTCTCCTTTTGTTTTCAAGTGAGTCATGTTTATAAGCAAGAAAATCAAAACAGGTCTTTGTTCATCACAAAAGAGTCAAGATATGTTTGAAGACAGAAACATGCAAAGCCTTTGATTTTCATTCCACCAGGGTTACCCACCCGGAGTGTTTGCCCTGCCTGGCCTTTTCTGAGCACAAATCCTGCCCTCTAAAATTATTTACACCTCTTGGACGTAAGAGGTGCCTGCATCAAGACAGACATCTAGGAACAGCATTCAGGGAACAGCAGAACTTACTGAAGAAAGGTTTCAATGAATGGAGGAGTTTACTGCAAACACAGCTAGAGCGCTGCGCTGGTTTGTGTGTCCTGGCTAGCCTAGGCAGACACTACAAGATCTCTATTTTATTATCTTCAGCGTTATTGAACGATCGATTCCAGTCTCATCTAGTGCCCTTGAATTAAGGGATGTAACAGCATTTTCATCGTTTCTTCCTAATGAGCAGCCCTCAGTGACCTTCATGAACTGAGCTTTGCTGAGTGTATTATTCTTTGTCTGAGCACTTCACACAACCCAACAGGACGGAGAAGGCTGTTTCTGCTGCTCCTCTTACACTAGCCGGATACCGAGCAGCGCCCCAGTGCTTACTTGGTGATAGGCTGCTCATATTAAAACTCTTCAGCCACCAAAATATCTGTCCATTTTAGCATTAGATGAAACGCAGACCTGTGTTTAAGGCAGTGGTAGGCAAGGGTTGTCTAGGATTTAAAAGGCCATCCAACCAAAGCCTAACCAGTCTTCGTTCTCTTGGGGAAACCTACAGCACACCAGGCAGACACAAGGTTCAGCCCATTCCCTGGGCATCTGCCCCAGGGTGGGATTAAACAGACCCGTACAGCATCTGTTCCCTTCTGTAAAGCTGTTCTGCGTAGAGACAAAGAATCTCCCTAGTTCCCTCTTACACATGTGCATTGATAATTAATGAGCCCTGTACAGTCAGTTGCCCCTTCCAAGAGACAAAACCCCCAAGATTACTCACACTTCATTCATACTGTGCATGAGTGTTTTCAAGGCAGAGACTGTATCTGACCACAAGAGTTAAAACAAAGCCTTTCTCCCACCCTCTGAGCAATTTGGAGGATTCATCCATACCTTAATAAAGCTCCATGATACCAGGATACTTTTGAAAATCTGCTTTATGCTTGCAGAAATGAGCAGCCAGGTGGATGCCAGCCTCCTTCCCTGAAGGACAGAGAAAGCACAGAAGGGTCTTGTTACCAGGACTGAGTCCTGCTCTGGGGAAACTACCTCTTTGCTTAAGGATCTAGACACCTACAAGGACTACTTATTAAAAAACCAAAAAATCTGAGGTCTGGAGACATTTTTGTATAAAGTTTTCTATAAGACACCTTAACTTATTTCATATCTACTTGGTCCATTTCATCAGTATTTCTTTTCCCCCTATTCCCTTTTTCCCATTTGATTTTTTTTCATTTGTGGAAAAGTCACAGAGGAAGCAAACAGAGCTTCCTAGAATCAGCATCCAAATAGTCCCCTCCAAAAATGAGGCAACTAAGGTTACAGCACTGCAGAAAGACAACTTCGGGAAAAAAAGACTCTGCTACTTTACTTAACACCAACCACCCTCACGCGGAAAAAAAGAAAAAGAAAACAAAGAAAAAAAAAAAAGGGAAAGAAAAAAAAGAAAAAAAAATAATAGGAAGGAAGACAGCACAATTTTCTCCCTATCCCAAATCCTCACCAAGTCCAACCTCCACACATCCCAGTTGCAGTCAAGCAAGCTCACTGGAGCAAAGACATTTTATGTTTAAGGAAATCCCTCATTTCAGGACATCTGTCCCTGCCCTGACACCCCAGGTACTTAGGGCATGCAGCTGTGGTCTCTCTTCTGCTAAAAAGAAGAACTTAACCCCTTCCCTGCTAATTCCAAATGAAGGCTACAGACACTACAGCCGACAGCAAGTGAATGAGACTGTAGACTTTTTACGGGACCTTGTGCATGTGATTGCTATCAACTTTACAGATGAAACAGATTCCATTTCCAAACAGAAACAGTTGCTGGACTTTGCTCTTCCCCTGCCGAGTGACCACACCACATGTCATTCTGGTTTCCCCTTTTAATTTCAAATTTCTTCTTTTCTGAGATTTCATCACCTGGCAATGAAACATGGTCTCCAGAGGTTCCTGAATGATGCTGAGCTCAGCAGATATGCAGCATACAGAACAGAGGTAACAGATGGTGAGCTTCCATTAGTGCTTTGAAAAAGCATCAGATAGATGCTTTAAAGACAATGTCCCAAAGGTCCCCAAATTTGATTCACCCTGCAGACAGGTGCAGGGGCACGTGAACTGGATTGCTTGGGTAATTTCAGAAGTATTAGTCCATGTGCCAGGGGAAAATATCTCCCTGATAGCAAGAGTATTGCTAGTAATTGCAAAAACTGGGTGGCCAAGGAAGAGAGAGTAGGTACTGGTACAGAATGGACCACACTCTTTGTTCAGGTTAACGTGCTAACTGAAGGTGGAAGGGAGGTTTGTCCGTGAGTGTGCATCCCCCATCTTCTGCGAAGGCATTTTGCTCCCTCAGCCTCAGTGTTTCCCACACATATGCTCACTTCCAAGCCTCCTGACCTGAATCTTTTTCAAGGACCATATCTTATCCTCTACCACACCAATGTACATGGAGGAAATTCACTGTTTCACAGTTACTTTACTGGAAGGACAAAGAGCCCCATATGGGATTACAGAAAAAGGATTCTGAAAAAAAAAAACAACAAACCACCACCAAAAAAAAAAAAAAAAACCAAAAAAAAAAAAACTTATTAAAAAAAAAAAAACAGAGCCCAGCCTGAAGCTTACTGTAGCCTACATGAAACAGGAGTTAGCTTGGTAAGCTGGTGAAGTTAAATGCAAGAAGTCAGAGCAGAGAAGAAAGCAGACCTTTTAGCCTCATTAAAAACTGCATGCTGATGTGTATTTATCCAAAGGCATTAAGGAGGGGATCTAGTCCGTCATTAGTGCCACCAGGTGCCACACACTCTCACTTCACATGGTAGCAGTCATGGTCTCAAGACACCTTCACTCTCCCATCAAGACAGAGCTGCATCTGCTGTCAGCACATCTCAGATCTGGACTCTGGTTTGCCCTGCAAGCTCCTGCGTGCCATTTGGCAAGGCTTTATATATATACACACACACACATATATATATATATATATTATATGCAATTAATCTGTAGCCTTCTTCCTTTGGGTTGGGAAGAACAAGCTACAACTGTACTCAACACACAGCCTTCACTGGGCTGCAGCTTTCATCCTACACATCTGGATCTGCTCACTAGGGAAGTCAAGCACTGCAAATGTATTTTAAAAAACACCAAGACTTGTAAATGCTGCAAGAAATCATTACTGTCTCTGAGTGATCAAGAAGAAATATGCTTTTTCATAAATGTGAACCATCTGACCCCAGAAAAGAAAAAAAAAAAAAGAACAAGGGCAAGAAACTGCTGTTGCTTACAGTTGGCTTAATCCTCACTGTGCTACATGGAGACCTAATGCCGTTAGGGTTACACTGAGCTTCCCACGTGTTGACCCCACTTATAGATGTAGAAGGTGGATGATCCTGTCATATTTTTCAACAGCTGGAACTTGCATGGACTTAAATACTGTAGCCAGGCGAGTGACAATACTAAGGGCTTCCTGGTACATGGCTACATGGGAATGATTAGTTTAATTAATTTCTGGAACATTATAGGGATCCGTTCTGGTGTTGTGGCCCATTAAGCTAGTTTGGTTTGTCCCAAAGCACTTGGTCATTATTAGCTCAGAGTCAATAAGCCACATCACACAACCATAATCAATAGATGAAAAAGAATTTTGAAGGAAAAGAAAGAAAAGGATGGATTTTGATCTCACTTAGATCAATAATTTCCCAGAAATTGGTGGAATACCCTGATGTAAAATCAATGTGAGCAAGTTCAAAATTGAGTTGTTTTGCTTTGTCAAGTAGATAAAATGGAGAGCTTGGACTGTGCCTTTAAAGAGAACATTTATAGATTAAATTTTGTTTGCAGTATCTTGCTTTCCAGAGATTTTCTTCCCATTTATAACCTTGAAATATCTGTGTTCAGGGCGGGGAATAGAGGGATTTTGCACATCTGCCTGAAAGGAATCTATGATAGTACTTCAGGTCAATCATCATTCACAAAAATATTTACCTTCTATCATCACCTAAGATAGAGTAACTGATGCTCTATTTAAAAACAGTATTTTCATTTAGGACACACCATTGGAGAGGTCTGACATTTATTCCCCATCGTTTTAGCATTAACCTAATGTGTAGCCTGACCCAAACGTCACCCACGGGGATGTGAATATCTGCAAGAGAGCAGCCCCATTATCCCATGCATTTTATACAAGTGCATTATCATTGCAGGTGTGCTTCTGAGCGCCATTACCATCAGACTATCCCACTCTGGGCTATAACACTTGTGGCGGAGCTGGTGGCAGCCTTTAAGGACCCCTTGAGAGGAAAGGTATATACAGATGGACCAAGTCCACACAGTAGATTTTTCAAAATTGCAGACTGAAATATGTATGTAGGTAAAACAATCTTTTTTTGCTAGGGATCTTTTGAAAAAGTTCCAAGATGGCTTTAAATTACTAATTGGCAAATATCGAAGCACACTGCAATAGGACTCCAAAAGTTTATAAAAACACTAATAGTAGATAAACGCATGCTCTGCTGAGTTCAGATATAATTATCTTATATTTGTATGGCACCGTTCAGCAAAGCAAGCAGCAGGCTGTAAAATCATAGCTGTATGCATTAACTCTCAGGCTGTGCACAAGCAAAAGAGGATCCCATCACACCTGCAAGTTACTGAGTTATGGAAAGCTCTTCATTCAAGTCCAAGCAGGACAGGGAATTAGTGAAACCGGTTTTTACCTCTCGAGTTTGAACTTGTGTTTGACCACTCATCCAAGGAAGGTGTGAGTCACACAGTCTCACCCTTGCGAATGTAATAAACCCTGCAAATGTTACAAAACAGCGAAGCACACCTTGATGTAATGATCTGCCTCTGCTTAAAATTTCGAAGGAAGCTTTTGGTGAAAGAATAAGATGGCGTGCTGACTACGTCTCTGAGAGCTCAGTATGTCTCGGAGTCCACGGTAGCTTTGCAGCAAGTCTGAGGCTGTGATCTTCCAAGGGTATGGGCAGGGGTTACTGCAGGATTACCCTCAGCATGAACTTGGGGGCATTCAGTTATTTCACAGTAATTGCCTATTTCTAGCTGCTGCAGCATTTCCTGCATATAAGAAAGTTCACTTCCTAAAGAAGGTATTGGGCATTTGCTGGCTAGCTGGTAAGCAGCTCTTAGGGGTAGTCAAAGGGCTGCAACTTCAGTGCCTCATTTTCACTGCAGTGACTTGCTAAGCTACTGGTTCTGTATGAAAGTTACAGCTCCACCAACAATTTTTAATGGTAATGGTGCTCCTCTGAAATTCATAGCCAAAATGGGCATCTTCTTTGGCTATCAACTATTCTTTTCACTTACAACATAAGCCCAAAGGATGGAAACACTAAGAAAAGTCACTCCACTAGATTTTGGTGGGTTTTTTCCCCCAGTAAAATACTACATCTGTGCCTGCAGAGGTTCACTTCAGAGTTGTGACACCTGGCAAGCCCCCAGAAGTCCCAAGTGTTCGCTAACAGCACAAGCCCAATGCTCAGCAAGGACTAACAGTGTGACTCTAAACCCACCTCTTCAGGCTCATCTTTGCAAAGAGAGAAAAATGTGATAGCTCAGAAAAGATGCAGATAGAAACTCCATGCTCATTCTGCCCACTTAACTGAATATCTGCCTCTGGCCCTATTTCGACTCTTCTCCAGTTAATAGTTGCTTTTTAATGAATATTGTCTCTTAGGATGGGAAGTACTGTCAGCATGGAGTAAAGGTTGTGATTAAGCACACAGATTTGTTTCCAAATTATCTGTAAAAAATACTGGAGCATCATTACAAACCCCCAACGGCTTTAAGTGATTCAATCGCCAACACCACTTATAGATGGTTTTGCTACAGCTACCCAAAGGGTGACAGTGACAGCAAGATGCGACGGCAAATTCTGCTTTGTGGATGCTCATGATGGGATTCTTTACCTCTACCTTTCACCTTCTAAGGAAGGTGAAATTATCGCTGCTGTGAATTCTATACAGTTGAGGGTGTAGCAGAAAGACTGAGTGAATCCAGCTTTGAAGGCAGAGAGAGAAGTTCGGGCCTGGGCACAATAAGGACTTGTTATCAGACACTTTGGAGTGGCAATTGGTGCGTGAAACCAACCTCTGCCGTGAGGCACAGCAACAGCTCTGTTGCCTTACAGGTACGTCTATTATTAACGCAATGCATATCTGTGATTCCAAAGAGTCACATGAATCGGAATTGTGTACGTTTTAGTGTTTTCCGTGTTCTACTTCCCTCTAAGAGAGTAATTATGGTCTTACTTCCTCTCATTCATTAAATCAAACCTTGTTCTCAGCACAATGAAGAATATTCTCCACTGGATACACTTGCTTTTGCGCTGAGACCTTGTCAGCTCAGTTTCAGCCTAAAGCAAAATTTTCTGGCTGGGTATATAAGCTCTTCAATATAAAGGGATTATAATGGAATTTTTTTTGCAATTTTGCCTCAACTCTTGAGAGCCTGCCTGCCCTGCAACGAGACATTCAGTACCCTACCAGACTAGCGCACATGCCCCCGGGCAGGATGAAATGACCGCTTTCCTGTGTGACAGCCAAACCTCATGACTCCATACAACCTTGTGGTACATTGCTCCACTGATTTGCTTTTATAGGAGAATAATTAATTCACAGTGAGTGACATTGTTTTATTTCCATCCCATCACTGACATCTTGTCTGAGTTACATCATATCCCACAAATTGCCTATCTTTTTTGGCTGCTGATGCTCTCTATTCCCTCTTCTTTAGTATGATACTCATTATAATCTGCTCTCTTATACTAAGGCCAAGACTCCTGCTGTGTTTCCAGGTAATGTATTCTTTCACTGAGTGATTCATTGGAAAGGAGGAAAAAGAAGGAAAAACCTTGAGAGGAAAAATATCCAAGTTTCATGATTTCTGAGTCTCTGAATCAGCTCCAAAATTCCTTGGTGTTCTGGAGGTCTTTCCCTGCACGATGAAAGCACTGGGCTTTTGTATTGTTTGCTTTATTTTGCAATATTTTATGATTCTCATATATTCGGAGTTGTGTTGATTTGTGACTAGTTTTTCATCATTACCCTGGGAGGAATTTTCTCTGGAAACACAGGAAAGAAACAACGCCCTGAAGTGAGACACTGCAAATGAGCAACTGCCATCAGACAATGGATTCCGTTATTTACCCAGTTCTTGCAGAATACTTCAGCATCTGATCACCTCCCAGGATGATAAAGAGAAAATAAAACCATCTTTCTCCACCCCCCCTCCCCTTCCCATTTACCTCCTGCATCAGCTCTGCAGGCTATTGCACAGTGAGGAAGAGCCACAGTCTTCCCCATCCAGGGACATAGGCTCTGTGATTAAAGAGGTAACCATGGATGCAAAACATGTCAGCTCTGTTCCATCCTCCAACACATATTTTCTGGAGCAAACTACCTAGTACAGAGCATCTAAAGTCCCCATATTTGTAATGAAACCAATAGCAATTATAGATTTAAATCTTGTTAGGAAACAAGACTCTAGTCTCTCTCTCTGTCTCAGATGCAATCTGTAAAATGAGGATATTAGCATCTCCCCAGCTCACAGGCAATAATTGATCCATGTAGATATAGAAAACACTCGCTTTCTGAGGCCATGGGAGCTGTTGAAATATCTAAGAATGACGACTCCATCTCCTTGCTCTGAGGTTATTCCTGATTTATGGAAATATAAATAAGACCAATTTCTCATCATTCATATTTGAGAACACCTCCACAAAAACGGTGATTCCTTGAGCAGTAGAATTCAGGGGCTAATTTCCTATGGATTTGCATCGCTATGCTAGAAGTCCCTCTGGATCCTATAATAAGTACTGAATTCATGATACAGCCATTCTTTTAACCGGGCACTAATAGGATTTCTCTTCTTTACCCAGCTGCCTACATTCATGAAATGTGTTGAGCTTATTCTCCCTACCTGTCTATCTAACTGGCCACCAAGGCTCGTTTCCACTAAGAAATTGCCTTCACTAATTTAAAACATTCATATCCTCAGCTGCTGTAGCAGAAAGGGTATAAAGCTTAATACAATTAGTTTCAAGCCAGCTTTACTCACGTCGGGGCGGGGGGGGGGGGGGGGGGGGGAATTACACTTTGCTTTCAGTTCTGATCTCCCAAAAGACTTTCATCATTTCAAATTCTGTGTGTATATCCCCTCAAACTATACTGACATCAATTCAGCATAAGTGAGAATCAGTTAATGGAAATTTAATCAATATCACTTAAAATTTTGTTTACCAAAATCTTGGTTTCAGTATACAGCGTAAGAGGTAGATACAGAGCATTCTCACTAGTAGAAATACTCCCATGTGCTAGTGTAACTAAAAGCAAATCTGCAGATGTATCCATATCTAGGAAAAGTGGTTAAAATCCTGTTTTCCACTTTGTAGTTGAGTGTATAGGGCAATAATTTCACCATGAGTTTTCTCTGGAGCAAGGAAGAGTGATTCTACCAACATAGAAGGGTGTTTTCATGTCCCATATTGTTCCACAAAGGAAAATAAAAGCGGCAAAAGCTGATTTTCAGTGGAATTGGCTTGACAGGGTTTATAAAGGCTTGTAATAAAGAAGCACCAACTTTGAAACACATATGCAAGGCCAGTTCTGAACAAGAAGCTTCTGGTGCAGTCTGCATTTTTTCCCCATTCTTTTGCTTCAAAAGAAAATGGACCTTTTTTGGAGTATATATAGAACAATGTCTTTTGGACAACTTTCACGTTAGGTGTCATTTTATGGAGCTGAGTTTCTTATTCTTGGCTATTCACACTAAAGCTGCAGTTCTTACGAGCGCATTTTAATGTACCAATTTATATTCAGAACAAAGAATCTAGGGTTATCCCATCATCAGAAATCCTTATGAGCCTGAGTTTTTACTGTTTCCATCATGTAGGATTACAGCTTCCATAGAAAAATAAAAGAAGGTTTTCCTTTCTTTACTTTTTTTCTCCTCCTTTTCTTTCCTCCCACAGTTTATTTTTGGAACAGCAAATACTTGGTTTTGTTGTTTTTGTTTTTTTTAAAAAAAAAAAAGAAAAACCAACAAGCATTTGTTAGATATTATAAATCTGAATGGAATGTGCCTTTTCCCACAAATGTGTTAACCTGCTAGCCAGATGTGTACTTTGGCACAGTGACTGAATGCTGGTTCTCTCATGTAAAGACCCACAAGACAGTCTGGGTCTGATCTGCGTTATCTAGTAGAGCAAAATTCTTGCAATATCAACCAGTACCAGATAAGGGATCCTTTCCTCTATGTTTTTCTCAAAGCATTGAGAAAACCCTATAAACTCTAAATGATTTATGTGGAAGTATTGAAGCACCGATTAAAGATGCTCAAGCAGGGAAATTTTCACTAGCATGAAGTAGCCAAAAAAGAATCATCTATTTCTTCTCACTGATATTCAGAGATCTGCTGCTTATTCACAAGACGATGACATGTCATGTCAGTATCATACCCTTTGCCAGAATGGATGTGTGTGTTTACCAAGTTAGCATGAATTTATAACTCTGAAGGCAACTTTTTTCCCAATTAAAACCTGAAAAAAGGCATCAATTCCACCACCTTCAGAGATTATATTTTCTTTTGAAAAAACATGTTTATGGAAAATCCCTACTCAGGTCTTCTTTGCCTGAATTCTTATAGGAGTAGGAAGAATAGTGTGAATTCTCTCATGTTTTTTGGTGGGTGACAGCATCCTTGAGGGCAGAACCTCCTTGTAGTATTTCTTGTACAGAGCTACACTGACCTCCAGGGACTGCGCACCAGCATATAGCTCCATATGCATCATGATGCTTGCAGGATCAAGGTCTTACCTGGTGTTTTGGAGTTTTCATTTACCTAAGCATCTGTGAAGGACTATGCTCTAAGTATTTTGCTCCATTTAGGTCCATAACCACAACTGAATAAAGGAGACCAGAGGCAGAATTTACACCAAGATAGAAAGGAGCTGTGTTTTATAAATGTCTCTGTCCATCACCTTAAATTTGTTTGGCGTTTTGTTGCCTCCTATTCTGTAATCACTTTGCACAGCAAACTCCTTAGGCAACACCTCCAGATAATTAGCTATTTGGGTGTAGTGAGCACTCTAGATTTTTAAAGGGTGCTCCACCTCTTTCCTGGAGTCTTTCCATGGCATTGCAAGTCAAAAGAGATGAGAATGGACCTGGGAATCAGTCCAGCTGTGTATTTTACATCAGATAATGCTGGAAAGATTTCACCCTGAGACTATGCGCCTCATTCACTATGCTCAGGGAAAGAGAATATAATGCTGTATCTATGGGGAGAAAATGCATTATACAGGAAGCTGGACACCAGAAAAAGATTCCTAAACCCCACCCATGACCATTTTAAGAGAAATAGCACTCCAGCTCTTAAAAAAAATCCAAAACAACTACTCAAAAGCACCAAAGACCTTCAGGTCTGCCAGAAGATATTTGTTTTGGTTGCTTTCAAATCCTAGGGCTTGCTTGCCCTGCTATGTCTCACTCTGGTACTCGTGTAGTCACTTAAATTGAAATAGAGTTTGTAAGAAGCTTCTTGAATGATGCCACCTAGAAAAATCCATGTGCTGTCTTGACGCAGTTCATTAGGAATTTATCCATCACTGGTAGCAGAAATAGATACTCAGCACTCAATCCAAACACATGACACGGCAGGAGAGATCAATGCACATTGAGTATTTGTATTTATGAGGAAATTAAAATGGAGAAAAGCTGGGGGTTTGGCTCCTGTCCACTTTCCTTCACTTTAAACGTTTGCCTAGGCTTCACTGTATCTCTGCATATTGTATTAGCCCTACACGTACATAGCTCTGTTTTCATTATTAACCTCCAGAGGAATTGCTAGAACTCTGGAGTGTTGTGTCACATAAACCCTCCCAGGGCTGCTATGGCAATAGGCTGGACACCAGCATTCATTTTTTAATGCTCTGGGGAATGGACTGATACTTCAGAGAGACTAAATAAGTTGTCCCAAACTAAGTTACTTAGAGCTCAATATAATTACGTTTTTCCCTGCAGAGGTGGTAACAAGAGACTAAACTGTATTTTGGGCTTCACATTCAGTAACATCCACTTTTCTGCAAAAAACAAGTCAACTTCATTGTTTATCCTCATTTAAGATTACAAAAGATGTTCAAGGTCCTGTGCAAGATGATTAATGCCTTCAGCTGCCAGTGAGGCAAACGGGAGTTGAAGATGCTCAGGTTCTCACTGTAGTTAAATGGATTTCTGCCTGGACACAGCCGCTGGACTGCAATATCCACTCCTACGGGAGCACCAGTGGCTGTGGTTGCTTTGCAATAAGGAACAGCTCCTGAAAACAGCCAGGCTGCACCAGAACCACGTACCAGGGCTACCTGTTTTCAGCAACGCTAATCAGAAGATGCTCAGGAAAAGTGGCTAAAACTGAGGATCCGTATGGATCCACCTTTCCCAGGTCTACCCTCCCAGCTGCTATTCAAAGCTTTATTTTTTCTTTGTAAAGGTGAGGCTGTTCCCTCAAAATTTCCAGTCCGTTCCATGTTCATAGGACAGTGGCACCTCGCTGATGACTAAGGACAAAATTCTCCATTTCAGTTTGACTCTCTAGCCTGCACTGCGCATTTGAATCTTGTCCCATGCACTCAAAAATCTGTCCCTGGCACCAACAGCACAGATAAATAATACTTCCAGCCTTCCAAGAAGAGAAAGGGAATGAAGGACAAAAATGTCCCTTCATTTGTCTTTTGCATGCTGGGTTTTACTGCAGATTTATTAATGTCTGGATAAAATCATTAGCATTCTTTAAAAAGTCTAACTCTCCAGCCAAAACTAAAATTAATTTGATAGATTCTCCTTGACTCTCAGTTATTAGGTGAGTGCAGAAAATGTTCATAAACATGAAGGACCTTGACACTCCAATCTGAAAATTGCCCTCATAATAAATTAAAGATTTTTTTATAATATAATTTCTCATTGCATGTTTTGCCCTGCTTCTTCTTCCAAAGAAGGTTTTTGTATATATTTCAAGCTCCTTCACTTTCTCGCAGTTGTGAGAACTTCTATGCGACTAAGCTGTGCATTTTGAAATATTACCTTTGCCAAATAGTTTGAACAGCCGACGTGAAATAAAAATGTGAGCAGTACTGTTCAGCATCACTTCAAGACTTCATAGTGTACTACAGCTTGGTTCAGATGTTCACAAAGATATTGTAATTAAAAATCCCAGTGGATTTGCTTTCTAAGAAAACTATCATTTACATGACAATGTTTTATGTCTCAGAGAGAAACTGCAAATAGGCACTGAAAAGCAAAAGAAAGAAAAAATGCCTATGCTGCAAGGACATTTGTATATGAAAACTGGGTCAGAAATCAGTTACAAAGACTATAGCTATCAGAAATACTGTGTTTTCAGCTGGAAAATTGGGTTTATCAAACGGCTTTTTTAATTTTGATGATCTGGTTGGAAATATGACATGGTAACCTGTGTACAATATCCTTCAGTCCTCCCATTTCTGTGTAAATGAGAAGAGAATTTAGCCCAACAACTGTGGTGGGAGTTTGCCTTAGTAAGCAACGGAAGTTTGGGTCCAACACGAGACAGATCTGAGGGGAGAAAAGTAGTATCTTGCTGGGCATGGGTATGAGGTATTGTCACTAACAATTCTAAGATATATTTTCGTGAATTTAAAACTGTAGAATGAAATTGTACTGTGTAGCTGCATACATTTTATTAGATTATTCCAAAGTCCCTGTAAGTGGAGTTTAATTCTTTTTCTCTCTTTCTCTTTATATTATCCTTGGTGATAGTATTCATATGTCTCAAATGCAAGATAATTTTGCAGACTCTATTTTGTCTTTTTATAAATATTTACATTTTCTTATAGTGCTGTTTCTTTTTATAAGCCATGCTGTCTCTGTCTCACTGTTGGTCACACACTTTCATTGCTTGTAAAATTGTACAACATTTTCACACATAGGATGAAAGCGATAAAATTCCTCTTTTGCTTATGTCAAAAGCACATCAGATTAATTTACTTCAAGTTTTTAAAATTTTTTTTCCCAGATTCTAACAGTTAAATAATTGCTATTTTGCTTTAGAGAAACTAAACATTTCGCTTTCTCTGGCAGAGTGCTGGAGGCTCAGTGCCACACTTAATTACCACAAACCATCAGAGATCTATTGACTTAGGTGGAGCTACATCAATCTGTAGCAACTGAAGACCTGGTCTTTAATGTGCTGTGAAAATCAAGTTTTCCTGGAAACACAGCACAATGAACTTACAAGCTAAGTAGGGAAAATGTGATCCTTCACCGCCTTTTTTACTGCACAGCCAATAAGGCACCCAGCATTACGGCAACCCACAGTCTTCATGTGGCTGGTTTAGAAGCTGAAAAAGATGCTCCAAGTATAGGCTTAAACTTTCAACTTGGTCATCTCTCAACCAGTTTCTCTACATTTTCAAGATATTTCTCCCCCCCCCCCCCCCCCGCCCCCAGCGAGGACTCATACTACGATGATTTTGTCTTGTGGCGTTGTAGCACAACCACTCTAAAACAAAACTGAAAAACCTGTATAGACAGAAGTTCAACCCGTGCGTATAAATATATATATAGGTATATAGGTATGGGAAAGTTATTCGTTCTCCAAGCTCTGCAGTCTTCAAAGTGGCTGAACTAGTTTGGTTCAAGTTGCCAGAAATAGCCTTTTCAGGCACAGAGGATGCTCATTAAATGGTGGGTGACGTTTTGAGCGATGGCAGCAGGGGACTGGGACAAAAAGCTGTTAAAGCCACCTTGGCTGGTTTCTGTGCTCGTGGTCCCACTGTGATTAACCAGCCAGCTGTACCAAGCTGGGATCCCAAACCCCACATCATCTCATTCGCTCCAGTAGTTCTTTTAAATATGTGGAAGAACTCAGAAAAAAATGGGAAAGTGAGTCTGGTGACTCATTGTAGGTGGATGATTAATTGTTCTGAGATTGCAGTCATGATTACAGAGCTTTCATCTCAGGTGACGCTAATTAGGTTTTTCATTCTTCTGCACGCATACGTGATATCAGAGCAAATTCACTGCAATAGCACTGGGGAGGCCACATGCAAAGCCCCTCTGTTTATCATCACCAGCCAACCAGCCTTAAAAACTACTAATCAAATACCTGGTTCAGTGAAATAAACCACTGTCTCAGTTTATGCAGTACCTAAAGCCCAAGGCCTCTGCTCAGGACAGTTTGTTTGCTACTTGGGTTCAGGAATATCATTTTACCAATCACCTATGGTAAAGCTGCGCCCGGGTATGCCAGCCCACCCTGCAGCCTCTCCTCCAGCTGCAGAGCAGGCAGGCAGGAGATAAACCCGGCATGCGTGCAGCCCAGACAGAGCACACAGGAGCACTGTTCTTATCAGTATTTGGGTGAAGCTCAGGCAAAGCCAGAAACGCTGGAAGACATCCACTTGTCCCTGCTCCCACCGAAAGCTGAAGAGGACGCAGGGTAGGTTTGCAAGGGTTCCCGAGGAGCAGGCAATTGATGCCATGCGAGCTGGGATCCACCAGCCTCAAAATGCCTGGCAGCGGGTGAGCGCGCAGTCCCTGCTCCGACTTGCAAATTCCAGTACAGTGAGAGGGAGCTGCCCAGGAGCCGCATGCTCTAATGGGGACTGGGATGGGGTTGCTCTCTGCTTGCACGCCCAGAGGTCTGGAGAGCACAGGGAGTTGAACTGGTTACGCCACTGATGTGGAATCAGGCTGCTAAGGCAGGAAAACAGGGAGGGAGGAGGGCAAAGCAAAGCATGGGAAAGCACGTGGGAAATCTGGGAGGAAAAAAAATAAAACAGACTATAACTGCTTAGCAAACAACTTTTTCTCACCCTGGGAGAACCCTGTTTTTCTGAATGTATCCTACATCATAATGGCACATGGAACAAATTAACTTGCAGCCATGACCTACATTTGGATTAGAAAAAGACTGTTCTAGCTAAAGCAAAGTTGTGAGCTGATGTTGTCAAAATACTAGCTGTTGTTTTCTTACAGCCTTTAGGATGATCCCCTGCAGCAAAAGGCTTCAATGTATTCAACAGCAAAGCATGTCTGCTAATAGCTTTCAAGCATTGAAGTCCTCAAATCCCTGGGAAGCTGACTATCCCTCAGTCATTAGCCTCATTTGATCTAATGGGACAAGCACAAACAAGAACAAAAACAAAGAACTGCAAGAGTAGAAACAACATTTCCCAGAAATATCCAGTAGGTGTGAAATATCTGGAGTCCCCAGCACAACCACATCAAACCAGTGAGATATATATGTACTTGGCACATCTCTACTAGTTTTGAAATTACTTTAGCCCTTTTGGATCATATCCCAAGTAGGAGAAAGCCCATACAGTCTCCCCTTCTGCAGTAGCGGCAAAGCAGTATTTGTTTGTTCAAGTGGCCCATGCACATCAACTAGTGATGCACACAAGACTAGCTAGCAGAGTTGTTGGATCCTTTTTTTGAAGCTATACTTTTTGCAACCTGAAGACACAAACCTAAGGCGGCAGAGATGGGTCTGGACCATGACCTTGAGTCTCAAGCCCAGAACGTTCCCCTTCCCTCGGGCTGGTTTTAGTCTCGGTATGTTTTCAGCAGTCTGGCTCCTGCGTTCATTTACACTCCCCACGTCCCAAAATCAGCCTACATCCTGTATGTGGAAATTATTGGAAAGGATTTGCAGCACTCTGCCCTAACAAAAAGCTCCAGCGTGCTCTCCTTGCCCTTCTGTTCTCTGTTGGAGTGGCTATACTAACCTATAAGCAAACAACCTTTGCCAACGAACTTAAATATCAAGTCACAATTAGAAGGCTGAAGTTGACGCGTAACAGCAAACTATGACAAGACTGAAGGAGTGCCACAAAACTTCATCAGACATTCTCAGCCACCGCTGGGCCTGGAGCTTTCCTGGGGAAGCCTGCCAAGGAGGCAAGAGAGTATGATGCCTGTGACTCGGTGGCAAGTAGCCTCAGACAGCATAAGAGACCCAGAGTTGTCATACATATATATATAATATCTCTGAAGGCTGGTAAAAAACAACTAGTGAAAGCAAATGAAGCAGCAGGGAGAGAACTCTGGAGGCAAATGTTAGAGCATCACCGAACCATATGCAACCCTGCAAAGATAATGGCCCTAAATTACCTCTCACTTGCACTGGTTCATTAAGAATTTGATAGAGCTCTACTGGTGCTACTGGAAGCCTGTTCAGAGAGCTAAGTGGACTCTGGATCAGGCCTTGGGACTGGAAAATATATTAGGTCATAAAGTACACTATTACATATTTTATAAGGGAACAGCTATCAATGTCTGCTCCACCCGGAGAACATACAAAAAACAGCTGGAAATAAGAACAGCTGTGCATATCCCAGCCTCTCTTTAGCCGCGGCTTCTTCCAGCTACTCCTGAGCTCATGCTAGAAAGATATTTCTATGGCTCCCTATCTGTAGGAGGAATCTTAAAACACTGAAAAAACAATTATATTCAGTGACATATGTGAGTAAAATAATTATAGCATAAATAAGACACGCCTGACATTATTGTCAATTATTTGAGCTAACCTCTGGGTATGCAAATGCGGACAACGAGATATGTGTTTGCAGGCATCTGCAGTAAGTGCTTCTTACATCACAGTTTTTCAGCCAAGATTTTGGTATCTGCTAGCCAGATTTACAACTATGCTATGAATACAGTCCAAATTAGACCATTCATCGCTTACATATAGGATACTTCTGTTTAGGTCTTCACAGCAACAAGTAACTGGGATACATAGTGGTTAGAGGTATTGCTAATGAGACTATTACTTATTCCCAAAGCACAGATTTTTAGACCTGTAGTAAATTACCTGCCTCTTGGGCAAAATTCTCCACTCTGACTCACACAGCTGATGCTGGTCACACATTCTGTGCTAGCCTACCATCATTTGCCAGCCTACCACAATGTCATCTGCCCTTCCACAGACGGGAAAATAGATACATTAATCTGTAGATGGATGGATCCATGGTGCAATCTGGACAACTTTGCATTTAATTTCTCTTCCATCATGTCTGGGAGTTGGACCCAAATGGTGTTCTTTCATTGTGATTTTCCTTCTCCTTTAGTCATATAAACTGGAGTATGTGTTGCATTGAAGTGGCTGCTTGATCATTGAATCTAAATATTCAACAATTGATACGGAAATTGGTTTACTTTTCTGGCATATAACCCTGGTTTCCTGGGAATAACAGGCAGGTATTTAATTGTTATAAGGTCTTCTATTTATTTTCCTAAAGAAAAATGATAAAAAATATAGAACGCTGTACTTCGCAGAGTGCCCTTATAAAATACTATGTATCTGAGTGGAAAACTTGCCCGGTTTAACATCACATGATGAATTAAATACAAGCTCTGTTTGGAAAAGACTTGCAGTGTGCCTAAGGCTGTTTTTAGTACTGCTCACATGGAAACGTCACACCATGCAAGTCTCCATTGTAACCCACGCAAAACTGATACTGCTCCCCAGGAATACAGTCTCACCGTCTCTGCTGGTGGAGTAATGGATGTCACTCTGCACAGATAATTGGGAGATTCCTGGGTTTTTAGTTCTCTGTAGTAATGCCAGCCTCAAGCTGCACATAGGACAGATTCTAGTAATTCGCTGTCTCTTTGACTGCGGCAGAACTACAGAAGTCTATACACAAGAGATGACTTGGAGACCAGTGTTGCTAATGCATGTCTCTCACACACATATGTCCTGAAGTTTTCAGTGAAATGGCTCAACCATCTGATTTTATCCATACAATAAGAAGTAGAACTAAGCCAATTGCTCAATGATGACAGAAAAGCCCAAAGGTGGTAATATCTGACAATTGAACATGGAAGCTGCTATGATATAGAGGAATTCCTGGGTGACATGACACGAGTTCCCCCTCCCAACACTTAATAGGAAAGCTATTGCCACTGAAGAGGAAGGGCACAGAGAATACGGTGATGTTAAGTGTCCCAGCCATGAAGATTGAGCCAGTTGAAATTAGTTTTTGACAAATACATTAACACAAAGGAAATTCCTGAACTCTGGATAACGGCTAGTATGGTGCCAAGAGTCAAAAGTGGATCTGAAATGTGAGCCAGCTGGCCAGCATTGATGCCAGGCAAGGCAATGAAAAGCTGATAAAGACTTAAATTAATAAAGAAAATTAATTAACATAAAGTATAGAAATATAATTAATGCCAGTAATCATGGTTTTATGGAAAACAGGCCTCATCGTATAAATCTGATGTCATTCTTTGATGAGATTACAAGTTTGGCTGATAAAGATAACTGCATGGATGCAATACACTTAGAGTTTGGTGAGTCATAGAACTCAGCAGAACACAACACACTGATTATAAAAACATTATGAGACATCTGTAGAAGACAGTTGGTTTGTGGCACGATAGGGTTGCAGGTAAACCACAGTCCATGGTTGCAAAGCCTCAGCAATGTGACAGACAGGAGTCAACATCAGGTTAATCATGGAGAGCAATGTGCACCATGTAGCAATTTGGGGCGCTTAAAACAAGATGCATTTTAATCCAGCCAAATGCTAACTTTCACAGCTATCCGTGAGGAATGTAGGCCATACTTGCAGCAAGGACTACATGGGAAGCGGTGAGCTGGGAAAGAGTTAAGCAACTGAATATGAGCCCTCATTCTAGGAAAAGAAAAAAAAACAAACCAAAAAACCCCCCAAAAAAACAAGCAAGCAAATTTGACCTTTGGATACAGTAAAAAAAAAGAATCGAGGAGTGAATTTTTACCTCTGCAAGCAGCACCAGCAAAACTACCCTGTTGTAACACTTGCAGGTTTTAAGGCTACTGAAAATTGGAGTAAAGAAGGAGTCTAAAATAATTAAAATCTTTTGCATATTATTTATGGAATTCAGTTTAATTAACCAGCAAGACAATGGAAAGGTGACTTGATTGCAGTGTGTTTGTACACACGAAAGAAGAAAACACTGGGTATCAAAGTACCCTTTCATCTAAAGGAGCAAAGCATAACAAGAAGAAAGGTCTGAATTGTGAAGACATGCAATTTTAAGTGAGCAATTAAGAACACAGTTTAATAGGGAAAGTTATAAATTGCTTATAGAAAATACTGACGAAACGGTGGATTCTGCAGTTCTCAGCATATACAAGTCAAAACTAGATGCTAGCTGCTTTTCTGGAAAAAATAAGCCAAATAGAAGTTTTTCTGGCTAAATATAGAGGTAACTGGCCTTCATTATACAAAATACCAAAGTAAACGATCTCATGGTCCTTTCTGGCCTTAAACTAAATTAATCTCTGAAGAAACAGAGAATGCTTTTTCTTTAAAAAAAATAATCACGTGATGACTTCTAGTTTTCAGCTAGTTTAAAACATGCTTTACATTTTTCAGAGTTTTGACTGGTTTTCCCCTTCTGCCTTGAGTATTTCAAGCAGATCAGTGTAAATATTGATAAAACATATTTCCACCAAAAAGGAGATTGTTCAGTCGATAATTTCCATTGGCATTCATATATTTTTATATGTTTATGACTGGCTTTACAAAGTGCTGGATTCCTCAGCATTTCCTGGTGAAAACCAGAACACTTTATCATTGAAACATCCATACAATTTTGTTCTGTATTTTTTTTCTTACCTGTATTTAACATTCTGTGAATAATCAATGAAGTGAATGAACTTGATGCATGAAGTTGTTGTTTATCCCTATCTTTGCAGCCAGAAAGAGTTACATTAGTGCCATCTGCTAAAGTTTTTGATTTCTGTAGCACAAGACAGGATCATATGAATGTGGAGCAGTTTCTCACTGCAGCACTGTATGTGGTGCCACAATTTTGCATACCTCCGTTCCTATAGGATACAAGAACTCAACAGACAACTATCTGGATTTGCAGCACATGAAAGAAAATGGAGAAATTTAATTGACCTAATGGGATGGGACCTCCAGGACCAATTTTTCCCAGCATTGTTTATGGCATGTCTTAGTCCTTCCCATCATTTTCCCAACACGATGGGAAGGCTCTGCGCTGCTGGACCGCGTGGCTCTGATTCACGTGGCCTAAACCGCTGGACATAGCTCACATCTGCGTAGCAAAGCCCTGAAGAAACAACACCCTTTGTCTCGCCAGCAAGGTCAAGGCTGGGGTTTTTTTTTCAGCAATGCAGCCAAATACGAGTTGGTTTATTTCACTAGGGAATTCCACTTTGGGAAAACAAAGGATGAAGTGGTGTTTCCTAATGAAAAGCAGACACTGCTGCAACCTACAGGCCACGGCTGGTATCCGTCTGCCAAGAAATGATCTTGGGTTTTTTGGTGCTTGTGTTGGTTTTATTTGGTAAAAGAATTTTTCAGTCGGTTTTCCTCTCAGTGCTTTACCGATTGCAATAGTTATCGCTGAATTGTTTAGTATCAATGAAAGGAGAATTTTCCAATTCTGTTTCCAAAATTCTTCCCTAACTAGTACCAATATGTTGTCCTCCATGCATCTCCCACCCACACCAGGCATTTACAGCTATTGCCTTTATCCTTCTAGCACTATATTCACAAATTAAAAAATAATAATAATAATCCTGCTCCATACATTTGCTTAAGGTATATTTGAAACAAGTACAGAGCATGGCCAGTCAGAGCTGCACACCTCATACCAACCTTCCTCCAAATGAAGGACTCAGGGGGCCAAATCACATCCAAGGTGTTAGTTTGGAGTAACCTTGGGCACCTTCACTAGATTTTTCCCCGTCTACCACCTTTGAGAAGATAATCTGTCAAACAGCCAAGTCTGTATTTCAACTCCTTTACTACAGACATGTGAAGAAGCACTTATAATGCTTGGAAAAATCTCCTCCTCCACCCACAGGGAGCTCACCGCCCCTTGATTTTGCTGATAACAGTCAAAACTCATTCCACATTCCTGGTCAAAGCATCAGTCGTAATTACGAGAAAAATCAATCTGGGACCCCAAGGAGCAAGCCACAGGCTTTGCCTGGCTGGTAGCGGCCTGACTCACCATCTGTTCTTCCCTTCGCATCATTTCCCTGTTGGGGGATGGTTGCAACCATCAAATTACAAAGTAAAAAAAAAAAACATGTGGCTGATTAATGTCCACTAATAATAAATAACTAATCACCTAGAAGATGGCGCATGTAGGACATGGAAGCTGGGCTTTTCTGGTCTTTCAGTGTTTGTTTGGTGCTCCTTGTGCTTTTGAACGTCTCCCTTCGTACATGAACACTTCATATGCTGTCAATGATTTGCCCGAATCATACACATTTCCAAATAACTACATGGCCCAGCACCTAATGGTAAGCTCAGAAACCACAAGCAGTTTGTAAATCATTCACAGATCAACCAGAGAACAGAGTCTTGAAAAGTACTATTTGAACAGCTATAATATACTTAATATTGCAATAAAATGTTGATACTTGGAAATCAATAGGGTCTGACAGACTAAGTATAACTCTGTGGTCACAAACATGGGTTTAACGAACTTCAGAAATATTACCTAAGCTGGATGAAGATGAAAATTGCCCTTTTCTTTTATTGAGGGAGGAAAACAAGCATTTCCTGCACTGTGGTCATGTAGAGATTTGACCTCCCTGCTGCCGCCACACTGCTCTCCTGATAAGAAACTGTTTAATCTCCCTGACCCAGGGAACACCGATTCTGCTGATTCTCCAGAGGAAGTCAGGACATGCAACATGCCTTCATCTCAGACGTGTCCAGAGCCCTGAACAAAGCAGCATGACAGGACGTGCACCAGAGCTGCAACGAGGCATGAGTCATCCTCCTCCGGCCGTAAATCTAAGTCATTGCTAAACTCCCTTCCATTTATTCCATCTGATCCTCTCCCCTGATTAATTTTGCAATGGTGTAATTTTAAAAGCACAGTTATGCTCTCTGAAGGCAGTACAGGATCTCTCAGGGAGTCTTGGAACAGTGTTGCCAACTCACATGATTTTTATCTCGAGTCTTATGATTTTTGAGTATTTTTCAGCTTTCGCTGCCAGAAGCGTGCAATGACATGAGAAATTCAGCTAGCTCCTCTCTTAATTTTTATTAATAGCAATTTTCTAGACTTTATGATTGTACCCTAAAGACCCAGAAATCAGAATGCAAAGGAAAAAGGGGCCAATTTAGCCATTTCAACTGTGATTTTTAAGATTACCGTGTAATTCATGAAAACCTGACTCAAGATATTTTTCTATTGAAGTTGGCAGCACCATTTCCTTTTCATCCTCACTAAACTGCCCCTTAATATTATTCTAATTTAACTGTCTAGGTTATTAAAGAAACAGGGAATACAAACTCTCTGTATCTGGAGGCAGAACAGCTATCTGAGTAATTTTTTTCAGGTGCTTGCAAAGGGCTTGTCAGTACTAGATGAGGAACAGGGCCATCGGGATGGTGGGGAGGAGAAGGAAAGGAGCAAGGTTCTAACTGGGAAGGCAGAGAAAGAGAAGAGGACTTTGCCCTCCCTCAAGGAAACGCCCCTCCACAGAACCTCCTGGGGGCAGGACAGCCTCTTTGCCTGCTTCCTCCAGGATGGGGTGGGATGGTGAGCAGCAAAGGCACCGGCACCCTCTGCAAAGCAGGTGCCCCCTGCCCATGGCTGAGTCTGGTTTTCTTCTGGCTTCCAAGAAGTGCACAGGAGCCAGCTCAGAGTCAAGGAAATATTCCTGGAGCAAAGAGCAGTCCGTATTTAACCCGCTCTGAATCCAGGGGGGCACAGTATACATATCCTTGCAGTTACCAAGCTTCCAAGCTGGGTTTCTCCTTTGTCTCTCCAGATGCCGGGGGCTGCGCACACAGAGGGTGCATCCAAAGTGGCACTGCTTTTCAAAACATAAAGGCTTGCAAATAAACGGGGGTGGGGGTGGGGTTAATTCTCTTCTTGGGCATTCAGAAAGGGTTTTGCTGAAGTCTGTTGTGGCCAAACCCACGATGCTGACAGGGCCAGAATCTCTATGTCATTAACAGAGCAGCCAAGCTCCCGTAAAGGGGAGCTTTGTTAAGGACAACCAGTTCTGACCCTGAAGAGACAAATGGCCATCAGAGACGCTGTGTTTTTCAAGGGTAGGCAGGAGGTTGTGCACAAAGTCACCTTTTCCTCTTTAAGAAGAGCTGCTTTGACACCAGTTAGGCAATGGGGATAGTTGCTCATAGAGGAAATGCCTCTGCCCAAAAACATCGTGGAAGAATATTCAGTGGGTGTATGTTCCCTTGCTGAGCTGTGGCAGTCACTAGCTAGTGGTCACAACACGACTCCTGTTATACTTGGCATCTCTCTGAAAGTGTTACCTACCAAAAGCAGTTAATTAACTGATAATTTTAACCTTCAGAACAAATAAAACAAAATTCAACTGTTTAGCTCTGATTAATTTGGCAAAAACCTCAAAAACATAACCTGGGCATCCCCTGTAGGCACCAAAGGCAAGCAGAAAGATTGCCAGACTTTGTATTTTTGCTTTCAGATACCGTAGTCATAAAGTCAACCTCCTACTTTTAGAGGACCTGACATAATTTTTGCATGGGAGGAGTTATTAACAGCTTATCTGGGCATTATCTTTGAGAGAAAAATCATTTAGCAGATATTAGCTATCTCTGGATAGTAATGGGCCAGTGAAGAAAAATGTGTTTTGCTGAAGTGTTCATTACTATTGCAAGTTTCACTTGCTTTAAAACAACTTGCATATTAAGTAGCAATAATGTAAGCCTCATTAGGGTCTGCCCATATGTCTGGCAGTGAAAGGATACATAGCTCTAGTACTGTGCAAAAAATAAAGACTTGTGATGGTAAGCTGTTCCCAACCTTTTCCACTGGCAATCCCACCCTGTCAAGCTCCTCATCCGGGTGGAGGCTCCCACTTCTGCTACTGGGTTGACCTGCAGTCATTCCTCCTATCCCCCATGAATAACTACTCTCATATCTTTCCGTCTGTCAAGTAGTATATTACTCTGTAAGTGCAAAATAGATTACTGGTATGTCCATTACTAGATTGGACTACTAGCGAAATAAAGTGATATTCAAGGAAGATGAGTAAATGTATCAAAATGCAACACTAAGGAAGCATTCATCCCAGTACAAATGGAGAATTTGTACTCAGCTGTATTGAGCTTTGCCCCAGCAAGGAGGAAGACCTAGAGAGCTAAGTCTTTAGCTGGATAATATATATAATGTTATTGGGAGAAGGGGTTTGACAAACTGAACATTTAAATATGCATATTTGCATTTGTAAATTTGCAAATTAAATGTGCACACAAAGACATAGACTTCTAAGTGTACTGAATATTCTGGGAATTTGAACATTTGGCTCCAAGTGAAAAAAGTCAAGATTTGGTGTATTAATAGCCAGACCCAAATCAATAATGGAGGAATTTCACCCAAAAAAACTGTACTGTTTTGTATTTTTCATGCTTCAAAGCAATGAATATTATTATTTCCTGCAATCTATAATACAAAATAGCTTTAATTTCTTCCAAGCATGCATGTTTATGAAGTAAGAGGAATAAAAATTCTGACCTTGAAACACAGTCATACTAATAGTAATAAACTACGAAATATGTACGATGCAGTTTATCATTATGCCTCAGTTAGATGAGATTAGCTAATCATGCAGTTTATTTTCCAAACATCTATACGCTCCCACTGTTTGTTTGTTTGTAGTTCTGGCAGACAAGCCTCAAAAGGATGAAAAACATGATTAAGAATTTATTTACATTTTCTTTAAGTATCACCATCATTATATCATGAACTAATCACCTACCCAATTTTGTGTTTATAATGTTGCCCATAAATTCTGAGCAGTGATTTATTTTTTGACAGAGCATTGCTGGTTTTATGCGCAAACCTACAGAGCCCCGTCTAACCTGCTTTAGAGTCAAGAATCAACAGCTCTTAGAATGATGAAATCATTTAGGTTGGAAAAGACCTTTGACATCATCAAGTCCAATCCTTAACCCAGCACCGCCAAGCCCACAGCTGAACCACGGCCTTGAGCAAAGCATTTAAGTGTATTTTAAACACTTTCAGTGACTGTGACTCTACCACCTCCCCGGGCAGCCTGTTCCAGTGCTTGACAGCTCCTTTGGGGAAGAAGTTTTTCCCAATTTCCAACCTAAACCTCCCCTGGCGCAGCCCGAGGCCGTTTGCTCTTGCCCTGTCGCTTGTTCCCTGGGCGCAGAGACCGACCCCCCCTGCCCACAGCCCCTGTCAGGCAGCTGGAGGGAGCGATCAGGTCCCCCCCGAGCCCCCTGCTCTCCAGGCTGACCCCCCCCAGCTCCCCCAGCCGCTCCCCACAGGGCTTGTGCCCCAGCCCCTTCCCCAGCCCCTGCCCGACTCTGGACACTCCAGCCCCTCCACGTCCCCCTGGCAGTGAGGGGCCACAGCTGAGCCCAGGGTTCGAGGGGCGGCCGCACCGGTGCCCAGTGCAGGAGGACGGGCACTGCCCTGGCCCTGCTGGCCACGCTGGTTCGGGTACCAGCCAGGATGCTGCTGGCCACCTTGGCCACCTGGGCACACGGCTCCTGCCCAGCGGCTGTTGGCCAGCCCCCCCAGGCCCTTTCTCTCTGGGCAGTTCCCAGCCCCCTGCCCCAGCCTGCAGCGCTGCGGGGGCTGCTGTGACCCACGGGCAGGGCCCGGCACGGAGCCTGGTTGAACCTCATCCACTTGGCCTCAGCCCATCGGTCCAGCCTGCCCAGATCCCTCTGCAGAGCCCCCTGCCCTCCAGCACATCAACACTCCCACCCAGCTTGGTGGTGTCTGCAACTTACTGAGGGTGCACTTGATCCCCTCATAAATATCATCAATAAAGGTATTAAACAGACATCTTACAGACATCTGGGCATTCAACCAGGTCCTGTTGGTATCTTTTCAATCACTAGCAACCACATAAGAGCAACAGAAAACTTGCAGCTTTGTGTCAAAATCTGTCATGTTAAATCTATAGTTATAAAGCCAGTCCTTGGAGAGGCAGTGGTGGATGCACTTGCTTTTACAAAGAGCAGACCTACTCTTGAGGGTGGCTTTTTAGGAGTAGCTCTGAAATCAGTGGGCAGAGGAAGCATCTTTATCCCTAAATTTCAGATAGGGAAACTAAGCACGAAGCTAGATGGCACACCTGAGCAGATCCATCAGTTTACGATTGCTAAATGTGGGAAATCCTGTTCCCTCTGCTCCTTCCTCCCCTCAACCCCTGCTCTTGCCTCCAAGCCTCCTGTGCAGCTCCAGCCTCCTTGCACAGCAAGCCTCTTGTGGGACACCCCACTGAGCCAGTTCAACCCACTGCTCTGGCAGAAAACTATCCACTTTTTCCACCTAGTCAGCACGTTTGCAGCACCTTAAATCCACACTTTAGCACCTCCAAAGCCAACCTTTTGCAGAGGACAGACATGATATTATCACAACAGTATGTGAAATCATCAGCATCAAAAGCCTTGAGCCTGATTTTACCTCCACTCACACAAACCAAGAGGAACGACACTAGCACATAAAAGAGCCACAAGGGAGGGGACACTGAAGGCTTCAGGAACCCTGGGTACCTCAAACTGCTCCTGCCTTTATGGGCTGCACACAGGCTGCCCACTCAGCACCTTGGATGCTGCCTCAGAGGGGAGGGGGAAAAAAATCAAAGGCTGAGAACAAAGAAGGTCATTCAGCAGCTGTTTCAATCCTATCTTTATTTTAACCATAGCCCCCAAGAACTAAGAGCTGAAAAGACTTATTAGGTCATCCTAGTCAACTGCCTGCCAAAGCACGAATATGCTCTGTAGTATTTTCTTGAGGGCTTTTATCCAGCTTATATTTAAATGATTCAAGTAATGGGGATTCCACGACTAACCAGACTTTGCTGTTTGGAAAAACACACTGACAGCCAGCTTACATTTCCTCCTGCTCATTTTCGTGCCATTCCTACTCGCCGTGCCTCCTTCTACCAACCAACACAATTTTTGCTGTGGTTTTGCAGCAGCTTTCCTGTCCCTGCCGCGCTGCACTTGGGATGGAGTGAGGGGGAAGGCTGACTCATGTGAAATGCAGCCTTAAGCACATATTTATCACCAAGATCTTGGGAATATTTGCTCCTTGGCCGCTGGCATAAAGCACAGCAGTCTTGGGAATGTCCTGAGAGGTTTAAAGCACAAACCGGTGTTCTATAACAAACTAGATACCCTGCCCTGCTGGGTGTCTCCAATGTCACTATTGACAGCTGAATTATACCCCTCCCTCCAGCTTTTATTTAAGCATCCCTCCATTTACAGCCCTCCCACCCTAACTGACATCCTTCCAATCTGTCCAAGGGAGTCTTTGTTCCCCCGACCCACTCCAGAGAAACGAGGCCCTTTGCAAATTGCAGACCATCCTTTCAATTATATTTCTATAGTAATGCTGGCACATTAGTTCCACTTATCCTTGGTTAATAGTTCAGCTTATATTCAAACAGCCATTAACATAAAATCAACACAGCAATTTTGTATGAATTCTCATATCATTAATCCATTTAAAGTGGATACACAGTTCACACTCCAAATTCACTTAATTATTGACTTAATATCATTTAAAGAGGCCATGGTCTTTGGCTCCATTGGAATGCAATCTTTTTTTTCCCCCTCTCCCGACTTTTATAGGTTTTCTACAGAAGTTAATTTTGCAAGGTTTGGGCAATGGTTGGAGGTATGTCACCTCTGTGAGAAACCTCCACATAATTATAGGTTCAACCTCACCAGGAGTAACCTTACAGAGCCCGTTGGCTGGTTGGTTGGCTCAGTTTGGAGAAAGAAGGGAAATATCTATGAGGAACTGCATAAAGCAGACCTTGTTTGCCCAAACCCCTCTGTGGGAGGCAGCCCCGAGCATCCCAGCCTGGAGCATCCCTGGGGGGCTCCTTTCAGCCTCCTCCATTGCCGTGGGCTGCAAGAGGCCCTCACTGTGTCCTGCTCCGGTGGCAGCCACAAGCCCTGCCGAGGAAGGGGAGATAATTACATCTTCCTCTGTATCTGATATAATTAGCTCTCTAGCTCTGGCACGGACAGTGATAATTTCTAAGCACTACACACAAAATTAATAGTTTCATCAAAACTGTCTATAGAGAAGCTTGTTTCCTCCATAATGCCATGCAATACTTCTCTTTTCTCGCTCCTTCCCCATCCCTCTCTCCTTGTCATCATCCATAGCGAATGATGTTTGTGCTTCAGCTGCTCTTACAGGGCAAAAGCAATCAGCAAGCAGTAGGTCTTGCATTTCACTTTGAAAAATGTCAGGTTAGGACTTGTCTGAATCCTCGCATAATTTGTGCCGCTGTTGGAGGCCTTTTCTGGAGACTTGTCTTCCTCCAGTGGCTCCGGTGGGATTTGGGAGCATGAACAAAGATCTGGGGAGGATCAGGAAAACATCTGAGGGCTGTGGGGAAATGTGTCAGTGGCTGACAGACTGTTGTCCTTTCCAGCCTCCCCGTGTGGTCTGGACACTTCCCTGAGGGCCCGTGGCAACAGCAGAGGAGGGTGCCCAGCACCACGCAGAGCCCCAGGCTGGATTGCGCCTCATGTCATGTAAGGCACAGCTATCAGACTGAAGCAACAGGCAGGTCCATGCTGTTCACCAAAAGTCCTCCAAAACTACTTTGGGCCATCCCTGGGATGGTATGTTGTGGTAGCTCATTTCATTACCTTAAAGCCGCTTCTGTTCGCCCTGGCTGCATGGCAAGCTGCATCTCACAGTACAGACATAGGCCAAACACCCTTCCCCCTCTCCAGGGCAAGCCAGGCATCCTTGCTGACCATAGTACATTTGTAGCATGATATTAGCAGGAAAACGTCACTGTAATAGACACGAGTGGAGACTAATTGCATTAGGCTTTCTGCTGGAGCAGGGTCATTGGAGCCTTTGAGGCTACTCTGCTTTTCCCGTCTTTCGCAGAGAAGTAAATGCTTGGAGGATCTTATCAATGGAGAGGAGCCAAATTCTATTAATGCACTTTTGCCACAGACATCAGCAAAAGCAGAATCAGATGCACAGTGCTGCAGGTTATAAGCAAAGGTATTAATTCAGACTGTAGTAAAGAAAAGAGCAGAGCATTCCAGGACAGGCGATAAATGTAGTGTGCGGTTTCTTCTTCTCAATTGGGCCTTAGGGTGCTTCCCACAACTGCACTGCACTTAACACTGCTCCCACTTAATTCAGACACATGGAAATTCCCAGGTAGTGTTTCCTTGGGACTGCCTCTAAAAGAACAGGTAGGCATTTGATAAAACCAATTGTAACTTTCCACCCATTTTATTGCTTGCTTGCTTACTGCTTTGAGAATAAGTATTGTTTCCTATTTGAGACTTATCCGCACCAGTAAAAGCGGTCCCTTTTCATGTAATGCCTACTGATGCATCTACTTATTTTATAAGGTAACACTGTAAAATCCTGCTTTTACTATAAAACACAATAAAAACATTGAAAGGAGTCGTAAAACTGCCCCAAAACTCTGTGACATTTCACAAACACTGGCAAACATCTCTGTGTTCTTCCTAAATTTGCCAGAGATTTTCTAAACATTGTGTTTAGAAAACAGAATCCTCATAAAGAACAGCTGCTCTAAACAAGGTCCAGAGCCTGGTTTCAGGCATTATGCACATCAGCACTCTCACTGCAGGCATTTACATCTTCTTTGGGACCACGGCCCCTCTTGCAGTCGCTGAGGAAATGAAGCAGTTGAGCACTTGCCTGCCCCGACCTGTGTGTGCAGCAGCAATCACGAGTTGGTGATTTGAAGGGTACGACAGGACAGGAGAAAGTCTACTGGAAGGCATAGACTGCTCCTAAAGAGCCAGATTCACGTCAGGATATTCGCTGTATTGCCCAGGCAGCGCAGAGCACGCAGCACCCAGGGCAGTGTGGCTGCAGCAAGGGCTGGAGCCCGGGCAGCCCCACGGCTCAGCCCTGCCGCTGAGTTCATGGCCCCACAGCACGAGCATCGCAGGGGAGATGGAGGCAGCGCATGGGAGACAGAGCACAACAGGCTTTGTAACCAAAGCACCTATATTTTCTGCTAGCCTGTTAGGAGGAAAATAAAACCCAACTCAGACTGTTTGGGTACAGCACAGGAGCAGGTCGGGGTGCTGAGCACACCCACGGTCTGCCCAGCGAAGCTGCACCAGCAGCCCCCCCCCGCAGCGACTCGGGCAACGTGCCCCCCGAGCTGCAGGCCCATGCATGCACCGCTGGCACAGCGTGCCCCCCGAGCTGCGGGCCAGCGCATGCACTGCTGGCACAGGCGAGCTTCCTGGGCAGGCAGCCCTGCCAGCCCCAAGGGTCTCACTGCACTGCTGCTCATCCTCAAACACCCAGCCTGGGATGTGTCTGGACAAACAGGGCTGCTGAGCTCTAGCCTCAAGCCAGAATGGACTCTGCAGCAGGAGTGGAAAAATCCCACGTGTATCCATTCACTCCTGCCGGCTGCTGCTCCTGCCTCCCCATTCCTCTCTGCACTATACACAAGTTAATATAAACTAATTTGGAGGGCTGCCCTGCTTTGGAGATCCACGTCATACTTCCTGTTGGACCCCTCGCCATCCTCATAAATATGTACTAAAATTACAGTTGCTGTTCCCAGAATAGATCACGTTGTAATCAAATCTGCAACAACATGGTTAGATATTTTCTGAATCTTGCTGGGTCCAGGTATTTGCTGTGAAGAAACACCATTAGAGGGAATAACATAAGGTTAAGAGATCCCAAATATAATACATACAGCTTTTCACGAAGACACTTAAAAGAAAGGAACTGAGTCACTGTTGGGTTCCCCTGGAGCATCTGCCAGCGACACTCATCTGGAGGGGTGTACCTGAGGATGCCCCAGCTCTAGTCAGCTCCTGCACACAGCTTCCCTGTTCCAAGGTGCTGCCCAAGAGGAGCACTGAGATTCTCAGAAATACCAGTCTCAGAAATAAAGATAACTTCCAGCAAGCCAGCTGTCTGCATCCCCAGCAGCTTTGGTGGGATGAAGATCAGTCTAGCTGTAGGCCTGGAGACCACAAGAAGGTCCAGTGATGCACAGCTGCAAATCAGAGAACAAACATCAAGAACTCCCTTTATCTCTGGAAGGTGGAAGTTATGCAGACACTTTCATACACACCCTGATGGCATCTGGACGGAGCCAGTACCACAAGGAGGACACCACAGCACAATCTGCTTTGTCTGTCTTGCAGAAACAGAACGAAGAATAGCAACACTGTTTAATTTCCATGTTTGTATGAAAACAACATAATCCTGATTACTGTATACGCTTCGTGAAAGGTAGAAGGAACGCTTACTTTTTTTTTCAAAAAAGATGAAAGAGGAAAATGAGAAAACATGTTCATACCAATCAACAAGACAGATTAGGATTTCATCGTGTATGCTTTAGACAGATGGGCCTTTCTTAATGCCTTGGATTCTTCCTCTCCCCGCTTTACTGCAGTTAAGATAAAGATGCCCAGCCAGCTATTGAGTCTTTTTCTATCTGTGCTGAACCATGCCCACTCCCCAGAAAAAAACCACACACCTAAACCCCTATGTCCAGCCTTGTTTCCCAGAACTGAGAACTCACCCTACATTTACAGAATGATATCTCTTAGGTAATACAGCTGCTTTACCCGAAATCTTTAGATCCTCTCAAGATTTTCATCTAGAGCTCTATGATCTATGTAGTCCTGATCATTTCTGCATAGATAAGTGAGGTACAGAAAGATAGAACTACTTGAATATAATGTAAGAAAGTCTGTGTTGATGAAAAGACTTAAAGCCATATCCACAGAATCCTTGATGATGCTCAGACCACTGGAATTTTATCTACAAGAGCATACTATTGCAGCCCTGGGTCACAACCGAACACCTTGGTTCATGGAGGATACCTTCATATGAATTTCTCTTCCACATCAGAACAAAACACAAAATATTACCAAATTCCTTGCAATAGACATTTTTGAGGAAATAGTTGCTCTGGAATTACCAAAACATTGGTTTCTGCATGAATGAATTATTTTTTATTTTTGACAGTATCTATGATAGTAGGGAAAAGATAATCTGAAATTCCCCAAGGGGAAACTGAAGTTTGTTTTACTACTGCAGACATGGACCATCCTAATGATGCTATAATTTTCTTGTCTCTTATTTTTTTCCCTCCTCTACAACAAAAACAATTGGACTAAACAACAAATAATTGGACTAAACATTATTTCACAAACAGTTTTGATTCTGGTGGAATTCAGACCCTGACGGAAAGATCTCAATGACCAACCTGATGAACAGCTCTGTCTTGTTGTCAGAGGTACCAACCAACTGAACCTCTGCAGCTGAACAAGCAGATTTTGCTCTGCCTTTTTTGCTTGCAAATGTGCATGTACTGCCCCAGCACAGGGTTGCTGTAGCCCACTGCCTCTCTCCCACAATATTTTAAATTTTTTCCTCTTCCTTTGCTCTACCAACACAAGTTTTCTGCAGTGGAATGGGATGTAAGGCTTGGGTCAGTCAAGCTGCAGTTCACAGCAGGATCCTAGGAGTGCTGGGGTTCCCAGACTGTGAACAAAGATTTCAGACAAGAGGCATTTGCTCTAACTTGAAGCAGATATAATTTAAATTGACTTTTTGGAGATGAGCAGGAATCTCAGCTGCTCTTTAGGAAGAGAGGCCCATCTAAGTTATTAAATCAGTTCTGCAACAGGGTTTTGCAGTGCTCATGAACTACCTTGAGGGTTTGAGTGGATTTTTTTCCCCCCACTGTGCATCATTGCTGTCCATGTGGGGTTCTGCTGTAGGCTGCCACATACTTTGCTATTGTTCTTCCTTCGCCCAAAGCCATTGAAAATTCCTCCGCCTCGTGTTGTATTTACAAGTTGTTGTGGTTTTATGTATTATCAGTTTGGGTGGGTGGGGGAAACTCAGTTTTATGGATTTTTTTTTTTTCTCCCCCTAGAAAAGTGGAGAAGAGCTTCCCTCAATCTCACAGTAATGGTTTGAAATTTCTCAGGGACTATCCTGCTTTCTGGAAAGTAGAATATACATTCCTCTGGTTTGGGTCCTGAACTGAAACCAGCTTTCCCCTGAGCAGGCTGCAATGCCTAGTGCTCAAATCTGAACACCAGAGACAGAAGCCAGTGCTGCAGTTCCAGTCATGCAGTGATCTGTGACTGGCAGCTTGTTTTCCACAGCTGTTTTTGCTGCACTTACTGAATTAGGATAAAGTGCCTCCTGTGTTACTCAGGAGTCAAAGATGGGAGGCAGATTTCTGCCCTCAGAGTATCAGGATCCAAGGAAACAGCAAATGGAAAAAGACACCACCTACATAAAAAAATAAAATTTGTATATGAAGAGCTTAGAAAATAGCGTTGTGCAGCACTGTTTCCTCCTTCTTGGGTGCAGATTGTACCATGATTATTTCCTTTCCTGGTCCAATCTGTTTCAGCAGAGAGCACAGCTCCACCTCAGCAACTGGCACATCGGGTGGCAGGTTCTATCAACCCATCTCTGAGTGATTGTTCCAAGATCCACACATTGCACAGGCCTCCCCAGCCAACACGCAGGATAAAACAGCTGTCTGACCTCGCGGGGGCTGGGTACGAAATCAGAAAAACTCAGGACCAGAAAGGTTCACCTCTTGAAGCTAACAAAGGGAAGTCGCCCGCATGAAGCATTCTGTTTGTGCAGGTGAAAAGCAGCCTTGCTTTAGCTGAGAAGCCACCCATATTTTTATAGCTGCATACAGTACGATTTTATATTTGCATTTAAAACAGCACCCTTGGAACAGGGTGGAGTCCAAGTTTGAAAGCCAAGAGTCATTGGAAAACATCTTTGTGAGCCAAACTTCTCTTATTTGGTATGGTCAGAAAGATGGGAAGTGCTTTAATGGGGCCTTTGAGAGATGCTTACTGTGAAGCATCCTTGAAGCCTGCATTCAAACAACAGATACGTACTACTCACAGCACCCACTGACTGGTGTGGGTACCCTTACAACTAGTAGAAGAATGTCTGTCCCAGCACAGCTGACTCCTCCAAGCCTAGGACTGGCTTGCATTAGAAAGGATGTGCTGGTACAACTTGACCATGCACACCCTTAAGGGAAATACAGCTCACACCCATAAAAGAATTCATTTGTCTTGATAGCTTCAGCTGGTTTCTCTAAGCAAACAAGCTATTACAGCAAGAGGATGTTTTTGCTGTATAAGTATGTCTCCTTTAAGACTTTTCTCCAAAACTAAAACAAAGAAAATGTAGGAAAAATCATACTTCTGTGAAGCAGTCAAGTGAGGGTCAGCATCTGAGAATTTTATTTAATTTTTTTAAAAAAAGGAAATCATATATAAAGCTGATAGATTTTCACTTCATTGAAAGAAATCATGGGTGGATACTGTTATGAAACAGTTTTGAAGAGAGGTCACAAAAAAGGTGGTTGAAATTGGCTATTTAGAATTAGAGAGAAAAATTCATGTTTAAGTACCGGACAATTTTACTCAAGCAGCTAAGAAAGATTGGTGGTAAACCTTAAATAACTCATAATACTATTATTTTATTTATAATATTTACTACAAACATGGGACGGATTTGAAATAGGAAATCGAGCCAATTTTTTAATTACTAGTGATAAAATGCTTTAAGCTCTGCATTAGCTGCAACCAATACAGTGCCTTTGATTCCACTGATCGATCTTAATTGATTAAATGAATGCACTCCGTCTTCAGATTTTATTGCCAGAACTTTCTGCCACTTTCTATTACAATCCATTTTGGAAGATACCTGATGATCATACCTGAATACATTTCATTCTCACTTTCATCCTTCCGTTAATTATCTGCTTTCAGCAAACCTGGAGCGCACTGTCCCATTTCTCCTGAAAAGATGGCCCTGCTGGCTGCCAGCCAGTTGCTGACAACCCAGCTTTCATGCAGCCAGGGACTCCAGCACACAGACACATCTAAAACGTGGCACATCCAGCCTGACCAAGAGTAAACACCTCTTCTGCTCGATTCTCTGCCTTGGCCAAGTGTTGCGCTGCATGGAAGACCCCTTCGGTTCATGTATTCCTTCCCATTAAAGGATCTTTGGGCATTTTTTAATGAGGTCTTGGTATACAGCTTTTTAATGAATAGTTTTGTATGTGTTTCAATATTCCTAATATTAACTAGATTTAAACAGGTGTTTTTTCCTCTGAAGATTACTCTGTTTCAGGGTGCAATTCTTGTTCTCTAGAGAATCGGCACAGTGCTTGTATGAAGGGGCGGGTTGTGAAGAAAACCCCAAGAATTTGGATAATGTGAAAATCGGAACTGCATTGTTCAAGTTAGAGACAAAAGAATTTATTCACCTAGAAGGGAAATATTCCTGAGATAGCAGACAGCGGAACACCCAAATTATATTTTGCATAACATTAATCATGAAAGTGCAGGTACCCAAGCACTCACATAGTAAGCAGTGCATTACAGCCAAGTTACTAGAGGAATACAGCCCTGCATTTGGGTTATTTGTCCCTAGGAGACTTCAGTCAGAGCTCATCATGCAAGCTCGGAATACAATCTGACCCATATATGCTATTAGAGTATTGCACATTACACCGCCTGGATTTCTGAACGCAAGGGAAAATGTGTTAGCACAATCCCTAGAATCAATATTCATGAGAGCAAGCGAGGTAGATAATACGCGGAGCCCAGCAGTGCAGGTAATTAAGAGGAAAAGGAAAATAAGTTCTGCAAGGCAGAAAAATGGACAAACTCTCTTACTCTGTCACTGTTTTGATGAGGGAGTGTTCCAGGAAAAGAAAACCCTCCTGCTTGGTTTTGAGTTATCCTAATGACTGGGGATGCTGTCATGACAGTAATTAGGTAAGGGTGAAGAATGATAAACCTGCAAAAGGTCTTTTTGTCCTTACCACAAGACAGAAAGTCAAGAAATACTCATCCGTATAAGACACAAGCTTCACAGCCTGCTAAGGTCAGCAATTTTTGCAAATGATTGCCATGCATGTTAACATGGCATGAAGGCGATCTCAGAGGAAACAACTCCTCTTCCCTGGCCTCCAAAAGCTCTAGAGGGGAGAATTACAACGTGCAGATGATGCCTTTGTTACAATCCAGTGTCTCCGACAAAAAGTACATCTGGAGCCAACAACTGGGATTTGCTTTTACTACCAGAAACATAATTTCTCACATAATTTCTCTATAACACAGTGTAAATCAATGTCTATTTTCTTTTTCAAACTGATGCCTGCTAAGTTTTTTCTCCTAGAAAATGGCTCTTCCAAGTTCCTGCTGCACTTAAGTTTTTATCTTATACATAGATCTTTATCTTATCTACTGCATGAGTCAAGTAGGGGAGGAGGCTTTCTTATCTTTCTTAGCCAACAGGGAAGAGCTTAATGAAAAAAAAATCCTATTGTTCTTCTGTAAGAATCTGCTTGCAGCTCCCAGGAGGCTGTGATACCCGACCAAAATACACTGATACCCATCACACTGCTACAAACGTTTCTCCAGATTCCAATCACACATGTGAGCTATTCTACAAGAGCCTGGACAGCATTTCGCTATATTTTCCCTGCATCTTCTGGACTTCTGAGCAGGCAGGCATTACTACATTGTAATCCATAGCTGAAAAGTTTCATTAATATTGAAGATTGTTAAGTGTGATAAAGTTAACCACGTTTACACATGAAAGCTGATTCAGATTAAAGGCAGCAGTCTTCCTACTGGCATGGCTGTTTCTCAATAACTCCTTGTGCAGACAGCTGCAATTTAAAAACACCCTCTCCAGAGCAGACCTTTATCTGGGCACTCGTTGAATTCAGAAGTTAGCGTCTGCTGCCATAGTTTCAGGAGAACTTGCAGACAATTTAATCTTTCTAAAGAAATGCATTAATAAGTTTAACACCTAAAGGAGAACCACCAAAAGACTATTTATTCCTGCTGAAGTGCTAGGAAGTATTTTGACTTTGCTAATTTATTCCTGCAAGAAAAGGCAAATAAGCTATCCCAGCATATGTTAGCTTTTATGTTTTTAAAAGTTTCACACAGGGATTCGTGAAGATGTAAATTTTTCTTGCTCTTTCTGAATTAGGGACACCAGAGAATCATCTCATCAGCTATATCAAGGGCCACAGCCCTGACTGGCTTTGTTTTCCTTTATCAAAATGCAATTAAAACACAAATTCCATCTTCTCCTTGCATCAAATTTGTGAAAAGGAGCCATTTTCTTGCAGTAAATTCCTAAAGATTTCATGACATGAGTAGCAGAGCGTAGTAGAAATGCATAATAAATCACTCCAAATTCTAGCTGTGTCTAAAGGGTTTATAGAAAGCTCTCTATCCGTTTTTCACACTCCAAAATCTGAATTATAATTAATTTCAGGAATCAACCAACCTACCCTTACTTTAAAAATGTCAAGCTGAGGAGTGCATTATGTGAGATTACAATTAATCAGAAGTGCAGGCGCATGCACACACGTCTTCCCACTTAAATTCTTTGGCCAAAAAAATATTACACCAGCCTTGACAGATACTAAATGATCTTTTGAAATAATACTCACTGGTGATAAATGTTACACTTTTGCTGCCTCCTGCCAACACAGAGCTTTTCGGCAGCAAACAGGCATCATTTGACAACTCCTGCGTTAACTCTAACGACATGCTGATGGCCGTGACAGCTTTCTTTCTCTCCCATTTGCTATCCCATCTGGAAAGAACTCCGGGGATGGAAGAGCCCAGCATGCTAAATTATATAAAAAGAATTATCAATATTCACAAAACATTAATGAAACATTAAACATAACTGTTTGAGACAATACTGTTATTTACTCATTTTCTCGCACAGATCAGATGAGTTATTGGTAACTGCTGCTGTCCTTGGCCCCAGCAGTGTCTTCTAGTCTTACATTGCCCTGATGAAAGGCAATAGGGCTTCCTCTGCCTGGGTCTAATGCTCTTTAAAATGTGACTGCAACCCAAGCTACCCAAATGTCCTCACAGAAAGCAACTCCACATTTTGAGCAGAGCACCCATTTGCTTTTACATACAGGACAGAAGCAAACACAAGGGACAGGGCTGTGCGGGCACCCGGCAGGCATTGCCCCTCTCTGGGCAGAGTCCTTTCCATGCCCTGTCTGCTCCCTGTCGCTGTCCTTCTGTGGCTAACCAGCCCTACATGCCAGGAGATCCAGGTCACAAACATCACCCATAGTTAAAGCAAACCAAAAATATTGGCGTTCATGAGCTTTCCCTCTCCTCTGCAGCAAAACCTGACCTTCCCTCTCCTCCTGCTCGGGCATCTCCCCCAGATCTCCCTGCCTGGCAATCACTGCAAGGGAAGGCATCTCCTTTCCCCTGCCTCAGCTCCTGAGGTGCTAATGAAAAGGCTGGACACAGTCTGTACAAGGCAATAGTCCCAGAAATATAATTTTGCTTAGCTGTCACCTGCAAGGGGCGAGGAACAAAAATAACTGCTCCCTAATTTAATACGGGCTTCAAATAAAAGCACCTTCTCTTCCATTTATCTACCCGTGGAGCTATTTTTGTTCAGTTCACTGGGAGAATTGTTACATTCTCTTGTGCCTAAAATATTTTGCTTCTTTAATCACTGCACAGAGCTCCTACCTGCAGTAAATGAACAGAGCCAACAAGAGAAATTTATTACAGCCACAAGCCAGAGATCAAATTCTTCTCTCATCGATTATTTGGGCCACTATTGTTTCTAGCAGTTTCTCCTCTTAATAAAAGTGATCACAGCTGAATGTTTGGCTGCTTCTGTAGGAAATGCCAAGACTTGTTATTTCATTATACATATATTCTCCTTACTTGTATATTCTCTGGAAGGATTTTATATGTAAGTGATGAGCATTGTCTGGTTGACAAAGTATGACTAAAGTACAAGCTGAAGAGCTGGAAGATAAATTTGTCCTCACAGTGCTGCCACTGATTTTCTATGCAACAATTAATAAAAAGCACTTCTCTTTTGCCCCTCTATCAGAGGCAGAGTTGGCAGTTTGTTCTTTTGCTGGAGAGGAAAAAGAGTAAAGAAGAAAAAGTCTGGGCAAAGCCCATCCCCCTAGTCCAGCATTGAAAGGAGGACATGACTTCTGTCAAACCTCCAGGGAAGAGCTGAGAGGGGACAGGATGGTCTTGTCCCTAAAGAAGGAATTCCATGCACCGGGAACCAAATGTACGGATCAAGTGATACAGGCTTAGAATCTACATTACTTTTTCCCCTTTTCTTGTAAGGCACAGTTAGGATGCTCTTTAAAAAAAAAAAAAAAATCCCTTTGCAATTCCCACTCTACCTCTAGAGCATCTCCAAGAGCCTGTGGATGTGAAAGCAGAGCCAGCCATAGCAGAGGCTCAGAGAAAACAGGGGGAGAGCCAAGAGTGATGCTGGCCTGGCAGGGAAGGTGCTACAGGACTAACCTGGGAAGGACTGGAGAGGAAACATGGGGGGAGCTTCTCTTGACCCAGGAGGGGTGGAAAACCACATCAGTGTCCCAGCTCCACAGCGAGGTGACTCCTGTGAGCTGGGGAACAGGAGGCTGGAGGCAAGTGCATCCCCAGCCCCCGCGCAGGGCGCTCTGGCACAGGACGTTATGCGGAGAGGGACTCTGTCATGTCAAGGACCAGCCAGCTTGTTTCCGAGACCTGTCAGTTGCTGGAAGGTGAAGCTGGATCACAGGATTTATCACTGGAAACACAGATGGTTCGCTGGGAGGAGCCATTTTGACAGCTCCACAGAAGCAGGAGATCACAGCGGCATGCGGGGAGATGAGCGAGGTCTCCCCGCCACTGCGAACTTGGCACTGGTGGAAAGGCAGCAGCGAGGGAGCTGCTGGGAACAGGCCTATTTCCATATGTTTCTTTTGGAGCACGGCATTGCCTCAGGAGGGATTAGAGTGAGAAGTCAGGGCTTTTCCCCAGGCTAACAGGAGCTCAGCATTTCATAAAAGGGATGCTGGCAGCTTTGGGGACCCTCGGCATGCCAGTCCGAGGCAACGTGCCGCAGGAAAGACACTCACTTGTCCTTGAATAAAGGGCTTTAGTACATTGTGTGCTGCGCATGCAGGCGGGATGCTCCTGTTGGAGGACTAAAAACCTTGCTCTCACCTCCCCAGAACGAGAAAAGAAGCCAATGAGAAGGAACTGAGAGCCCACAAAAGCTGAAATACAGAGCACGTTCCTAAGGGCTATAAGCCTTCGCTTGGCAGAGGTACCATGACATCCTTGCCAGGGATGGGCACAGAGCAAGCTAAAGTAGCACAGAAGTAGAAAGACCTGGTTTTATGTCCAGTACTTTCCTCATTCAGCTTAAAAGCGGTTATTACAGCAGTTTTCCTAACGGAATTAAGGCAAGCATCAAGCAAGCTCACCTTGCCTGGCTGAGCACCTGCATGTACATGAGCAGTGTGAAGAGCAGCCAGATTAAGCCAGAGAGAAGGGCTTGTACACATCCTCCACACACACTGAAGATACATCCATGGAGTCTCATTTGACTTTATCACTTTGGAGAGCGAGAAGTATTCCTCTACTTGACTGAATTACCTTTGAGATCTCCCAGTTCACCTTTGAGGTCTCCCAGTGGAAATTGCCAATCTGTGTTATTACAGTTATATCAGTCTAAGATGAGCAATGGTAAAGCACGTCAGAAGACCTCAACCTTGGAGGTCTAATTAGAACTCCAGGTTCTAGGGGGAACAGAGTGCTTAACCTAGAATATGAAGAAATTGTCTTGAATCTACTATATAAGTTGATGTAAGAGATAGATGAAAAATTAAATGGTATAATTAAAGGTTAACAAACTCAAGGGAGTCATTAGACAAACTGTGAGAAGATCATCGGTTTTTAAAAAAGAGCAGAATCAAGGATAATGGAATTCAACCATTTCAACTCAGTTTTCCCTCATTTTCCACAGCTGAGAAAACATTGTAAGCCCATGTCAAACAAAAGCATTAAATGGTAATTTCTACGTTTATATTTGAGTATTAGGTTTAAATGAAGCTTTGTAAGGTAAAGGCTGGTGACTATTCAACCTGCTTTAGTGAAAAAGTATTTAAGATATTAAACATGATCTAAAATTATTGCTATAACCTATCATTTCCTAATCCCTTAACTCTTAGGGAGGATTTTAAATCAGTTATATAAGCCTTAGTAAACAAATAAATATACCATATAGGAAACTAAAAATGAAGCAGACTACCTGAGAAGGAAACGTACATATTGCAAGTGAGGTTTAAGGGAGTTTTCCAAAGTACCTCAATGAATTAAGAACCTAATTCCCATTTATGGGAACACTTAGGAGCTATGATAAAGGAAGTATTTTCTCTAAGAAAATTTTTAACTAAAATTACATGACAGAAGTACTTATTTTATGATTTTTATGACAACAAAAATACACAGTGCAAAAAGGCTCCTGGAGCTCCTGATTGCTTTCATTTCATTTCTCACCACAAAAGTGAAATGAGAATGAAGGGAGGATTATATTGCCAGGTTTCTCATTATTAATGGTAAAGGAAATAGTTGCCTTAATGCATTTGATTACATCTTAATAATCACAGTCCTTTTTAAACACGCCAAATTCTGTAACAGAAAAATATCTTTACACTGACTGCGAACTGTTCGGTCCTGACCACTGACAAGTTGTGACAACTGCACCGAGCCTTCTGGGAGAGTGTAAATATAACTGGCTTTGCACCCACGTGAGTATCATCTGTCAACACGAGAGCATTATCAAAGCTGCAAGGAAGGCAGGGCTGTGTGTTGCAGAAGTTTCCTGAGGTGCTTCAGGAATAACAAAAAGAGCAGTGCACATGCATATGTAGGAAAGGGTTGCTCAGCAAACGCATGCAAGGCAGGAGCTGCCTTCTGAATTCCTGATGTTCTCAGGCTGTCCTCAGGGATAATCCTGGAAAAAAGGTTTTTTTAATACTGGTAGAGACGGTTGAGGAAAACTTTGCACCTAAAGTGTGCCCAAATGCTGAGATGGGGCTATCAAGTGTGCCAAGCTGTTAAAAAAATGATCTTTAACAGAAAAATAAAATCATTCACTGGAATGTAACTGGAACACCCCAAGCCTGAAAGAGGCTTTCCTGAATTTGAGCTAAAGCAGTTCAGAGGACTTTCAGGAGCTGCTTCCCTTCTCCTTTTCTGCTTTATACCTCTCCCAAGCTTTCGGGTCTCTGCTGAAGGGCTGACCAGCCAAAGGTCACAGAATCTGCAGCATGGCTTGTAAACTGCATCAGTCTTAGCCTTTTGTCTGCTGCCCGACAGAACCAAAATTCAGCACCAGAACTGAGACTCCTTTGTGAGGAGCAAGTCAGCAGTCACACGGAAAGAGCAAGAATGCAAATCCACCACCCGGTTTTCAGGGGAAAACACAGACCTTTCAGCAACAGCTGCGTCTGACCACAGCTTTGCCTCCTCTATCAGTTAGTGCTGAGTAAAAGAAAGCAGAAGGTTGAGAATTCGATGTTTCTTTAATAAAAAAGCCACACCAATAGTCGCATGCACAGTCTTATGCACTGGGACTTGGCACTCTGGTACCCCCTGATGAGATATGGCAAGGCAGAGATGCAGAATTTTCCTTCCCACCAGACTTTCTTGTTGCCTAACCCCCTAGGAGCATAGCCACCGCTCCCCTCACAGTCCCTTACAGGTGGCTGTCCAGAGCAAGATGCTAGAGGGATGGAAATGAGGGAAGTGTGAAAATTCACAAAAAATATACAGCAAGGGAGAGACACATGGCGAAAGAGTAGCTCAGGGCTGTCCTGAGGCTGCTGTGAAAGGATGCTGCAGATGGAAGGGAATAATCTATTCTTCATGTGCGTGGTAGGTTAGAGAAATAATGAGATAAAATTACAGCAAAGGAAATTCAATTCAGACATCAGGAAATACTTTCTAATGGTAAAGACTGTTATGCCCTGGAATAGATAGCTTAGGGAGACTGGGGAATATATGGTGCTGGTGGGTTAAAGAGACAGATGAACTAAATGATCTCCTGAGGTCCCTTCCAAGTCTATTTTCTTTAATTTAGGGTAAATCGTTTCAAATTCCTCAGTAGACTCTTGCACCTGTATGACCTCTAACTTTCCAGACTTGGTGGATGTGCTTACTTCTGAATTAACAGTACCTTTGGGTCTTAAGAACTGTATATAAACCAAGTAATACTAATTATAGTATTTTATGATATAGTTTCACCACAATTATACACAGCCTATAGGTCCATTTAATCTAAGAACGCCATTAGGCATCTGGCTATGCGGCCTTCATTCAGTCAAGAACACCAACCATTTCAAATAATATTCTTCAGCTGCTCCCAAACAACATACCCAGGTTACAAGGCATCAGTTTCTGTATCTAACTGCCTCAAATTGTTGTTGACTGGAATGGCTCAGTTTGGCATTACTCTGCCTGAACAGTTTCTGATAGCGCCCGTTGTAAAAATTCTGTGAGAGAAGCACTTTTTGGGGGTGATTTATTTAGTGTCGTCACTTATTTTTATCAAAATCACAACTTGACGAGCAAGCCTAAAGAGGCAATAAGTGAAACGATACAGACCTCCTGCATGCAAAACCCAAAGCTACGAATCTGATCTTGCCACCCATTGCACAGACTGGCATCAACCCAGCAAAGCACTTCAGTGCCTGCTTAATTTTAAGCATACAGGTAGTGCCATTTAAGCTAATGGAGTCACTTAAGTGCTTTGTTGGATCAGGGCCAGTCTCCTCAGCATCTTGCAGTGTCAAGTATGCAGAGCAAGGGCTTCATCTAATTGCATCAGACTTTAATTGACAAAAATCAAAGTAATGCAGCATTCAGACTGAACCTATCTCTCTACGACAGCTATTATAATCACAGTGAGTAGGACAGGGTTTGCTTGTGTTGTCCCAGTGCCTGAAATGTCCTGTTGGATTTGATCCACCATGCCTCATCTCTGGTATAAGCCCTTTCTCAGCAACTCTTATCTAAGTTTCCCATCCAACACGCTCTCATCGAAACAATTGATTTGCTCACTCGCCCCAGATGATTACACTAGCTTCTCAGATAATTATGTTATCTTTCATACTGAGTATGTTCTATCATTTGCTGTTATCTCCTCTTGATGTACCCTCATGCTTAGGCTGTGGACTCTTTTAAGAAAGTGTTTTTACTTGTGCCTTGAAACTCTTTATGCACCTGTGGAACTAGAAAAAAAATTCATCAGGAGAAATGCTATTGATGCTGCAGCAGCTGAAGAGAGCAGAACATGTAACGAACAAGCCCAACATCTCCATAACCTGAAGAACAGTAGTCCCTATATATATAACTTATTATTCAACTTCCAAGTCATTAGCTTAGGTAGTCTCACCTCTATGTCAGCTCCTACAACAGCAACATTGTAGTTCTGAAAGTCCATTCCATGGGGGGGGGGGGGGGGGGGCAATAATAAAAAAAGATAATTAATTCAGCATGGATGCAGAATAAACTTCTTACCACGGTGTATTCCTATAAACACAGTTATGAAAGGGAAAGAAAGGAGATAGTCTGACAAATTCCCAGACATGTAGTCTAGTTAATGCCATTACTGAAAAAGTGTTGCTGAGAGCTTTGTTGGTGGTGCTGGTAGAGCACAGTGACAGCAAAGCACAAGCGTTCCTGCAGCTGTACAACCCCACTCACAGGAGCAAGCCCTCTGCTTTAATTGCCTTTATCCAACCATGAAACAAGCGCAGGGCTGAGCCACAAGCCAGAATCAAGATATGGCAACCAAAACAGTAATTGGGGAAGAGGGGAAGAAGTTTCCAGAAATGCAAGGGGAGTTTGTAATACTTTTGGACATCGCATTTTCTCATGGTCAAGTTAGGAAAAAAAAATAATCGTATTTCATCTATAGCTGCCAAACAGAACTATGTCTGAAAGGCACATTTCCCTATCAAACAGGTAAATAATAAGAATGAGGTGGGGTGGGTCTTGTGTTTAGACCTTGCAATGGCAGTGTTCCTGTAGCAGCACTCTGAAATGTAACTATGCCTTCAGAAATGCAACCACATTGTCTTGTGCCTTCTGCAGGAAGCGAATTTCTGCAGTTAAGAGCTCAGGAAGCAGTTTTTCGCAACACCTAGAAATGAAATGCCACTGAACATTGACTGTCCCCACAGCAGCCGAGGGAAGTGAAATCCCCCAGATCTGTAACGTCTCCGCTCTTTGTGCTCGGGTAGAAACTGTGCTGCAACATCCCACAATACAGGCAGGGAGGCAGGAATACTTCAAATACAAAGGTAATATTTAACATAACACAGTTACATCCGCATGCTTGCACACAGGATTCATCTTGCACAGTCTGAAGAAAAATAAGTGTCCCCTGTACTGGAGAATTTCTGTTGAATATCTAAGTTCTTACCCGCTGCAGACCCCTGTGAAACTAAGTGTCACGTGCAGCAACTTGGAAGACGTGAAATTTCAAAACCAACTTGAATCAGCACTTTCTGAAGAAAGACTTCACTTGTTATGAACTTTGTATAGAGCTTTAGTCTTTCCTAATGACCTTTCAGAACCTGAGCCCTTGTGAGCATTTATAAAGCAGGTAAAGATTAGTGATCATCAATGGACACACAAATGCACATGAATTTGGACACAGGAGCAATTTTGAAACTCTAGACTTCAGGTACACCTTCCCTGATGGTCTCACTGATGATACAAAAAGTCATCAGGACTCCTCTGCAACTTAGTCATGGGTTCAGACCCTGAATGAACGCATGAGCTTTCTGGGCACCCTTTGCAACTACCTTATATGCAAGGATCACTATCTAAAATTCATGGACAAGACAAATAAGAGGATACAAAAATAAAAATCAATTCAAGGAAAAACTAATTTTAAAACACCAACAAGACTAACTTTCAGCATTTACTCAGATCTCGTATCAAGTCTTACAACTCTACAGTGCCTCTCTGCCAGGGTGTTCTCAAAAAAAAAAAAAAGTAAACCAAAACAAAACACAAAACCCCAAACCACATTCTAGCTGCAAAAACAATCCAAACTTTTTTCTCTTTTGTGCCTGTCCCATAAAAAAGGGCTTTTAGTTATTAACTCAAAATTTAGCTTTTAATCATATCTGCTCAGACCAGGGTTGAAGCTGTGATGCAATGCACAGATTTCCTGCAAAGCATATGGTATTTGAAAAGCAACTAGAAGGGAAAAACGACAGACAGGAAAAGGTTCAGACTTCTGTAGCCTTGGTTTTGCACTGCGTGGTAATTATACTGAAGAATTCATGACTCACTTTGGTGCACTACTGTGCGCTGCTAAATTAGAAGTCTGGCAAGGACACCAGACAAATGATGAAAGATATAATATTGGTTTCTCCAGCATAACTCATCACTATAGTCTCATGGCATTTCAAAGGTCTTTTTTTAGCACTCTAAGAAAACAAGTTCTTTTTTAAACAAGAGCAACATATTGAATCAAAAATGTACTGTATGAAAGTTGGCAGAAATAGGTAAAATTCCTATTAAAAAAATAAAATAAAATCAGCCTTTCAGGTAGTTCAGTTAAGTGTTCCCTAAAACTTATTTCTGAGTCCACACGGAGTATCTTACACACAGACCATTTAAAACCGTTGTGCATTAAAGCATAAGTGTGAAATGGAGATGAAGCTCTTCCACTATGTAACATTCATAAAGGAAGAAAATGTTTTCTTTACACCAACTTAGAAATGTGTATTGTCAAAATGATTTACAGAAAGGCTCCCTAGTCATTTGACAGCTGCAATGAGGCCAAACACATTGGAAGATGCACACATTGGAACAACACTTAAATTAACTCTTAAAAGAAAAATCCTTCTCTCACAAGGATTGCAGTCAGCCTGAAGTTATGCAGCACGTTGGAATTAATCCAGTCTTGCCAGATGCAGCCAATCCTCCATATAATGCTGAACCAGTTATTCTGATTTGTAATGAGCAAGGATTGGTACCAGTCGCAAGAAAGAGGTACCAGCATTAAAAAAAAATTGCTGAGCGACCCAGAAATAACTTCTTGATTTACCCAGCTACAAACCAAATAAAAATAGCGTGCTTCCCAGTGGGGCAAGGATGGGAACTAACTTCTGTTAGGCCATTGCACATCTTCTCACAAAAGTCACTGTAACATCCAAGTGGTCATAGAGACTTTCACAGCTCAGAGCAGTCAGGCAGTTTGAACTTGGGGAGAGTGCTTAAAATGTTAGCAGAAATCCCATCTATGAAACTTGTAATCAGCTTCAAGGCCTCCCTGCACAAACCTTGCAAACTCCCAGAAACGGTGCAAGCAATTATTAATGTTAAAGTCTCCATATGCTAAACAACCACTCCTCTGTGTATCATGCATTTTGTTTAAAGGCAAGCATAGAGATCACAAACAGTTATTTTTAACTCTTTTCAGTATACAGTACATCTGTTGCATTTTTGATTTCCATTAAAAAAAAAAAAATCAGAGTAATTTACTGATCTGGCTGTCATCCAGATTTCTACATGAAACACATGGGCTAAGCACAGAATAATGCTTGTTTTTTGTGCATGGGTGCATACATTGCATTTATTATCTGTTACGATAATTGAAACACAGTTAAAAATGCTGGGGCGGGGGGGGTGGGGTGTCAAGGAACAGACTATCATACTTATTTTCTCATTTCCTCAAAGTCCCTGAGCTTAAAAACATTAACAGCAAGGCCATGAAACCTTTCTTTATGTTTACATGCTGCTGCTGTGACATACCATCCGATAGCCTTCTCTTACTTGAGAAGGGAATCCTGAAGCCGGCTGCAAAAGGGACACAGATCAGGCTGTACCAGATACCTTGCACACAGCTTTAAAGAGCACACATTGAGAAAAGCCTCCAACAATAACGAGCTACCAAAATATCTGCCAACATGGACCTCAGCCAGTAAGTCAAGCAAATCAAAAGCTGCAATCAACTTCTCTGACAATTCTCTGGCAAAACTTGTCCTGAGTGTTGCTTCCCTGGTGAAAACCAAAAGATGCTCAGCGTACCCAAGACCAACATAGGGAGGAAATCAAAATACTGCAAGGGCACTGCAGAGTGCCTTGCCAGAAGCCTTTCACAAGCTCTCTCTAAAGCTTGCTGAAGGACACCGGACTCTTTTTGTAGATGCCACCAGCTTCAGGTGCCATCCTGGCTCATTGCAGGGCTCCAGAGCCCTCCTCTCTGCCGATTCAAAGGTGGCAACGCAGCATTGGAGAAAAGAGGGACCCTCAAATAAGTGCTGAATTAGAGCCAGAGAGGTCAGCACGCCGTAGCACCACTCTTACTGAAACTCTGAGCCATGTAGAGAAAATATATTCACTTGAATTTGAAAATTAATTCCAAGGTCATTGTTTTGGCAAGCTTCCAGCATTTGTTTTCCATGCCTGCATGTGCAAAGACCTATTTCTAACCAGGATCCTTGCAAAATCAGCAGGCCTAAACCACAAACAGCCAGATGTTCAGAAAAGGTGAAATCCAAATTGAATATTTGATTTCTGATGCGATTACATAACCTGTCCAGGAGAAGACAAGCCAATACCCCGCAGCTTATACAAGCAACCCAGATGGAGCTTTGCTCACAAGGCAATTCTTGTTATTATTAGCAAAGGCACATCTGGCTGCCCCTGCCACCCCAGCCACAGCCAGCCCCTAGCACACGTAGGTCCCAGCCCACTGCCATGAGGGGACAGTCCTCAACAGGGTGAGCTGGGAGGGTCGCCTACTGCCTGTGGGAGGTCATGACACACAGATGCCATCAGGTTCCCTCACCCCAAGCAGGGCAAGTGCTCACCATGTGCCCACTCACCCACTGGGCAGATGAGAAAGTACAGTTGTTTCAGATGCACAGTCTCAGATTTTTCCCTCTTTAAGGACAATGTGATCTTCTCTCACTATGATTTATTCCCCTGGCCTTTATATGCTGGCTGCATATGGTATTAATTTCACACCCATTTTCCGATGATGCAATGCAATTAAATGACATGGCCATAGTCACACAGGAATGGCAGCATTAATGCAGACTCCGGGAAGAGCTCCTTGTCTTTTTTGCTCTAAATACGGGCGTACTGCTTCTTTCATATTGTGTTACCACTCTATGGCTATCAGGTTTGCCGGACTGACAATACCATCTTATGTTACAAAACCTACAGCTCCATTTAACTCTGGTGTCCTTCAGAGGTTAAACTTCCATGGGAAATTATTGTTGGAGAAATATGGCTTGCATATGTTTGTGCCAGAAAGCTGATTCTCTTGCTTTTCTCCACAACTGTGATTCCTGCATTTATTTATTTATTTGTAATCATGACTCAGAAAGGCCAAATAAAAGTTCAGCTTTGGTTTCAAGAATGCAAATGTGCATATTCAGCACCCAGGGCAACTTCTCCCACTACTGGTGTTAGCCTGCCCAAGTCAAAAGAATAGCGCTTCTGGAGGATCCAGCTGGCAGCAATCGGAGTCACCGCCTGCCCTTTGAACACTGGGGTCTGGAGAGCAAAGAAAAGGAGAAAATAATTTTCCACAGACCTTTCTATTAAAAGACTTCAGAAGCGATTGCAGCTTCTGTGTCTCTCACCTCTCTAAGCCTCAGTCCTCTTTTCCTCATTGCTCTCCTTTTCTGCCGTTTGTTTCTCAGCCCTTCTGGCTGTCAGGTGCCAGTAAGTGAAGAACTGAATTACTTCAGATGGCACTAACTGTGCGGTGCAAACAGGAAGGCGCTTGCAGCCTTCACCCCTTCCTTGCTGCCACAGCAATGAAATAGCAGATGAGCAGCTGCACCAGAACACAGCATCTATAAGTTTAATGGCACAAGAGGGGCTACAGGGGCATACAAACAGCCACTGTTTCCCTGTGGAGTAAGGTTATATATTGGGTTTGCATTACAAGGTTTTGCTAATGGGGGGTGGGGGCTACAGGGTCTTCTGTGAGAAGCTGCTGGAGGCTTCCCCTAAATCTGATGGAGCCAGTGCCATCCAGCTCCAAGATAGACCCACCACTGGCCAAGGCCATCAGTAACTGCAGCAGCACCTCTGGGTTAATGTATTAAGAAGCGGGGAAAGAAACCTGCGCAGCAGCAACTGCAGCCAGAAGAGAATGTGTGAGAGCAGCGGCCCTGCGGCCCCCAGGGCAGCGCAGGAGGAGGCAGGGGGGCTCCAGGCTCCGGAGCAGGGACTCCCTGGCAGCCCGAGGGAAGCCCATGGAGAGGCAGGCTGTGCCCCCAGCCCGGGGAGGTTAACGGGGGGATGAGGGGGGGCAGATCCCCACCTGCAGCCCATGAAGGACCCCGTGCCGGAGCAGGTGGGTGCCCGAAGGAGGCTGTGACCCCATGGGAAGCCCACGCTGGAGCAGCTCCTGGCAGGACCCGTGGGCTCATGGAGAGAGGGGCCCAGGGTGGAGCAGGTTTGCTGGCCGGGCTTGTGACCCCGCGGGGGCCCAGGCTGGAGCAGCCTGTTCCTGAAGGGCTGCACCCCACGGATGGGACCCAGGCTGGGGCAGTGTGATGAGCTGACCACAACCCCCATTCCTCATCCCCTTGCACCACTGCCTGGGAGGAGGGAGAGAAAATGGGGGGTGAAGTTGAGCCAGAGAAGGAAGGGGTGGGAGGAAGATATTTTTAAGATTTGGTTCTATTTTTCATTATCCTGCTCTGATTTGACTGGTAATAAACTGAACCAATTTCCCCAAGCTGAGTACGTTTTGCCCATGACAGTAATTAGCAAGTGATCTCTCCCTCTCCTTACTGACCCACAAGCTTTTTGTTAGATTTTCTCTCCCCCATCCGCCAAGGAGGGGAGCGATAGAGCAGCTTTGGTGAGTGCCTGGCATCCAGCCAGGGTCAACCCACCCCAGGCTATTGGTACCTCAGTGACTTCCAGTGTCCTCACCCCTCCTGAACTGTTTTGCAGCAATACCAACACCTCCCTTCTGAGACTAAACCAAAATGCCAGACCAAGCGTGGAGTAGGAGGTTCAGCTGGCTTCTTTGAAGTCCTTTACAAAGAAAACAGTTTGGGTCTGGCTGGACTCATGAGATCCATTGGCCATTTCACTCCCATTTTGCCACAGGTTTATAACACAAAACCAGGTGGAAAATAGAGTGATTAAGCTCTGTGATTTCTGTGCTGCCTTTGGAATAGCCTCACCCTAGAGCGTGCTTGGGCATCTGTTACACACCATCTACCCGCCACAAGCCTCATCCCTTACCCCAGTGCTGCCATCACCATGCCCTGAGTATTGGTGCAGGGGGAGCACATCTGGAGCAGATGCACAGCAGGACCGTTTGGCCCAGATTTACACACTGACCTCCACATGAAGTTTAAGTAACAGCTACATGCCAAGAGTATGGGGAGGAGCATCTTCCTTAGGGCATATGTAACCCTTTGGACTTTATTGGCAGTGGTACTTCATGTGTTCTTCTGCAACAATCTGTACACAGCAGATGGGAGAAGTTGCACGTTGTCAGACCTCCACTGAAGACTCCCTAGGGAAAGCAGCCTCCTACCCATCCTCTCGCAGCCTTCACCCTACAGTTACACACACCCAAGTCCTACTCAAACTCAAGCACATACCAGTCCTCTGCCCTTTGCCATCTGCAACCCCCTGCCTGCTTCTGCCACAAAACAAAGCCTCCAAGTAGTTCTTGACAACCCATAGTGCTATTCCTAGAGACTAGAGGTGGAAGCCATACCCTACCTGTAATTATTATTAGAAAGAAACTATAATTATCTTCTGTGTTAAGGAACAATAAAGTAAATGAAATAAAATAGGAAGTACAACTTGTTCATATTGGACTGTTAGCACCTATGCAAATGATACTTAAAGCTGCATCTCATACTCTTTGTTATTTATTCCCTTGTTTCATTATTTCTTCATGTCCTTCGTTTTCAGTCCTTCTGTATAAGACATTTGGTTCTTTTGCTTCATAATTTTGTTCTTCAATTTATTTGTCCTTAATTCCTTTTGTTCTTCCTTTGATGTTTATCCTTTTAATGTTTCTTTCCAAAAGCTTTTTTATTTTAAAAAAAACCACCCTACCAGTTTCAACATGCTGTCTTTGAAGCATTTTTGGATTTGCTGTTACTTTGCTCTTCATGCAATTTTTATTTTTCTTGCTGGCTTATTTGTTATCTGTGGCACGGAAGCAATCAGATACCAGAAACCTTATTTCATCACTCCACATCTTAACTAAATACAAATATTAGTTTAATTTTCACTTTATTACCCCTAGCACTTGACTTACCTACCTCATTTCCATTTGTAGACTGGAATTCTAAAGTGGACCTTATTGTTAACATGCACAAAAATCTTTGTGGACTTCCATTATATGAATGTCTCTAATACTAATGTGGGTCTTGCAGAACTTAGTCCAGCAAAGTGTTGACCAGGACCTCTGCTCACAATGATGGTGCTATGTAAAGGTCTCAGCCACAAGCTGAGCAGGACCTCTACTCCTGGTGATGGCATTACATGGAAGGGCTTCACCAGCCTTTCAGTTCAATCTGTTCAGTCCTTGAATATCAGACTGCCAAGCTAGAAGATCCATATCACAGCTTCTGTTGACTTCAGCAAGCAAACAAGGAGGTCAGCCAGGTTTTACTGCCACCTTGGCCTAAGGGGAGCTGATCCAGCTGCAACAGCCTCTTCCCCATCACATCAAGGCAAGGAGCTCCAGGAGCATGGCGCACTGGGGATCTCAAGCATTAGCAATTTTCAGAGATTTCTGGCTACATCAGTGCTGAAAGGAGTAACACCTATGCAAAAAGCACAGAGAAGCCCAGTCCCTCTGCCCTGACTATCCTGCCAGAAGGGCACAACCTGTATTTGCAGACAGCTGGAAAGGAGAGGCATAACTTCACACAGCAAAATGTGAGCATAGCAGAGCTTTGCAGCCACTGTTACTACAAACTCCTTGTTCTCTTGAAACTATTAGCTCCAGGAGAAATAGCAGATAGGCCATTTGAAGAAGTATTCATATTTATGAGTCACCGTATTAGCATTTGCATGTATGGCAGTCATGTCTAAAGGGCCCCATCTGAAATCTGGGCCACACTAGCCCTGCTCTAGCTGGCTTTAGTTCAGGTTCTCAAATATTTTACAATACAACAGCCACTGTGCTGGCTTGTACCTATTCTGCATGTTTTCCTATGAGAAAGGACAGCAATCTGAGCAGCCAGCCACGTACATAATAGGAAGAGCTTCACAAGGAGAGAATTCAATTCACTTTCTACCAAGAAAATGTTCATTTCTCAGCGAGACCCAGAATGGTCAATGCTTGGTTCCTGCAGGCTCAGCTCTGCATACAAAGGTCATGACATTTTGCCAGCAAAGAAAAAGGTGCTGAGATGGGCTAGTCAATAATTGACTGAGCCTTGTTACTCACTGCAATCTCTATCTTGTCACCATGACCCTGTCGCAAAGTTTCAGTTAAAACTAGTGAATCACTTCAGTAATAGACACTACTTACCTTTTTTTTTTTTTTTAAAAAAAAAAAGAGAAATCACCACCACTACTGACAACAACAACAAAGGCTTCCTATCTGGTTTTGTTAAAGGTCACTCAGCAGTTCGGTCCGTTTACACTGTGACTTCTATCAGCTGTAGAAGAACACAGAACAAAGCACACACTAATGTTCATTCCTTTGGTTTCAAAAATTTCCATGGAAACCTTTTTTTTTCTCCTTTTTAAAGTTACCTCAGCCTTCAAAGAACCAGAGAAGGAAAAAGCCTGCACTTGAAACTCCTTCCACTTCGCATGTCTGACATTCATGTTTGCAGCCCACCCGAGAGTTATAACCTTGACACATTTCTTGGCAACTGCCCAAAGTTTTTATCTTCCAGCAGAGAAGGCAAGTGAGCAACTGCTTTCACTACTGGATTAGAGGCACTGTGCATATATATTATCTCCATCCTTTTTCTAACCTGTATTCCACCCGAGGACACTGCTCTCTTGCTGTAGGCACTGTACAAACAGAGAATAAAGGATAGCCCCTGCCTCAAAGCATTCCCTCTCTGAAGAGATGGAGCAGATAAATCAAGTCTTATTACTCCAACTTATGCACAGAAACCTACAGTTGGTCTCTCTCCACTAAATGCCAACCCCAAAGGCAATTAGGGCTGAGTAACAAGGGAGTCTATGGCAATTATGTTTCCAGCTCAGACACCTAAGCTGTCTCAGGTGTTCGAGCCCATCCCTTGGAGAAGCCCAAAACCTAACAAGAAATAAGAGCACCAGAAAACTAACCTGCCTCCAGCACCCCGACACACTCCCATACTCATAGATCATCCCTCCCTCATAACAGCACTGCTGCTTCACTGCGAGGGCTACACATATCCTCCCACCTCCAATGGCATATGCAAAATAACCGTATTTAATCCCTGGAGTTTACTACTGCAGCATATCAATAGAACAACCCAAGGAAGTTAGTGTGAAAAAACCCTTAGGGAAAGAAAGACAAATTTAGGACCAAAAGAGTGAAAAACACTTCAGAGTGGTTCCAGGAAACCCCATCCTGCTGATGGGGGGGAGGGAGGCAAATGGAGACCCTCACCACCTCCTTCAGCAAGCCAACAGCAGGCTCCCTGCACCTTCATCAAGGGAAAGGCCAAGCCAGTCCTGGGACCACCTTAAGTCAGGCTGGAATGGTTTAATTCAGATCTCAGGGTAGGAACTGTTCGGGCTGGGATCAGAGCTGCTGCCTCAGCAGGACCCAGACACCCCAGCAGAGCCAGGCAAGGAGAAGCCCGACCCACAGGGCGATTCTTTGGAAAGGAACCTCACACCAAGCTAATTAGACTTTAAAAAAAAAAATTTTTTTTAGGGACTAGGAACACTGAGAAGTTAGTTTCAAACTTTTTTTTTTTTTACAAAATTATGTTTTCACTATCACCTAAGCAACCATTCATGAGGTGGGAAAGAAAAAGGGCTGTTGGAAACTCCAGCACCCTTGCAGACACCTGCCTTTCACATGCCTTTCCCTAAGCTTGCAGAAAGTTTTATGGCAAGGCTCAATTAGACAACAAAAATATCATCAGCTGCTGGAGGAAAAAAAAGACAGATTTATTTTTAAGTGACAACTATTGCACAGGAATCCTCCATGGTCAATGTTTTCAGCATCTTTAATATCAAATCACCAGAGGCAGATCTGTGATTGTGTCTGAACAGTGTTTGGAAAAACATTTTAAGGATAGTACGCAACAAAACCACAGGAGAGTAGGGGAGAGTGAGGAAGAGTCGGTGCAAGGGTGCTCTCACAAACCCTGCTCAGAGACTGACTGTGCTTTGCACGTGCAGTCGCATCACGCTGTCCTTGGGGATACACGACTGCTCATATACATAAGGACACCACTGAGTTCAAGGCGTTTTCATGACTCAAGGACTCACCTGAAATCCTGATGTTTCAGACCCTCCTCTACAGAATATTCTTAAGAGTTATAGTTTCTTGTGGGATTGAAGTCAGGAGTATGCACTATTCTCCAAAGAACTGAGACCTAAAAGATCATCACTGTCTCTGTCCTGTGCTGGCTTTTATTAATAGATCTGAAATGCTCTAGGGTATCCCTCCCCATCGGATGAGGAAAGAGCACTGAAGCAACTTTTCAGCATCACATAGTCAGGGAACACCCAGGTTGGGAAGAGTCCTGGTGTCTCCTGGGGCAGCGTAATTCACAGCCTGTTAGGTTACACTGCCTACTTGTAAGACTCTCCCACGAGGTTTTTTTTTATTAGTATTTTAATTTCTATTTCAGGCTGTGGCATGCTTAAAATGTCTTTGTGGTTTGCTCTTACTTCCTCAGTTTTTTTTTTTAAATTATCTGATTAAAAATTTAGCCAGTCAAGAGGAAAAAAGCTCAAGCTAAGTCGTCAAAACATCCATACAAATCAAAATTAGACAGCAACAAAAAAAGAATTCCCAGAAGAGCTTCTTCAGTGTACAATTAAACTGTTCATGTGTGCATGCGTTTATGTCTTTGTATGCAGTCAAATGGGTCCGTGTGTGACTGCACGCTGCAGCATGCAGAAGCTTCCTGTGTGTATGTGTAACTACATCTTGTTTTAGCACCAGGACACATTTTCTCCAGGCATAAATTGTGTAGCTCCATCAGTTTCAATGAATCTGCAAAAGGATTTTATGTGTAATTTAGCAAGCCGTGTTTTATACACTTGAAAAGGATTCATGTGCTATTACCTGAGCTCAAAGTCCACAAGGAATACAGGTTATTTGATCACAGTTCTTTTTGAAGGAATCAGTTGTTATAGGGTGATGAAATTACGATAACTGTAGTAGTACATGCTCGCATGTCATGCACATCAAGATAATTTGTTTTGACTTAGTTTAAATAATCACTTTTATATAAGAACACAGCCTCCTAACAGCTAGTTTTCTTCATGACACCCTACTGCTTAATTTTCCAGCCCCTCTAATGTAGCTACATGCAAGATCACTACCTCACTTGAACAACTAGAGCAAATGCAATCCCTCCCCAGGCAATCACATTGCTTTAGCAACAACAGTAACAGGTTTTGTCCTTGCATTGCCAGGCAGCTCTTTGTTCCAGCCAATGGAAGAATTAAGCATTGTAGACCAGATCCTCAGCTGATATAATTAGATGGCATTTCATTGAAATCAAGACCAGCTGAGGAACTAACCCTTGATCTGCAGCAGCAACAGCTGAGGAGCAATAAACAGGCAGGGAAAAGCCTTCTGTTTCATTGCCTTAATATAATGAGGAGTTCTCTGCTTTCAACAGGTTTATCAAGCAATCCCTGGATTTTGGGATCATCCAGAATACCATATCCCAAGTGAAAGAATGAGAATACTCAAAGCAAGAGGCTGGAGCTGGAAGCTTTGGCTTTCTGAAATCAGTTGAGGCTGGGGATACATTTCCAGGACAAGCTGCTCCTTTGCCCAGCTGTGTTGATTTGACAGTACCAGCCCGCTCTGCTGGTAACGGGGAAAGCCAATTACATGTCCCTCCTTTCATCACTACTTAGATCAAGCTTGTAGCTCAATGCCCCTCCAGTCAACCTCAGCAAAACCATTACAGGAAGGAATGGCTGGCCACACTGCCTGTTTCATTTGGAGGAGACTTGGTAAAAAATTTTCACATAGCTAACAAAATCCTGGGCTGACAGGCAACCAAGACAACATTAGCTTGCTTTATTTGTTCAAAAAAATATATTAGCACATCACCACAAACAGGTATCACTGATCCTTCACCCACCAACAAGAAGTTGACTCTGAAATAAAGCTTATGGAATTGCCTTCTGTTCAGTATCAAGCACATCCCTCAGCAATAAAGGGGATTTTCACAGTGTGGGAGGTTAATATGCAGTACCCATTAGACTGCCAGTGTGATCTGAGTTCATAAGGCAAAGCACCAATAAATTGGGTCAGCACATGAATCTTCAGAGGGAGGAAAGAGGGAGAGCAGAAAGAGCACCCTAGGCAGCAACACCACAGGGGCCAGGCAAGGCATGCGATGCCCTCAGGACTTCCAGCATCATAGACAGAGGTTTCCAGAAAGGAAAAATCCATTTTTCCACTAGAAGTAACAATAAAAATATTATGTTGATTGAAAATGTGCAATCAGGCCTGACTTACAGTTTTCCCAGCTACATTCAGGCTTTACATCAGAAGGCTGTAAACCGTTACACAGAAAAATAGCGGGGGATGTTTACTCACCCAAAACCATGCTTCATTTATTTACCTGAGTACATTAACACGTACACTGACCATTGTCGCTGCTCAGTGAGGCAGGCAGACAAAAATGGGGAAAATAAACATCTATACAGATTTCACCAGTAGATAAGCTATTAATTCATGCACAGAACAATGAAGAAATGCCAGGGTATACGACAATAACCACTCCTGAATTCTTGATTGTATTATTAAATAAAAGCAAAGGTAGAACATGCAAAAAAAGCACTTTGTGTTAATTTGTAATATCAAATTAAAAAGCCTGTTAGATCCAAAGCAATCTTGGCTTATAATTGCAGTAATTCAACATGAAGTTTCAGTTAACATTCAAATACTTCCAAGGAAACAGAGGAAAGATATTTTATATTCAATGGCCAAAAAAAAAAAAATAATAAAGAGTTGATGTAAGGGACTTGATTTCATTGAAATTACTGAAGTGAGCTCTATGCAATAACTTAATGTCATAATACTCCATTAACAACTTATTATTTCCTTGTTTACATAATACCAGCAATTATAGGGGTAATGCTGGTCCAACACATAGCACAGCAGAAATGAAAACCCTTTCTCATATACTGGAATTCCATATGAAGACACAGAAGTTTAGATAGGGAGAAATATTTACATTTTGCTTACTGAGCCCAAGGCCTTAGGAAGTAAAACAACAAGCAACTAACATCTGAGACTACCGAAATCAGGCATTATTACACAGACCCTCTGGCCCCACGCACACAAGTTCTGTGGTTAAAAGTTTGTTTAAAGAAAAGGTTGAACAACAGTCAGCAGTTACCAAGAGGTTTGGTTTCCCTACCAACTCCAAGTCTTGAAGACAAATGTTTGAAACCAGAGTAAGCTAACTGGCATGCAAATGTTGCGCTTGTGCTGGAAGAAAAGGGGCCAAATCATCAAGGTACACGGACAGGGAGGTAGAGCTGAACTCCAGCTGGCTGGATGCAAATCCCCATTTCTTCCCTAGCTGCAGGAAAAGGGAACCATTCCGTACTGGGGGTGGGTCACACACACTCCAGATGCCAGCACAAACACAACAGCTCTCCTGTACCAAGATCACACTTGCCCAGAGTCAGCCATGGGGCTGTCCTGGAAAGCTGCACCCAGCTTGGTAGTCCTCAGACCTGGTCCCCGAGCCTCCCTGCTCCTTACCTCGTACCTGCTTCCCACTTTCCAAGCTATCCTGACTTGCAGCCCAGCTCCTGACTTATCTCAGTGGCTTCACGCATCTATAGTGTGTCACTTCCTGACCACAAGCCACCTCAGCCCTCCCAAGCCAGCAGACATTCAGGTTCCCATCTCCAGCCTGGCCCAAACACCAGGCTCCCTGCCAGACCCACAGGGCCACCACAGGAATGCGAACGTGAGATTGTCACTTACTTGTGTTCCTAAACAGATGGTGGGAGGAGCCCCTTCACTCACACTGAAGGCACAGTGTCTCCAAAACAAGAACAGGGTTTATTCTTGCACCTCTTCATGGGAAAGATCAACGGGAAAGGAGGGAGGCTGGTATCCTCCTTGTGTGGAGATGTGCCAGAGATGGAGCCCACACAGGAGAGGGAAAAGCTAGATGTGTCTTGGCTTCATTCCCTTGCTTTACCAATCAGCACAGCTTGGAGACACAGAGGGGCTGTAACATACTACTGGTGCTGATCATTAACAGACAATCTCCAGGATGGAGGAAGGAAAGCTCAGGAAACAGAATTACACATTACTCCTTACTCTGAAGCAAAGCCACAAGCTCACTCCCTGCCAGTGTTTGCCAACTAGCCAGTACATCTTAGCTCACATATGACCACATCGATAGGTAAAGGTGTTTATAGATACTGAAGTTGAGAAACAAATAATTATCTGATGATATTTTCCTTTAAGGCTTGCTTTATGGCATTGAAGAAGACAACAACAACAAAAAAAATCTGATTCAGGTAATAGCATCTGCTCAGCCCTGCTGGGAAAGACTGAAGCCTGAAAGGTATCGGGCAATTTAAGGAAAAAATATACCTGCAGACTGCCAACAGGAACAGAGAACTTCACACTGAAGGCAGCCCAAGTTAACCAATTGGTAAGACATTTCCCAAGACTTTGAGGAGGCTGGGACCAGAGCTGAGAGCCACTCCCTTGTCAACATAAGAGTTGCACCAGCCCAAGTGACCACAGGAGGTACAAGGGAGGATCACATCAGGAGCTGCCCTCCTTTGCTGCCCACATCTTGGTTACCAGCACTTTCCATCCTAAATCACCAGAGGATGAGGGATAGCTGAGAACAATGCATTGAAAGACCCCGTTGGCCTTTTTAATCAGTCTTGTTAAAAGCAGGTGTTACTGCTTATCCAGTGGACAGGTGTGAGGTGGCCATTGGTGGGCAGGTCAAAACCATCAGCTGCAGGCCATTAGAGCCATAACTCCATTGCACGTCATCACAGATTTTTCCACCTGGCAACACTTGCTGTTTCAACATTTTCACTTTGGTAGCACATGGGTGCTACTTACACTATAAAAAAGCTCCCCCCAGAAGTAGTAAATAAAATCTTTCAGAAGTGAGACTCAGTTCTTCTGAATCCCACAAAATGGAGGAATGTGAGAGAAAGTGCAGAGAGATGAGACAGCTCTCCTTTAGCAGTACTCTAGGGAACTTTGGTCCTGGCAAAACTTGTCCACACTGGTACCTTATAGAGGGGAATAGGGTACATCCAATCTCCCATCTTCTAATGAAAAACTCAAATGTTTGAGAGGTTCAAGGAACAAAAAGCTTATGGAAGACAGGCAGATTCAGTTCACAAGCAGACACAATTTAGATGAAATCATACTTAACTAGATAGCCAATATGCCCCAGAGATCATACTGATAGGAACAAATACACAGTTTCAAGGAATCAGTTATTTGTTCACAGTGCTGTTATTTCACCTTTTGAAAACCATGTAATTAATTAAACTTAGTTGCTTACATTTCAAAGCTAATCTCACTTTTATAAGTCTTGCATGTGGAATTACAATGTTTGACACAATGTTCCGTTACCACAAAGTCATAGATGCATTCAAACAACTTTAATTTACACAACTCATCTAAGTAATTTACAGCTTTCTCTTCATCATACCTGTTAAGGCTCACTCCCCATGTAATACCATAGCCTTAAGCTTTGGTAGGCCAAATACTAAGGAAAAAAAAAAATCCATGCAGCTACAACCTGTAACCTACAAACCCTACCATACCATGCTAAAGCAGATAATGTGTTCTTACCTATCCTTACACAGAACTCCTTAAAAAGCCACAGCAAAGGGAATACAAGTGATACACAGGGATCTGTGTACCCTGCACTCCTGGAACACCGGCTTTGACTACTGCCCTCCACAGCCCCACCTGCCTCCTTTTGTCTCCTCGGGCTTGATTGATAATTCAGTTCACCTGACATCCCTAAGCAACAGCACCAGAAGCTCAGCAGGGTAAAGGTTGCAGCCACAGGCAGGCAAAAGGAAAAAAAACCCAGCAAACCAAACCCGACCAGATAGTCTTCCACATGCCATTCATGCTGTACCCCCATCACATATTGTACCCCTTTCCAGCAACAGCAGGCTTCCCCAGCGAACCAAAACTGCAGGGCTCTTCCTGAGGGACCAAAACCACCAACTTGATAAACTAGGTTAAAACAAGCTGAACTTTAGCTCACTCCATAGAGTCATAGTTAACTTGTGAATCAAACTTGGTTTCCCAAGCAGAACCATACAGACTTGCTATTGAGGCGTGGTGGGAGGCAGTGGCACACAGGGAGACAGTGTTACTGTCCTCATAGTCAACTGATGAGATGCCCTTGGACTGAGGTATCTTGGTGAAACAGTGGGAAAAGATGGAAGGCTTTGCTCCTGGCTCCATAGCAAAATGTTTTGCTATGATTAAGTACACCGGTACTTGAAGGAGCCAGGGTGACATAATGGCTTCCATGGGAATCGAAGCGCTTGTGTCGACAGTGAGCTGTATGTCTGAACCCTGGTACTAAGAGGTCCCCCTAGAACAGCAAGTCTTGTTCCTCCATAAAGGTACAGAGCAGTCCACAGGATCATGGCCATGTCAGCTCTTTTTTTACCCCAATCTTCTTTTCCCATTGGAGAAAAGCAGTGACTCCCCTTGTGCAAAACATGGTGACACTGGAACAGTGCACGGGTGTGCTTCAAGGGAGTGCAGAGCACAAGGCTTTACCCAGTGAGGGAACAGTGCTGGATGGGGCCTGGGAGTGGGTGTATGTGGGGGGAGTATATAGGTTTTTTTGGGAAAAAAAAAAACCTTCAGTGTCGCTTAATGCAGGGGAAAATGGGCCAGCGAGATCAGTGTTGAGATGATTTTGTGGAAAGGTGGTGGTGGGCAGGCAGAAGCACATTACCTTGCTCAGTCCTGCTGCAGCCCTGCTCGATAACTGAGCCCTGCTGAGGACTGTAACACCCAGGGGACCCTCCCACCTAAAAGCTGATTTTATCAGCAGCCCAGAGCGTCCCTGCCTGACCACCTGAAGACCATCACAGTGGCTTTCCCCTTCTCCAGACTGCCCTCAACCTCAGACAACCATCGACAGCGCTCCCTGGGCACCGGTGGCTGCCCTGGCCCTGCGACCACCAGCTCCATTAGCCACGAGGCCACCCAGCTACAGAGCTGATTGCGCAGCCAAGGGCAGCAGGGGAGAGGGCAGATTACCCCGCAGCATGCTCACGGATTATCTCAGCCCACAGGATCAGGGATTAAAAATAAAGGCTGTTCCTCCTCCAGAGGAAGCAGAGCACGCAGCTTTCCGAGTTGACCTTGCTCCGGCGAGGGGCTGGGGGCAAGGGGGACCGAGCGGCCGCCGCTCTCCAGCCCAGGCAATGACAGAGCAGAATCGCTGCTCCCAGCCTGGGCACACAGACCGCGCTTATACTTGGCAACGCTGTTAGTGCAGATTCCTCTCTCTGCTAGCACTACTTTTTTTTTTTTTTTTTGGTTTATATTTCTTTTTTTTTTTTTTTTTTTTTTTTTGCAAACCTTTGTGTAACAGACGCCCTCTCCTTGCCCCAGTTGGAGCTGCAGTAGAATGAAAAGGGGGGTGGGAAGGAGGGAGGAGAGGAAGGGAAAAATCCCCCCCCCCCCCGCTTTTGGTTGAGGTTTTCCTGTTACTATCACTGTAGCGTTTATTTAGCCAATCTCCTAACTATGACGTGAGGAAGGCAGGAATCATGGCTCACTCATAATATTTAACACACCCACTGAAAGCTGGAGCTGCAGAGCTACTAGTCCAACCAGTCTCCAGAATTCAGTGTAGCTGAAAGAGGTTTTCACTCTGCACCTGCCAAAGATCTCTCCCCCCTCTTCCCTTCTCTCCCCCTTTCTCTTTTCCTTTCTCTCTCTCTCTAAAAGGCAGATCTGTAAGACCCAGCAGAGATCAAAGACAGGACCTCTTTACTGAAAAGAACCTCTGCCGATTTATATTAGTTTCTTTCCTCTAATACTCCCCCCCCCCCCCCCTTTTTTTTTCTCTGTGCCATATTTAACCTTTATGTTGCAGTTGTGCCATCAGACAGTTTTGCAGCCAAAAAAAACCAAGCAAAGCCAAAGCAAAAGCCCAGCTCGGATACAGCAGCCACCCAGACTCGATCTCAGTTGAACGTATTAATCTCTCCCAAGCACTGGACGCGATGGATGAAGAAACTGGAACCGCTCTAAGAAAATTATTTGCCAGCCAATGTTCTTAAACAGTCTCAGAGAAGAGAGGGAGCGAGAGCGAGTGGGAGAGCGCTTCTGCTGCATCACTGGTCAAATTCAAAGGAAGGGAGTCAGCGTTTCCAGCACAGCCAAATATTATGGATGATTTTTTTTCTTCTGTCGCCTTTCCGTACAGGTTTTCTTAATATTATTCTTCCCCCTTCCTCCTTCCCATCCTTTTGTTTTGCTTTGTTTTAAAATTTTATTTAACCAAAGCTAGTGTCTCATGCTGGTTTCTCTCCAAGAACCAGTTCTATTTGTTGTGATCCCTGTAATAAAAAAAGAGAGAAATCGTGAACAGATGGCTTTATATATCGCGATGCCGCTGGCATTGTTTTCCTATTGATTTTAAAGGCTCGGTCTGGTGCTTTTTTCTTTCGATATATTTTTTTTTTCCTTTTATTTTTTTTTCCCTCCCCCTCCTAAGTTCTTGATGATACTGAGAAATGAGGACCTATTGTTTTTAGCCTGTTTATTCCTCGGCGCCTATGGAGATAACTTTATTGACTTGATCGCTCGCTTCCCGATCCGAAAGGAGAAAGCCAAAGCCCCGGGGGGGGGCTGGAAGACCCGCGCCCGCCCGGGCTCTTTCCGCGAAAGCGCTCCCGACCGACCCCGCCGCCTTCCCTCCCTCCCCCTCCCCCGGTAATTTATTAGCCGCCCCGGCCATGAAAATGCTCCTGGTCCGCAAGTTCCGGGTGCTGATCCTCATGGTGTTCCTCGTCGCCTGCACCATGCACATCATGATCGACCTGCTGCCGCGGCTGGAGCGGCGGGGGACCGAGGGCCGCCCCGGCTGCTCCTGCCCGCCGCCCGCCGCCGCGCCGCCCCGCGCCGCGCCGCGCTGGCCCAGCAAGCACACGCTGCGGATCCTGCAGGACTTCAGCGCCGAGCCCGGCTCCAACCTCTCCTCGCAGTCGCGGGAAGCGGCGGAGCGAGCGGCGGGCGGCGGCGCGGGAGGCGGGGGAGCGGCGGCGGCGCGGACGCGGCGGCTGATCGCCCCCGGGGCTCCGCGCCCGCCGCCCCCCGCCGCCGCCGCCGCCGCCCCGCTGGCCGCCCTCTTCCAGCACCCGCTCTACCGCGCCGCCCTGCCCCCGCTCGCCGACGGCGACCTCCTCTTCAATGTCAACAGCGACATCAGGTTCAACCCGCGGGCGGCCGAGCAGCCCGAGTGGTGAGTACCGGCGGGGGGGGCGCGGGGGGCCGGCGGCCGGCGCGGAGCGGGGCGCGGTGCCGGCGCGGAGCGGAGGCGGCGCGGGGGAGCAGCCGGGCCGCCGGGGCTGGGGCAGGCGGCGGGCAGCGCCGTGTCACCGGGGGAAGGGGAGGGCGTCCGCGGGCAAGACCGGCCGCGCTCCCTCCAAAAAGCCCGAAAAAGCCACGGAATAGGGGATGCAGCCAGGAGCGCGAGGAGGCCGGGGTGCCGAGGCCGAGGGGGCACCCCGACCCCCACCCCAGCTGCAGCCAGCCGGGAGAAGGGTGCGAGAGGGCGAGCGCCCGCCAGCCTCCCTCTCCACGCGGTCCTGGCCTCCCACCCCCAGGCGTGGTGGCCAAGCAGTGATGCACTAACTTTTCCCAGAAAGCGAGGTCTAGTGTCACAAAGGCATTCATCTTAGCAGGTATTGCTGCCTTCGGGATCTGATCTGTGCGACAGTTTTCATCCTCAATTAATTCTTTGTGCCCTAGCACCTCTGCTGCTCTCCAGCCTTCAAAGCAGTTCATTGCCTCCGTGCATCGTATGCCCTGTTGGCTTGTAGGAAATGCTGAGAAATTTCAATGACTGAAAAATCAAAAGGCTTGTCTAATACAACAGCACCCTCTTCCAAACACACTGACATTGTCATGTTTAAACAGCTGCATTGTACCGTGCAAAAGCTCTGTCAAGCCTCAGAGCAGCCAGCATGATCTAAACCTTTAGAAAGAGAGGATAAATATTTCTGATTTCCGCCCCACAAGCATGTGGATTGTCCAGGCCCCTTCCATCTAATAATCAAAACTGACTGTGAAGTGAAATAACCTGGAAAAGTTCTGGTTACTCTGGGAGGGGGTGAAGGGGGGGGGTGGGGGGAAGAGTCACAAATGTGTGAACGTCTGGACGTGACTAAATCCACAAAAGATTTAAGGATCAAAGATATGTGATAGCTTGTTCAGTAGGTGAAGAGTGAAATTATCACTGACATCCACAATGCAACTGCCTGTTGTACATATTTTCCTTAGTGGCTGCAGCCAAAGTTTGCAGGACTAACAAGAAATTGGGGAGTTAAAAGTAAGTTTAACAATTCTTTTCTGTAATAGTCTCCTCCTGCTAGGGAAGGGGCAAAATCTTCCAGTTATTCTTCAGCAACCAGTTCAGAATGATCCAGTTTCTTCTTATTCTCTCTTTTTAAAAAAGAGAAGAATTGTGAGTGGGAGCATTTGGTACGACAGGTCAGGTCACTGCTGCACTCTCATTCCCAGACCCAGGTCCCTGCTACGTAAAGGTGCAGGACGGTGCTGTCCTTGGGGTCAAACTTGGAAAAGATGTGTGCAGCATCATACCACCTGAACGCAATGTACAACCTGCAGCTCTCTGTTCCTGCTATGTAAGGGCCTCTGCTAACGCTCAGTGATGTCACCCTGAGTTTCGCTCCTGACTTTCATGGGCTTTAAATCAGGCATGGTGAGTGGAGGGGAAAATCCATCTCCTCCTTGACCCCAGGTGGGAGCAGGCTCCTGGCGTGCAGCCGGCGCAGGGGTGAGCTGGGGGCTTCTCCCACCTCTGTGGTGCTTTGCCTTTCCGAGTTGTCACATTTTGAAAGCCCTGTTTCTTGATGCCTGTTACAAACTGTAACATTATTTCTTTCTCCTCATTTTTGGGTTTTTGTTGTGTTGTTCTTTTTTTTTTGGTGGTAGGCAAAATGAAGATAATGAAGAATTTTTGCCAACTGGAGAAACCTCCATAGACTCCTACCCAAACTGGTTAAAATTCCACATTGGCATTAATCGGTACGAGTTGTATTCCAGACATAATCCTGCAATTGAGGCTTTACTACAAGACCTGGTCTCCCAAAAGATAACCAGTGTTGGTATGTTTGGATATATATAATTTTTTTATCATTATTGCTCATTGTTCAGGATCTCATTGCTGTTTGACTATTAATATTTTGCATGGCTTCCTCTGGCGTGCCTACAACATTGCTTCCCGACTTCTGTGCTCATTTTCCCTGTTAAACGTAAAGAGATATTGCCAGCTCTGTATTACCCAAATAATTGCAAAGTCTGCCAGCAAGGCGAACCTCATTCATTTCAGAGATCTTTTAGTCGTGATCAGGCTGAAAGTGCCCTATTTGGTTATTTAAAATAAATACGATGGCAAAAAGCAGATAGCATCTTGCATGAGCTAGATTTGTATTATAAGCTGATTATTTTTTAAAGGCTGTGTCTGGCAGTGCATCTTCCCAAGGAAGGAGAGAGTCGGCTGCCCTGCCTCCCTGCAGCCGCGGCTGTGGGAGCATCCAGCGCCGTGGGGCTCGGCAGAGCTGCAGCTTCCCTGGGCATTGCACAGGGAGCTCCAGGCGAGCCAGCCTCACACTGAGCAGAGTTCAGCTCTTTTTATTTGGCTTGTAAATCTACAATGGGGATGTGCCTATGTCAACCTTTTGCTCTGGTTAAACAAGGTGACACAGTTCAGGGCTTTTCTCCAGGGCTGTTTAATGACAACGTGTGTTTCCTTGAATTTAGCTGCATAGCTGCGCAGGGGAAAAAAGCCACAACCCCAAATGAAAGCCCAGGGATACTAAACAAATGCACACCCCTTGGTTTCCAGAGGTAGGTGCAGCACAGCCCGCAGTTTCCGTCGGCCGTGCAGAAAATGAAGTTACTTGCGCTGACGACAAAGTTGCCAAGTCCGTTTCAGAGGGATGAAATAGCAGGAGCTCTGTAAAAGTGCTGATGGTGTGCTGGCACCCGGGATGAGGTCAGCAGGTCCTTAACTCTGCAAGGCAAAAAATCCCCTGGCTTCAGCAGGAAATGGCCGGGGCAAGCACAGCACAGCAGCCCTAGGGTTTACATTTTCCATTGTGTGAATCACAGTGGCTGCTGAGCAGCAAGAAGGGAGATCCTTGGTCATCAAGAGTGAGCTTATTTAGCTGATCCAGATGGAGTAGGTGTAAAATGCAGGAAGCCACAGGAGAGCTTCGCCCCCATGAGTCGAGGTGTGTGGTGGCTGTACCCAGCACCCAGCTCTGCTCTGAGCTCTGCTAGGGCAGGGTTTTGAATAAAGCAGTTTGGGGTATCCAGCTGCCATCCCACATGTTGAATTCAAGGGTCCAGTGGACACCTAGCTCATGAAAGGTGACAAACACAGGGTCATTTATTAACCTGTGATGGATTTTCTGTCCCCAAAACTCTGGCTCGGCATGATTCATCAAGGAGCTCAGGTATGACAATTAAGCCATGTATTTTCCCTTCTCTAGCTCAGATGTGACCCTGCAGGCAGCAGCAGCAGACCCTGCCCATGCCTCTCTGGTCTGTGCTGGAGGGGGGTGAGGGCACGGCATGGACATGGCCTGGGTGTTTTTTCTCCTTGACACAGCTGTTGCCTTCCCTGACCTCTCTCCTCCGTACGAACTGATTTCTGGAATATTAGTGGCACGTACGAATGGGGGTTGAGCCACCACTTTATATAACACGTGTTAACGTTGTTCTTTGAGCACATCCACCAAGGAGGACAAGGCGCAGGCTGTGCTCTGCCCTGTCCCCGACCGAGAGCAGCAGTGCCCCCCGTCCTGCCCAGCTGCCCAAACCATCTCCTGGCTTGTCTCTTGAGGTTTACACAAAATGCATTGGCTGTAGCAGTGTTTTGTGCTGCATGGCTGCTGAGTGTATCAATCACTATTTACCTCTTCAACACTTTAGAGCTCAGCCGTGTTGCCTGTGCAGGAGGAGAGCGGTGTCTGCAGCAAACTCAGCAGCATTCAAGCCTTGGAGCCTGTCACTTCTGCAGAGCAGTGGGGTGGTTAAGGTTGATGTAGGGATGTACAAGCTGCTGGGAGAAAAAGGAATGTAGGAAGGAGAAGTAATAGTTTAGTACCCGCTCTTCACTTTATCTTCTGGGCATGTTGCTTAACCTCTCTATGCTTCAGTTACCCTAGCAGCAAAATGGTTATCGTAAAAAATAGGAGTGAAATCCTGATCTTGGTGACGTAAGTGGAAGTTTTGCCATTTACTTCCCTGGGGCCATGATTTCACCTAATGTGTCATATAGATGTGTTGTGAGGTTTTCCATTAATTATGCTCTTGATAGAGCTTTCAGATCAGCGGGGGGAAAGGGCCACGGGACCACAGAGGAAGATTTATGGTAGTTATTAGCGATTTCCTATGGGATTGTCTCTCTGTTAATGTTTGAACAAGGTTCTTGAGGGCACGGTAGGGCCTCATGCCCTTAACGAAAACACAGAGCCATAGTTTCTGTCAATGATTCAGTATCATTTCTGTAAACTAAAACATGAACTACATTTGGTATTTGTATCGGCTGCTGTGGGAACTGACAGGGAATGAGTCCTACGCATAAATCCCAGTCTAAAATCAAGCATATGGAAATGGAAGGGGCCTTTGCCAATGTAGGGATGCCAGGATCTGAATTTTGCTGGTAGCATCCACTGCCTGCCTCTGTGGGGATTCAGGAGCTTTGTCAGGTTGCAAAGAAAGAAAGAAAGAGCATATTGTTAATGTGCTTGCTTTTTTTTTCTTATTACACAGTGCAGCATCTCTTACTTTATGTTGCAAATTCTTTGGGAGCTTTAAAATGTATGTTTTAAAATAATACCTGCCAGCTTTGTGCTTTACTGCAGAACAGCAGCAGGGATTCAGAAGCATGTAAGCTGATTAATAAAGAGTAATATATTTGACCAAAGGACATTTATAGGGCAGCTATATTCTTTTGCATATTCCAGCATAACTTCTAATTTGCCTGGGTTTTTTTCCTTATGGTCAGTTTTTGTTGGTTTGCTTTTTGGTTTTGTTTTTTTTTTTTAAGGAAGCTGCAAAGATGCCAGGTTAGAAGTATAAAATAAATGGAAACCTTCATAATGCACAATCTCCAGGCTTCTTTTTGCAAGCAGGACAATTAAATATACAGACTTACATGCATTAGATGAAATGGGATATTGCTTTATCCAGTTTCTTCCCAGTGTTCAGATTTGCTTTGGCTCTAATAGAATTAGGTGATTTGCTGTGCGAGTTCTTGATACCTACAGTAATTAGATCCAAATTGCAGCTTTCTTAGCCACACTGTAATTTCTCTGCTCAGCTTGCATTATTTATGGAGGCGAGTGGTGACCAGATTGATCCCCCACCATCTATCAGAACCGCTCACACGACTCTGTAATGTGCGGTGTTATTTTAAAATGAAAACGGTGACAGAAGCAATTCCCAAGAGCAGGGAGCACCAAGGTGACATTTTCTTGATGTTAAAGTTTAAATGGAACAAATCCGTGGATGGGAAGGAGCAGCACATTCACTCCCACAGTGACACCTACAGCTGGCCTCGGAAAGGACAGGGTTACCCGCAGCTTTCAAGCTGAGCAACTATTCTGTGCCCTGCATCAGTACATCGCTTTCCTATTCGTTTTGTTCAGCATGAAGGGATAGCTCTTAATTTGATTTAATTCACTGAAAATTTCCTCTTGCCATAAATAGGAGCCTAGAGAGAATTGTTTTTCCACTGAGCACTGAAACCCAGTTTTCAGAAGCAGCACATGCACAGGCAATTGCACATTTCCTTTGCCTTTCAAAACTGTTTATTGCATGCATAAATAACCATAGTTAGCTATTTTCTTGCATATTTACAAGATGTCTGTGCATAATTGTGGCAGCACTGTCAGCAGTTTAACAACAAATATGGCTTGGTGCATTGTAGAGGCAGTGTGGCCTTGATCTTGCTCGTACTGCTGTCTGGAGGAGCCGTGCTGTGGGATCCTGTGAGCAGAACAGGCTTTTTTGTATTTCCTGTGTTTACTTGGGGTTTATTTTTTGATTCTTTAAATTCTCTCGTTGGAAAGGTTTGGAAACATTACCTGATCGAGTTCATTTCTGAACCTGCAATGCCTTCAGTTTGTACAGGCAGTAATTAGAAAGCAAGCATGCAAGATTACTCACGCAGTGAATAGATGCTGCAATTAACTAAGGTGGACTCTGCTTCAAGTCAGGGGGGGAAAAAAAGAAAAAGACAAGACGCTAAATATTGAATATAAATTCTGGTGCTAAAGGAAATTATAAAACTCTCATCCAAAGGAAGGGAAAAAATGCTGTTGAGAATATGTGAAAAACATAATGAAATGTAGCACCATTGGTTTAGTGTATAAGAAAACAATGAATCTGCCAAGAGTCAACAGATTGATTTAATGTACAATTCCAGATGAAAGGAGGGGACTTAAAATGTACAACAAAGCCTCTGAATGATTTTACAGATCTTTTCCCCTCCAGAAGTCTTTTACCCTCTTGATTAAACCAAGAAAGGCCTTTAAAAACAAGTTAGCAGAATTGGCTGAACAAGAACAAATTAAGAGATGATGAGGGCTTGAATTTGTTTTGAAATATGTTCTTTACAGCTTTTACAGGGCCATGTCTCTAGCCTGGGGCAGAGTATTACTTGTTAAAACCAATCAACATGTTTATGTTAGATTTAAGCTTGATCTATTAATAGGAATCCAAAATGGATCTGAATGTCCTCTGTTTCAGATGTTAACTGCTTCCCAGGCTTTAACTGGATCTCACTTCTCAGACATTAGCGTTGCATATTGAATACATTTTAAAATGTTTGTTGGATTCTGACCAAAAGGCAGGTTCAGAGGTCCAGTTGGGACTCTCACTTTCCGTCGGATGACCATATGGTCTAGACAGGCCAGTAGGATGAGGGCTGTCATGCAGCAAAACAGAGGATTTGGAAAGTCAGACCAGTTCCAATTCCAAATCCTTTTGGGTCAGATCCTTTTGGGTGACATTGTGCCTCTACTAAGAGTTAGTACCAGATGCTAGCTAGAAACCCTGTAGCGTGCGGCTACAAAAAGATGATTGAGAGATGATAGATAGTGCATCTTTTGTGTTGGATGGTGTCTGTGGAGCAGAAAGGGAATTCAGGTTTTGTGTTGGTGAGGGGACAAGGTGGGGAAGTAGCAGACGTGGCATGTGGCTGTGACAACAGGCTCATAGATGTAAATGGGGTGAGGACTTTTGGAGGCTTGATTCAAGTTCTATCAGAGAAAACAGAAGGAATCCCACCAGTTTCACTAGTTTTTGGACAAGACTCTAGTCCTACAGGCACTCAAGCAGAGCCCTCTAAAGTTGGGAAGATTTCTGATCACACCTGAAGCCCTTGCACTGGGTTAACAGGAGAGGTTAATGCTGCGTTCCATTTCCTGCTACTTTGGGGGAAAAAGAGAGGCTTGGAGTCGCCTGAAGACAAAAAGTAATGATGGTATTGGGATTTGTTTTTAACACTGTGCCAATACGTCCAGGAGCTGTATGAGACTTGATTGAAGGTACCTGCTGGGAGCTAGCAGGTTTATAAAGTCTTTTACAGAGCTGTTCATGACCTGTGATGTTACAGTATGTTCAGAAACCTTGAAAAAGAAAAGGTGAATTCAAGAGTGTGACTAGTGTTTCCCTCGCAGTCAGTACAGCCTGATGTCGCTAGGCCGCCCTAACAATACTAGGCCTGCTGATCGTAGACATGACAGCTTGCAATGGTATTGCATCCTCCGGTTTCTTGGAAAATTGTATGTGCTGCTTCTGGGTATTGTAAATTCTTTGCAAACGATCCCATGGGCAGTAGGTGAAGGCACAAGGGCATCTCCAGATAAGCAAGGGGTGTTTGTTTGGGGTAAGCTCCTGGAAGGTGACGGGGCTCCCGCTGTTGGGCCATAATGGCCAGAGGGACACGTTTAATGGAGGGATGAGCAGGAGGGGGGCTTCCTACAGGAATACTGCTCAGAAAATGAGGGGGAAGCCAGTACGCAGATGTAATGCTAGGTTAGGACAAGGAAAGTAATCTGCAGAGGAATTGTAGAGGAATGAAAGCAGGTTAATTAACATTGATAATATACAGCTGTGGGCTGTCTTCAGGGGCAGTGGGTTGGTTGATGTGGATAATGCACAGCTGTGGCTGGGTCCTGCTAAGTAGTTAAATAGCTTTAAGGACAATATGAAGAGGAGTCCTGGATGAAGAGAGACCTGGAAGAAGTAGGGGGAGGAGAGAAAGTACCCCAGATGTAGAGGAGACAAGGAGAGGCCCAGGAAGAAGCAGGGGCCTGGCTGAGGAGAGGATGGCTGGAAGAGGAGCCTGGAGAAGGAAGGCTCTGGATGCAGCAGAGGCAAGAAGCAGGGTGGATTGTCCTGAAGAGGATGAAGAAACAGCCCAGACAATAGATGAACTTTTGAAACCTCATGGGGGATTGGTGGCTGTGCTGACGCAAGGTGCAGGAACTACTTCTTGAAGTTAACTTGGTATGTGATTGTAAAAGCCTTGTTGCAGCAGCCTAGTTTAGATAGTGCTGTGACAGTAATCTTACCTAGAGATCTGACTGAATCATTTCCAATGAGATCTGCTCTTTTCTGGCATTGCCACCCCCAGGATTTGGGCACCCTGGAATGCCTCCAAGTCTGCTTAGAGTGCATGAAGAGTCTTGTTGAGGTCAAAAGGACAGTCTAAGCTCAGATGTTTCCCTTTCTGCAGGGTTTACAATGTTAGACTATAACTAGTCTGGACTTGGAAGGTGGCTTTGGATCACCTGCAGCCTGAATGAGCGGCAGAAGTTTAAGCATCTGCGTGCAAGTCAGGGTGATGTGGGGAGAAGCCAACACGGAGCTCGGTGTGGGTGGTTGTCCACATGCCCTGCCACAAGGCATGATAGGACACTGTTCCCATCAGTGTCACCCTCTGTTTTGGGGAGGTCCAAATTTTCCTCTGAGCAGCACATGCCTGAAAAACTTGTGTTCAGTCTAGGCTACTGTGGCAGCCGATTAAGGCTATACAGTGAGATGGATCTAAAAAGACCAGGGAGGTTCTTTTGTCTTACTTCAGCTCAATTCTTTCTGACAGGAAACCAGGCCTCTGTGTCTCCTGGAAGAATTATTCTGAATTGTTAATCTTCTTCATGCATTTCCTTGCTTGGTGATGACACGCCTGTTGTTGAGCTCGGCTGCTAACAAAATCATTATCTGTCAAGTGGCTTCAATTTGCTGAGAAACAAGTCATCTTGGTGCATCTGAGACTTTGTGCTTAGAAGAGGGCATGCTGGAGCATCCTTTTTATTTCTTCTTGGTGTTGCTGTGATCTCCCAAACACTTGGCTTCCCAGCGGTACCCCAGAACAGGCTCTACCCTTCCCTTTGCTCTGATGGGCTTACAGGATCTCTGGTATATTTTGGACATACCTGTCTCACAGAGGAGAGGGAGCCAATCTGTAAGCCCAGAGCTCCTCAGAACTGAATGAAAAAGCATAAATTACATCAATTTCGGAGAAAAAGCCACCCAGTTTTAGGTTGGTGGGAGCAGTCTGCAGGTAGCCGTGTTGAGACGGGCTGGGGAGAGTTGTTGGGTAGGCAGGATGCGCTTCTGCCCTTTGGTGCTGACCGGTATGAAGACAGCCCACACAGAGGGGTGCAAGTACAGGTTGCCCCTTAAAAAGTGGGGCAACCCCCATGCTCTCAGCAACGGCTGGGCAGGGATGGTGGCGGGGGCTGATCCGGGGTGTCCCTGTGGCAGGAGCCAAGGGCAGCTCTAGCTGTCCAGACTAACTGGGAGTGTTTCCAGAGTGTATGGCTGGGCTGTGGTGGTCCTAGGGCAGCACATGTAGGTGTTTGGCTGGAGGGCTGCTGCCTTCAGGCTCCAGGCTGGGTATGAAAAGGCCTGCTGCTCCTTCTCCCCTCAGGTGTGGCTCAACTGACCTGCTGCTTTCCTTGTTCAGTGCAAATTCTTTAATGCCCTTTAATTTCTAATTATTTATTTATTCCTTTGGGATAAACTGGAAATGTGAGAGAAGGCTGGGATCAGCAAAACAGCAAGGCAGGAGGGATTTTATTTGAGGAGAAGTATAGTTACACTGACCAGGTTTGCATAGCATTTTGTTGCAAAAATACAGATTACAAGTGCTGAAAGAGAGCTGATGACCTATTGGTAATAAGGCACAGATGAGTAATTAAAAAGATGTGTAGCTAATGGCATTGATTAGAGAGAAAAAGAAATGTACAAGCTGTACAGGTGGAACAAGGGCAGCTCTAAGCCAAAATTTACAGAGCAAGGTAACTTGACATTTATGTAGTTCCACAGTTGACATGGGTTTTGTTAAAACTGTAAAGAAAGGGATTGATTATCTGATCATTCGTAGCAATCATTTTTAAATAACTGACTCATCCACACAAATATGACTGCCATGGCCTGCCTCTCCAAACAGAGGAGTGAATTAAAGAATCAGAGTATAGGTCATTTCATTTATTCAGAGCAGTTTTGATTGAGATGGTGAAAAAACAGCTGGTTTGCCAAAGTATGTATTTATCTTTAAGTAGCATTGTCATCAAGTAAAATGCATTTTTATGAATTCATAAATTAAAAAAAATACTGTTCTGACTCTAGAAACACTATAATCTGGCTGTTAATGTGATATCGTCCAAATTGTTCAGACTGGTGTGCCTAAATGTCAGTCTTCAATTCCCATTAGCTCTCAGTTGGAAAGTGAGTCCATTTCATGTTTGAGCAAAGATGGCCCTCGGTGTGCAGTGCAGACCGCAGCCTTGGCTGCTCTGTGTGCCCTCTCCTACCCTCCCCGCAGAGCCAGCGACCCGCTCTGTGCAGCTTTGCTCTCGTGTACGAGCCGTCTTGGGATCCCTTGAAGTTAATGGATGGGCTTGGATACATATCCATTGTGCGTAGAGAAGATTAATTTACATATCTGTACTGCTCAGCAACAATTATTAAAATCGCAGCAGAGATCAGAGATTGCTATAATATCTGCTCATACTTTTAATTAAGGAGATGTCTGCTGTGCATTGGACTGTACATCCTAGCGGCAGCTGTCTTTGAAGGCATCCCATCTCCTTTCACAGAGCGTGTCCCTTGCTAAAAGGAGCTCCAAAAGCGATTGAAGATGGAGGGAACAAGACTCCAATGGTCTGTTCCTATACATGCCATTCAGTTAGGGTGCTTATGGAGCCCATATTGACCATTTGGAGAAGACAAAGGCATGTCAGGGAGTACAACCCATTTTTAGTCACAGTCAGCAGCTCAAAGCCCTTCCCTGTACTCTGCAACTGCTGAATAATCTGTTGTCCAGTTAGGATTACCCTGCTTGGTGCTCGGATACTGCAGTGCTGAACCTAGTACAGAGCAAAAGAGATATGATTTTGTTTCAAGGAAGCTGAATGTAAGTAGATCCATATGTAGTGTTTTAAAGTGGTTTTGTTTTTTTCCCGCAGCGATGAAATCAGGAGGCACCCAGCTGAAGCTTATCATGACGTTCCAGAACTATGGACAAGCATTGTTTAAACCAATGAAGTAAGTAAAAAAAGTCTGTGAAATTGTGGTTGAATAGCCCGTTGCTATGTTCTAAGCCTTTAAAAATTTGCTGTAGTGTGTCTCGAGGTTAATGTGTCTGGTTTCCTAGGCTTGCTGCTGACTGTAGAGCTTCAGGTCTGTTGAAACCTTGCCCTGCTAGACTGGTCTTTGGAAGAGATAGTGAGTAGGCTTCAGATACATTACAGTCTTCTCGGGAATGCTATTCACTCTGATCTCTGTGAAATACCCCATCATAAATACAGGATGTTTGCAGCATCTCCTTCCTATGGAAACTTACTCCATAGGTCTGAGCTCTATCTAGTGTCAGTGCTCCTCTGGAATATGGCCAGACAAGGGAGCTGGTTCAGAACATCTTTGGGAAGAGCTAAATAGTATTTGTCTGATAGATTATAATTTAATCCACTGATTTACTGTTGTTTGTATTAAAGAGTTCTATTAGTCATTTAGCTATGACTATGCTGACTCTGTGAAAATTTGAGAGTGGTGCTGCAAGGTAATGAATCTAGACAGAAAAGGAAGGAGTAGGATGATGCAGCCTTGATTTGTGCCTGTCCAGATCCCATTGAGATGAGGGAAGTTGTTCAGATGCAAAGCAGATGTAGATGAGTTCTGAATCCTGACCTGTGTGTTTGTGTTGTAATAAGGAAAATGACTCTGCTTATTGTAGAGGGTTTAGCCAAGACACTTGGTGCTGCAACGTGTGTAATGAAGCCACTCAGTATCTGTGTCAAAGGTACCACTGCAATAATAAATCCATTTTCTTCTTTTGTTCCCACTGTAGGGAAGTTCAGTTAATTTCCTCTAAGATGGTCCATAAAAGACTAAAGTACTGAGAACGAGTGTCTTGGAGTGTGTGTTGGCGTTGTGTTACAGCTGTAGCAGGGAGCACAGCTCAGGGCACAAAGACTGAGCTGGAGACTGACAAATTCCCTGTTTTGGTATAGATTTTGCTGTAGATTGACCTCAGACAGGTACAGATTTGGCTTGATCTTATTTGTCTGCCAGAAGGGCCAAATAATTGGCCCCACTTTCCTTCAACCCAAGTTTGAATAGGAACCCTCCTTATGTGCGTTCATCCTGGGAATTACAAGGAAATCCTGTGAACTTCCAGGCAGCACAAGGCATTTGAGAAGGCCAAATGCCTCTGTGTCACTGCCCAAATTGCACACAAATTTCTCTGTGTTTCTGGTGGATCAGTGGTTGCCTGGGAGAGGTCAGAGGAAGCACAGGTAATACTGCCAAGTTAGAGGCAAGGCAGAGTGTCAGAGAGCATCTACTGCAACATCATCCCTTCCTCTCCCTGAATGCTGGGATCATCAGATCAGCAATGCATGGGTCTGTCCCCTATATCTGCAAGTTTGATGCATATAGGCACAATTCTTAATTGTGTCTTGTCAAATCAAGCTTTGAGCAGCCTGTAAGTATTTGGCAGAACTGTGGTTGTGCTGTTGGCTTTCTATGTAGTGTGTGATCTGTTTCTTCTCCATTTGCTCAGATGTAGATAATCTCAGTCTTTATCATTGTATGACATTGCAATTCTGGGAATGCTAATGAGATCGAATTGAAAGTTTACAGTTTCTACTGTACTGTATGCAGCCTCAGCAAGATGATGGATGACAATAGAGGTACAGCCACGTTCCTGTGTAGAAGCAATTACTACCATACACTAGAACAATAACAGAAAATTATATCTTAATCATTCAGTTTGCTTGATTTGAAGGGCAGCAACACCCTGTTTTCTCACTGCTCTTTGCATTACATACACTACTGGAAAAAGCAGCATTAGAGCATTCAGCAGCTGTGTTCCCAGGCACCACACCTTACAGCAGCAATGCTGCTGTGTTTGTGCTGAGCATCACTGAACACGTTAGTGATTTTGAATAAGGTTGTTTGCAAGCATTTGTCTTCATTCTGATAACAGTGAACAGGGAGCTAGATGCTCAGCTAGCGTAAATCTTGCTAGCTCCTTTGGCATCTGGTCCCATCGGCCTCTTTCACCAGCTTATGGACTGTTGTTGATGAAGTTCTTGGAGAGGTTTGCAGCATCATTTTTTATACAGAAATAAGCAGCCTAGAACAACAAAAAATAAAAATGAAAATCAGGCTTTGAAGCTATGAGACTCCTTCTTGTAGGACCCTCTTCAGGCCCTAGATGCTTTCCAGGCTGTTTCTGGTGCTCTTTCTTTTCTGCAGGGTGCCCTTCTGATCCAGGCTTCACAAAGCTGGCTTTGCCTTCCCAGGACAGAGGGCTATAGATCAGGGCCAGACATCTGTGGTGATCAGAACTGGCAATGTAAAGGATGTTTTTTTTCTAAATGGTTTCATCAGAGAGCTGCAAGATATTGTCCTGGTGGCTGCTTCTTAGATCAGCTCCTTGGAAGGAAGCCCTTCGTGGCTAGTCAGGCCATCTCCACGTGGTGCATCCCATGAGTTTCAGTAGTTACTGTGTTAACTGGCTCCACAGCTTTTCAGAGCAGCAGAAATTAGGCTTTCCTTTCTCCCAAGCTGGTAAGCGTCTTCATACAAGCAACCTTCTTCATGAACTCCAGGTAACCCAACCATTAAATAGTACTGAGTGTCCAGCTGCAAATGAAAACTGGGGCCTCAGTTTATCGCTTACCGCTGGAGGGGGCAATATGAGTTGCATGTCTATGTTAAACTGAACTGAGCCACTGTTTTTTAGAGAAGAGTTTACATCAGTAGGATTTCAGGCCTGATCCCAAGGAAAATTGATAATACTGAGTGTCCTGCCCTGTCTGGGATCTGAAGTACTGAAAGCTGAATGGTGTGAGGCACATATAGGGTAATATGTACACATGAGGCCAGTCTCTACCTGGATTTGATTCATTTGAAGTACCTGGAAAGCTGGTTTTGCTATACATAGCTGTATCAGTACCTTCCACATTGAATTGATACCTGTCTGAGCAGGATTGCAGCAGACGTGAGAGCATACAAACCCTTCCCAGACACGGCTGGTCATCTGCTAGCCAAAGGAGAGGTCTCCAAACCTTTGGCAGTGACTTCTGCAGGGGAGTCATAGCAAAATGCACTCCTGGCAGATTGCTTGAAACCCTGCAGAACACATCTGACTTGCTGTGCCCTTTCCCAGCCTCCCAGTTCCATGATGAATTTATCCAGGGAGCAAGCCAGCTCCAGAAAGGCCCAGGCAGGATTTAGAAATGGGGAAAACAGAATCTGCCTCTGCCACCTTTTGTGTGCAGTGTTTGACATTTAACTGACAACTTTTCATTTGGTCATTGATTCAAGCTAGTGGAGCAAATGAGAGGAGGGAAGCTTAACAGTCAGGGAAATGTGATAGTGGTAAATAAAGCCTGATCATCTGCAATTATTTTATTTATTTGTGGCTCTGCATCTTTATTTCTGAAATAATTGCTCATAAAGTATTGCAGAGGAAGCCAAATCTATTTATAAATCCTATGGCCCAGTGTAGATTCCTTTGCTAATTCCAAATGCATCATAGAAAAAGCAAGTATTTGCTAAAACTCCAGGGAAGATTTAATGTATTTGCAATGTATCTTACAGTTAATGTGTAGTTTTATTTAGCTCCTAACAGTTCAATCATACAAAATTATTACCATATGGGACAGGAAAGAAATAGCAGCCTCCCCTTCTCCCATGATTAGTGTGTCTAACTTTACTAGTATTGTACAGCATCATATTTATTTACATGATCACTGATCTCTGCAGCTGCAGCCTTCTGTATGACTTATCAGGTAGGGGTGGTGTAGAGCCATAAATTTCAAAGGATTTTGGCTTATTTGTCCAAAAGGAACATGTACTTCATAGTTTTATTTGGTTTCCCTTTGTTTCTGCTAGCTGGTGGAGTTAAATAGCTGGCTCAGCAGCAAAACCAACACACTGTTTTATTTTTTTTCTCCCAAGGCTTTATTCTGGAAGTGGGAGATTCTCCTCTAGTGGAGTCAGTGTTAGGATTCCTGTTGCATACACTGGTGCTGGGATCTTGAGAGAGATTTTCACAGTTCCTTATGGAAAAGCCAAGTAGGAATGAATAGAAAATGATACCTTGTTATTGGAGTTGTGAGAAAAGTGTCCTGTGGTATGTGTTTAAGAATGACATCTCTCACTCCCAGTTTTATAGGCTGCTTTGTAGAAATGTGTAGAAAGGGTATTCATTATAAAATCTTTGTGGTTTGTTTGTTCCATTCAAAGAAATACTACTGTATCTAGTGAACTCTCTTTTGACTGAAACAGATAAAAACCAGTTCTGTTCCAACTTCAGATTTTGCTTGATACTTTTAACATCCTTTTTCTTCTGTTTTTACACATCAGTGCAGGATTGGTAAGAGCCATGTGCCTTTCTCTCAGTAGCTGAAGCTTGCAGTTAAAGTATTTAGTACAGTAGAATCAATTAGCATCAGAGTGGTATCAGGCCAGAAGAGACTTTTGGGGTTGTGAAACCAGTCTCCTTGAATCATAGGTGTTCATCTCATGAAGTCCCATTCACTAACTGACCAAACACTGTTAACCATGTTGTTTGTAACTCTTGCCCTCACTATCCCTCCTGAAACTCATCACTGTAGAAATAATGCCACCCACTGGTTCCTGCAACCTTCAGTCGTGCTCCATCCTAGTGCCAGCCACAGAATAAGCTGGTAGCCACTGTCTAGTGCAAAGCTAGTGCTCTACAGAAATAAACCAAGTGCACTCACCTTTCAGCTTCTGTAATGTTCCTCTAGCATATCTTTTGGCTCAAAGATGTAGGCACTGTTAGCTGGGCTGAAATCTAGCAGCAAAGGTCATGGGGAAGATAATATTTTTGTTTCGATTGGCAAAGCACAGCTTTATACTAGCATTTAGATGTCATAGGGACAAAGGATTAGCAACGTTCTTTAAGATTCTCTTTGATTTCCTTTTAGGATTGCTCAGCAAATAATGCATCTTTTGATAGGGATATTAAATAGGCCAAACAATCCCCACAATACAAACAACTAGTAATCGCTTTCATTTCCTACAGATATTCCCTTTCCGAAGCTGCAGCATGACTGTTGTACCTGTGAAATGCAGCCTCCAGGCCTGATTATCATATCAATTAGGCTGGTGTAATTCTTCCAAATTGGTAGCATTGCTTCCAAGTCAGAGGAGTTGAAATGAACTTCAGAATCGGGGCCACTGAAAGATTGCTTTCCTTATTACATTGCATATCATGCTGTTTTGAGGAAATACATTTTGCAAACCTGTTGCATTTCAGCTGGCAGGCATCCAGTATAAACATACTGTTATAAGTCAACATAGCAATTAAATCAAATTGCAATGTTTTCTCTGAGCAGCTAGAGAAGTGAGATATGCATCCAGTAGCTGCTATGCTAGAAGCCTTCCAGGATTAACACTTCAGCACACTGGAATGTGCTGTGTGAAACCTGACTGAGCAGTCGCTGGTCAAAGTACAAACCCAGCCACTGTGTTTCATCCCTCAACTGAAGCCATATTACTGTTCCAGTCACTGGAGAATGCTGGTGTTGTGCAAGGTTTGTTAGTGGAGACCTAAGGTTGAATAAACTGGTTGGAAAGCTTGAAGCTGGTTATCCCAGGATTCAGTTTATTTAGGTGTATTTCAAAATTGTGTCTCATTACATCATGAAGAAGAAATGTTTTCTTTGCTGCTGGCAGTAATAAACAGTAATCAGATATTCTGTGGACCTCATCCATGAGACTTTGGGCTTTTTAAGGGCATTCAAATCCTTACCTACCAAATCCCTGCTGAAATGTTTACCTGAGTGAGACTGACAGGCAGATTTACATCAGGAATAAACCTGGAGTAAATGGATGAATTAGATCACTTGATATTTAAAGTACACAAGATCTGAATGTGGTCCTCAATAAGGACAGTAATGGTTGCTGTGCAGTATTTTAGTTCTTTATCTTTTGGTATATTATGTGTGACCTGTTTTCTCTTTTATAACTAATCCTGTTCATCAGATCAGACTTCTGTATTTCAATGCAAATTGTGTTCCAGCACTCAGCAGTGCCTCTGGTCCAAATCTCATTTATGCAGATTGGAAAATCTGCGGTAACTTCAAGGGGAGCTGGACCAGGATTGAGGCTGACTGATGGCCCTGGACAGCAATGAAATCCAGCCTTCTGTCTGTCACTGTGCACTGCATTTCCTCTTGCTAGAGCTCAGCAGCGGCTGGCTGAAAGATTGATCAATCCCATCCAGACCAGGAGCAATTTGTTCTCAAATTTTGCAAGCATGTTTATGAAATGACCCCAGAGTCAACGTCCAGGTAGCTCAAAGGTTGTCTGTTCAGGTTAGGATCTGTAGGGATCTGAGACAGCAGCGTTTCACCACGCTGGCAGCCAGGAAGGGGAAAACAAACCTCTTTCCCTCTCTTTCGGCACCAGCTCTGTTGTGCTGTCCCAAGCCAAGCTGCCCTGGGTAATCCCCTCCTGGAGCCAGGCAGGAGCTGCTCTGAGCCAGGATGGGACAATGTGAGTCCCAATGGTGGGGGGGAGCAGACCCTCCTCCCACAGACCAGGGCTGTTTTGCTGGACATCATCGTGTCCATGGGGTTCAGCTCTATCCCACTTCCTGGCACTGGGCACTGCCATCCACCACTGCTGGTGGCTTCTCCCCAAAATCCCTCTCCCCTGACTGCCCCATGGCATCTTCAGCTCCTGACAGGAGAAGACTTCACTCTGCAGCTCACAGAAATGTCAGCCCCATGGTCTCTGTGACTGGGGCTTTTTGCACAAATAATTCAAGCCTTGCATTTTAGTTCATTTAGTTGACTCGTTTGTTGGGGTTTCTCCACGGTGCTTAATATCTATTTGTGTTCTTGTCTTACGCAGACACAGGTACTGACTGTACATGCAACTTATTGTGGTTTTAAGGGAGTGCTGAGTGGGCAGTCCTATTTTACAGTAGTGAAGTGTCTCTGCCTGATTAGCTGCCATCTATCTAAGTGCTTCTAGAATCTTGCTAATTAGTCTTTAGGAACAAAGATACACTGGTGTTTATTTTTTCTTTAAAAGCCAGCCACTGCAGCAGCTAACTTTTTTTTTACCATAGTGTATTAGGAAAGAAGCATCTTCAGTGACTGATCTTAATCAAGCTGCTACTTCATTTTAATTTTCTACATCCCAAGAAATGCAGTCCTGTGGCTTTGCCTTTTAATAGGAGACCTGCTTTCAGTTCCTCAGTTTCTTATTCCACACCTTTTACCCTGTATCAGCTGTGCAGAAAAGCAGCAAATGTTATTGAGGGAAGAGCTGGTGTGGAATGCATAACCTGTAATTTACTGCTAAGTAACAGGGCTTGGTACGCAAGGGACTCGTCAGTGTAGCAGTGAGGTAAGATGTCCTTAGTAAATCTAAGCAAAAAAATGTGTCCAAAATGTTTTCAGTGGGATATGCAGATATCACTACCCTGAAATATTTCATGGGAATTTGTCTCCATTTCTTTACAATTTATAACCCTTAAACTAGGCTCAAGAGACTGAAATTCAGGGAAGGAAAATGATTTGTGCAAGACTTGTGGTGTAAACCAGAGGCTGAAGCTGTTTTCTGTCTGGAGCAGCGTGTATGCTTTATCCTGGAGATGAGTTGCACTGTGCTCATCTCCCCCTTTGAAAGGAGTTATTTTTGGATTTTTATGGAGCTAAATTCCTGCCCTTCTGCCGCTGGCCCTTATCTCACACAGGGATAGATAGCTCTGGGGATCCCCACCACTTTGAAGGATGCAGATGGGCATTTGGCCACTTGCACCGAGATTTGTTTCAAACTTGTTTGCTTTTCTAACAACCATCTCATTGAAGTCCCCAACATTTCTGTAGGGTTCTTGAGTTTGGGCTGCTGGCTGTCAGAAGGGGCAGGAGATAAGCAGCAGTGAAATGCATATGATGAAACAGCGTGTCTGGTAGCTGAGGACCTGCATCCAACTTTGCCAGAGGTCACCGGTTCAGGCAAGACAGTCCTGCGCTCAGTGGTGATGAAAAAACTGGGTGGCATTTGGGAGAGACCCACAACCGAAGTAAGTGTCTTGCAGGTCGAGACAGGAAAGTTTGGGCAAAGCTGAGAGGCTTAGAGTGCACAACGCATGTCCAAATTACGCCCTTGGTGTGGTGCAGTTGGTGACTCACAGCTGTAAACAAACACGCTGGACACTTCTTTTTTGTTTTTTCATTTTCAGTGTCTGGTTCATCAGTGTTAGTGCTTTTCTTGTTAACTTACAATTTCCACCCTGCTGTAACATTCTGCATGTGTGTAAATAAGTGAGAAATCCTGGAAGACTCATTTGCATGTGAAGAAGTAGCAGAAACCCAGAGTAAGTAGCATCTGCAAATGTGTGGGAGCTGGAGAGTAGGGGGGGGACAGGAAAACTGTTGTAAATAGAAGCAGTTTAAAGTGCTGGATTATGTGCTACGGATAATAAAATACCCCAAGCCAGCATGTAAACCAGATACTGTTCTCAGCAGCAGCATCCAACTGATCCTGTTAGCACTTCAAGCCCCTTTTGTAAACCTTGCTAATCGGTGGTCCAAATTCTTTAGGCAGGGGTGGTCACCCAGCCAGAGGACGAATAACGCCATAGCTGTGCGTGGAGACCTGCAGTAGCTGGCAGAAATATTGCACGCAGACTTCAGATACACACAGTCTGCATATGGATTTTTAAACAGCTTTGGTTAGCTGGCATAAAGCAGGGAAAAAAAAGATTCTGTAGACTTAAGGGGAAATCTAGCAAAGATTGCTATTATTTTCTTTAATTTTTAGTAGGACTGATTGATGCTGTTTGATTCTATCTCATGGTATACAAGAAGAGAATCTTGACCCAGCGTATTTGTGCTTCCCTGTATTTTGTGCTTGTTTGAATCACTGAAACAAGATAATCTGGCCAAAACTTTCAAACAAACCTTTTGCATCCGATTCTTTAGGGGTTTATTAAGCAGAAAATCTGATTCCTGGGGCATAAAACCCAGAGGTTTTTCAGCCTTTCATGTTGCAAGCCCAGGTTTTGTGTCAGGGCTCTGAGTGAGCCTCAGCGAGGAGGAGGGGAGAGCGACGCTGTGCTGCGAATGCCAGCTCTGCCTCCTGGGGCTGATGATGGCAGCGACAACTTAAACCAAATCCTGTTTTTCACCGTAAGATTGAGATGTGGGGCTGGGGGTTGTTGACAGCAGGAGGATGGGGTGCAGTGAGGAGGGTTCATGCCAGCCCTGGGCAATGTGGGGATGACAGCTGTCCCCTTTGGCATGGACCTAGTGCCACTGTGAGCCTCCGTGTCTCCCCCCAGTCACAGCAGCAGCCAACCTGACATCTCAGGGCTCTGACACCAGCAAAACAGGGTGCCCAAGGAGGGCACAGGCTGCTTTCCTCATTGCCTGCCTCATTTTCCTATTCCCAGAGCCAGCTCAAAGTTAAACCATCTTTTTTTCAGCCTTTTGACCCTAGGTACAAGAGCCGGGTAGCTGGGAATTTAGCCCAAAACATGCCCTTTTTTTTCTCTGCCTGACCTAGTTTGTTGCTGCCCGTGGGGAGCCGCGGGGGTTTCTGCTCCTCTTGTGCTTTTGCTTTGGAGAGTCGGGCTTTTGTGCTGCCGATTGTATCACGGTGCCTTGAAGTTATCTCGGCGTGCACTGGATATTTTGGTACAGAAGCTGCTTTTCATGTGCTTTTGTAGCACTCGGGGCACTAATGCTTTGCCTGAAGCAGCAGTGAAGCCTCCGCTTTCGTGCTGGGGTATCGTGGGGCAGTGCCAGTCCTCAGTGAGTCGGTGGCTCAGGGCGGTGTGAGGCACAGCCTGGTCCTGCTCTGTTAGCAGCCGGCGAGGCCGTGCGGAAGAGATGGGGTTTGCAGCATATCCAGGCCACCTATTCAAATCCAGGCTCTTTTGGCACCTGTGAAATTGTCTGACAACTTGTGAGTGGGCATTGTGCCATGTGAGCAGATGGGCATGAATGTCCTGGCAGCCAAGAGCCTGGGATGCTCATCTGGCAGAGGGGAGCGAGAGCAGAGCTCCTCCATGCTCATGCCCAAATGCCCGTCCCTCCTGAAGTTACCATGGGAAGGGTGGGCACAGTGATGGGGTGTCTGCTTTGGGCATGGGGTGTTTCACAACAGAGGTGATATCCCCCACATTCTTTTCCCTGGTTCCTGCTGCTCCATCACCCAGGACAAGGTGGTTTCTGAGGTGCTTTCAGCCTGAGTTCAGCTGGGGACAGCCAGCACCTGGCACTGTCCTGCCACCTCCAGAGCCTCACCTTGAAGGCAAGAGCACAGCAATTTTTAACTACCTCTGCTAGGTGGTTTCCTGTGGGAGGCTGGCTCTTGCCAGGAGTGAATCCTGAGATAAAAGGATTAAAAAGTCCTTTTCAAGGCTTCACAGAAATTGTCACGGGGGCTTTCTTTAAAACATAACTGCGGGGCCTTAATGCTTACTGCCCTGAGGGGCAGCTTTTCTCACACAGGCATGCATTTCATGATGATTGACACATCATTAATTAACTGTTATTAATTAACCCCATAATCTGAAGGTATGGGAGGAGGAATTCCTTGCAGGCCTGGATCCTGTCATTTCTTTGAACGCACAAGTCCCCTGTTCTGCTGTACTCCCAAACCCATCTGTCTTTGGGACTGAAGAAGCTCATAAAGAAGGCAGGACTAATGAACAACCTTTTATAGCCCCCCCCCCCTTCAACCACCTTCATTTCCTGCCAGCCGCAGTTCAAACATGATTTGCAGGAGCAAGGCTATTTGTATCTATTACTCTGAGTTTAAAGGAAGAGAAATGTGGAAAAAAAAAATCGGTTGTTTGCCTTTCAAGCTCCCCTTGTTCCCTGCTGTGTAGGATATGATGCTGTAAAGGATGCAGGATTCGTCTGTAATATAACACTAGCTCTGCGTGTGGATGGTCACATACCTTCTTTTAGGCTGGCTGTGCTATGAAAGCCCCAAGTTAAGACAGAAAACCCTTCTTGCTTCTCCATTTTTGGCCCCGGCATGATGACCTCTCTGTTGCACTCCATAGCCCGAGCTGTGCTGAAGTGCCCGGCTGCACCCAGAGCAGCAGCAGAAGGGACAAATTCTTCCCATGCTGACTTCAGCTGGGCTTCGCTGGTGTCCTTGAAGACTTAATTTTGCTCCAATTGTTTTGAGCCAGCCCATATCTTCTGCCAGTTCTGCCTGGTGGCCTCTAATGATCTTGTATGTCAGACAGCAGCATGATTATAGCTTTATTTAACTTACTTTGTCTACATTTGCCTTTCAAGGAGCAACAATGCAGCAATTCTGTAGACTAAATGTGGCCTAAGAAAAGAAATTGTCCTGTTTATCCACAAACAACAGTTTCTTGGGGTGATGCCAATCTCAATAAGACATCCACGGTGCCGAGAAGCCAATAGTCATAATCACTGATCAGTGTTTTGCTGGTGTTTTGGCAAGGTTTTGCATCCAGTGTTGTTGACCCTGTGCTTTTTCTATTATGTGCTGCATCCTTTGGCAGGAGAAGGACCTTCTTGGGGATTAGAATGGTACCTATATTGCAGGAGGTGCCTAAAGCTCTTTGTTTGGCACAGCTTGTCCCTTTTATTCAGGGCTGCGTATCAGGGTTCATCCCTCCCATGCAATTTCAGGCGCAACAGTGTTAATCCTGCCATTTTGCATCTCTGCAACTGGGAACGGCCTCACATTGCTGACATCTGAATTACATTTTTAACAACAATTTCCTTTGTTATATATAACGAAGCCAAAACAAACACTGGTATTGGAGGCTCACTTTCTGGCTTAATTAACACAGACCTTTAAATGGATGAGGACTATGAATCATTCTTGTGTAGATACTGGTTTTGGATTTTTTACTTGCTCGCTTGTGAAGGATTTTGTTCCTTCCCCCCCCCCCCCCCCCCCCCCCCGCAACGTAAGTCTATGACTTCTGATGCAGTAGGACAATTTGGAAAAGCTTTCTGGTCCCTCTTACCTAACTGTACCATTATTAGATTATTGGATTCTCTTTTCTCCCTTCCCCTAAAAATCCACACTAAAAGGGTGAAATTGCAGTGTATTGAATTGCCTGATACTGCACTGATTCTTTATTGCAGTATCTTCTGGATTTTAATAGCAACAGGCCTTGAAACTATTTTGGTGTTACCAAAGGCATTTAATATCTGTGAACATAGGGAAGGTATTTTCTGGCACTCTGCAATGACACCGAAGCCCCAAAGAATTACACTCAGCAGCCCTGAATTTCAAAGCCTGACATCACTGCGAGCAAGGAATACAAATCCATCAACAGTAGCAGGATTTTAATTGCTTTTGAATGATTCTATAGAAATCTAAAATTGCTTTGTGGGATGAAAAAAAAAAATCCCCACTTTTATCTGTGAAGAGGTTTTAATTCTGGCGAATAAAATAAGTGGCTGCTGTAATAATACAAGATTTTTTCCCACTGACTGTGTAGCTGTTCCTTCAGCCCCTGCCTGCTGGGATTTTATCCTTGAGCAGTGAGACATCAGAGTTCATCAGATATTATACGTGGCAATTGCCAAACCAGGAGAGGCTCTTTGGTGACTGGAAGATTTGTGCTTCTGTTGCGTTAGCTGTTAAAAAATGAGACCACCTGCTTTCTTCTGCAATGTGACCTTCTCTAGCTGGTCATATGCTGTGTTTTCTCTGTGATCGGATCTGATTTTAAGGGTAATCAAATGACCAACATTGCTTGAAAACCCAGTAGTACCTTGACTCTTGCTTTACAGTTTTCTTGTCGTCTTTTTTTTTTTCTTCTTCTTTCCTCTCCCTTTTTATGAAAGGAACAAAAACCTCTGCAGACGTTTCTACATCTGGCTTAGCTTCTGGTTAAATGCATCCTCAGGGAGTGCTGGAAAATATTACTTCTCCTGTTTAGAAGAGAAGTAAATGAGTCATATTTTCCAAAATAGTTTTCAAGGAAAGGAATATCAGAAGTTGTTTGTATTTTCCTGTTTAATAGATCTGGTGAATACTTACAAATGATCAGCATCACAAGAGAAGCACTACCAGAATGTGAATATTTCTATCATCTTGGCAAATGCCTTTACGGCTGGCACGAGCCAAGGAAGAGTATGTGGCTGAGCCTGCCCGGGTCCCTTCCCTGTCCCAGCCCTCTGTTGTGGGGGGGGTCACTTGGCTCTGCCTTGGACTGATGTGGGGATGGAGTCAGCATCCTCCTGGTGTGAAGGGTGGTAGAGAGCAGCGTGTCCCCTGCCCTTGCAGGTTTGCAGGCAGAGCAGAAAGCTTTCCCCCAGTTGTTCACCCCCTGGGTGGACTGTAAGAGGGATCACATTGATCTTTGGGGGTCTGGGGCTGTCAGATCTCTGCGGGTACAGTGGAAGGACTCTCCTTGGTTTCAGGGGGAACCAGATCTCGCCTCTCATCTTACCTCAGCATTTCTGTTTGTGAATCAGCTGGACCTAAAATATTGAGGATGCCCAAGGCAGGAATCACAGAAAAGACATTCAGGGCTCCTAAACTGGAGACCACAGTGGAGATGGGGAGCCTGTCCCATCTTCTGCCTCTCCACATGGCTCCTTGATGGATAAAACCTTTCTGAAACCTGAAAAAAACCTCAGACCAGGGCATGAAAAAGTCCCTGTATCCCCCACCTCTACCCAAACCAATGTTACTGATGTGGCTAAACCTTTCCAAGGCTCTCAAGGACATTACCAGACATCTCTCAAGTGGAGCCATAATAGCATTTAATACTGGTCAGTAACGACGTTTATTTAACCAGGTATTAAAATTATTGTTGAGCTTGTTTTAGGGAGGAAAAAAAAAGGCAATATAGAATTTTATATTTCACTTAGCATTAAACTTGCAAAAAGATGGCTGGTTGCAGCATCTGAAATTCTGCACTGGTATTTTTCCTCTCATTTCAAGCATGTTGATACTAACATGTATTAAAGTAGAGAAACCCTTCCTATTGAAGGCTTTAAAATATTTTTAATTATTTCCAGAAATAAGCCTAGCCATTGTATTTTTGAAGGACAATTATTTTATCCTTTCTTGCATAGCTACACATTTTAAAATATACTTTAAAATAATTAACTTTAGATGTTTTTTCTTCAAATTGACCATAACATACCGGACAAATCTCTTCAGGATTAATTTTCCACCTAGCTGAAGAAATTAGCTATTGCTTTCTCCCTCCCACCTCGAATCCATGCTAGAATGGTTACCTGGATACCCTGCCTGTAAAGGATGTATGTGCTGAAGCAATTTAAATAGCCTGATTTGTCATCTAACTGCAGACATCATTATCAAAGCATTATTTGGCTGGAACATTGTAGGCTGAACATGGGTAACTCCTCTGTGTTAGGAGAGATTTAATTTAACCACCTTGTGACCAAATATTGCCTGTCTCGAGTGTGGAGCCGCAGCGGGTCTAGTGTGAGGAATAGGAGCTGTATCTGGGTAGGACGTTATTTTCCTGTGGTGCATAGCTAGTGGAAATGTATTCTGCATCAGGTTGAAAACAGGCTCTTTCAAACATGTTGCTTCAGAATCTACTGATTCATTTATTTTGGGGCAAGGAGATAATTTTCCTATGACGGGGAAGAGGGAAAGGAAGGAAAAACAAGCCTGGTTTTTGCTTTTTTTCTGTGTAACTTTTCTCCTTGTTGCAGTCCAAGTTTCAATTTCTTCCTCCGGTTACCATCTCTCTTTTTTAAATGGCAGTTCCATCAGGATGGAAAGACCCTTATAAACAGTTTTTTAAAAACAAGCTGGTGACATTACAATGATGACTCAAAATAAATTTTACTGCATGTGATCGTGTGTAAAGCAGAAAATAGCGGCTGCCTCTGATAAATCCTGCATGTCAGAAGGCAGAAATAGTTGTTTCCCTGGAGTCCAGCTGTTGAGTGTAGTCAGGGAGGTAGTCTGTGTATAGCAGTAAGGAACACGTGAAAACAAATCTGAGCTTTACTAAGAGGATTCTGTTAGTTTTCAGATCGCTTTTTCGTTCCGGATTGAACCTAACACACCATTTTAAGGCTTTAACCAAAATCAAGGGGCGTTTATTATTGATAACAATACGATTTGGAAAACTTAGCCTGAGTCTGGAGATTTGTCAGGTAGGTTCAATAGACTCGCATCCTCCCATCTAAGCTAATTCTGCAGCTGCAGCTGAATTGCAGGAGCACCACAGTTGCATAGCTGCCAATTACATATTCCTGAACATCCTTCTTGGCAAATCAACTTCCAAATCATGTTCAGGAATCATAGTCTTAAATGAAGCACGGCTGCAAAATATTGTGCTGATCTATGGTGCAAGTCCTCTTCCTTTAGTTGTAATTGATGTTACAAAATATTTTATGGCTTCTTTCATTAGTATTCCCAATTGGCTCAATCTACAATTTATTTCATGCTGTAAAAATGCTAAGAATTTTTTACTGATTAGCAGCAACAGTAGGGCACGTTTCTAGATCTATCAACAGAATATTTTTGGGTGGGAAAGGAGTCTTTTGTCTTTGAATTAAAATGTGCCTAGACAGTCTTTTTTGTTACAAATCTAGCAAAATAAAGATACTTTTGAGGTAGTAATTAAATTCTTTTGGTGACATACAGTCTACTCTGCACAAGGCTTCAGTATAAAGAATATATTTATTTCCAGGAAATCTACAGTATTTTCCTTGCCATTTGTAGGATTCAGCATATAAATAATGCAGGCCATGCTGTGCTGCTTTTCAGTTCATCCCAGGAAATTATGCCGTTAAAAATGCCACGGTTCTATCAGGCACACAGAAACACAGCAGGTAAAGAGAATATTCATGTGATGAATGGTGACAAGAAGCAGCATCAGATAATACATAACCCTGCAAAGCACACCTCAGATGATGAAATTGTTTGCAGTAATTACAGTGTGGAATAAGACTGTTCAACATCGTGGCAGTCAAACTATGATCCATCAAAGTGGGCTCTGAATTTGTAACCCACAGTTAGGATTTGGTGGTGCCAAATAAAGTGAAGTGAAATGAAGAGTTCTGGAGCATCCCCTGCCATCCCAAATTCGCAGTCGATAAGTGTAACAAAAATGAAACTTCGTTTGAGCAGTTTTGGAAGTAAAAGGTCCCTGTAACTTCCCACAGACTTGCTTTTGTATGTGAGCACATGTTGCTATTTGAAATCTGTGATTCAGATGTTAAAATATCTCCTCTGCAAAAGCAGCAATCACTTTCGCAGTGTTCAGACAGCAAAAAATCATCCGGTGTCTGAACTCACAGTGTCCCTTTGCTCAGTAAGGTAAGACTATTCTGTATGTTTAAGATGGAAAATTTACCATTTACTATTTGTAGGCATTACTTATGCACAAGCAGAGCTTTAGTACATGTTGCAAATGAAAATTAAGTACATGATGTGCGTGGAAGGAGTTTTTCTAACTATTTATGGGCTGATCACATTTTGAGCTAGAACTCACTTGGTTATTTTTAGTTGATTTCTTGCTTTTTTATAAACATAACTACTACTGGTTAAATTCTCCTGCAGTTCACAGACCTTTCTTGCTGGGTCTTTGCCTTTCTTGCAGAGTTGCAGTTCAGAGAGACTTGCAACTCCCCCAAAGCAGCTTTGTGTGTCTTTGTGCCTTTCCTTCCAGCCTCCCAGCTGTGTGCAGAGCACTCAAGTGGGTTTTGCCAACTTGGAGCCACCTGCTCTGGTTTGGAAGTGGACCATGTCTGCTCTTTGGCAACCCAGGTTAGGTTTTCCCATCCCTCAAAGGCAGTACCCACGTGGAGTGCATGTGTTTGCCTGGTAAGCTTGGAAGAGATTAGTTTTCGGAGTTAGTTAGGTGTAACTGGTACAAAGGGACTTTGTGCAGGACTGAATTCAGCTGAGCATGAGGCTCGTGTGTGAAAAGTTTTTGCTGGATCTCTCAGAATAGTTCAAAAAGTCAAAAAATCTCAGAGTCTTTGAAGAAAAAGCCTCAATCCAATTTCTTGTCTTTATTTTCATGATAGACGTCAACAATTTCTGGCATTTGCTCTTTGATATGCCTTTGGAAAGAAGTTCCAATAACTTTAAAGGTGCAGATGTAAAACATAGCTACAGCACATCATTAGCATGAGTGACTGTTCCTTCTTTCTAATAAAAAAGTAATGGAAAACTATTAAAACTCATGAAATAATAAGGCAAAAGCATATGATTTAATATGGTCGTCTATCTGGAAATGCACATCGTGCATAAATAATCAGATGTATCAGCAGGGAATCTGCAGCCATCTAACAAGTAAGTTGTTTTGCAATTGCCATCTGACCTGTAGATAAGTGGAAACAATGTCTTCATTAAACTTAGAAAACTGAATATTAATCATTAGCAAAACCAGACTGCAAGATGCAAGGGAAGCTTTGCTATGTCCCCAGGAGCTGTGTGCATGTACCTAATGGCAGGATTTAACTATTAAGGTCATATCAAAAATAGATCTGCTATTTGGCAACAGTGCTTACTGGCCAGCTACAAGGGCAATCTGATTTAGGATGCAGTTTAAAGACTTATTGTATGTTGGCGGAGGAAAAGGTGTATCTGGAAATACTTCCTAAAAGACTTGACTTCACAGGCGGTATCAAATAAAGAGACTTTAGTGGGGATGAACTGGGTTTTTAGTGAGGATGAATGTTGTACTGAATGCACTTTCTTAGAGACTGACTCGCTCCATCGCTCCCCCATCCTTTCCAGCAAGCTATGAAGCAACTTGTACTCGTGCAGAGCTTTTTCCAGCCCTGCCTGAGACAGCTTTAGCCAGGTCTACTCTGTACAGGTTTTTCCAGTGCCTTCCAATAACACTGAGCCAGGAGGCTTACCTGCCAGGTGTGGCTTGTTCTCTTTTCCTCTTATTTTCTCCTCTGGGTACAAAAGATTAAGAATGATTGAGTGTTTAATTTTTACAGGACTTTACGGAAGGGGGTTGTGTTTGGTTTTTGATGTTTACACTGCTCTGTCCTCTGCTCCCTGTTAGCAGAGCTGGAACAGAGGTGGGAGGTGGCGATACCCCCAGATCCCTGAGGCATCACCACCTCACGCTCTTGGACTGTGCAGTAGTTATGTAGGTGAAATCCCTAATTTAAGGAATGCGATTGATGTGATGGCGTTGCAGCAGTGTATGCAATGCTGGAAATCAAAAGGTGAAGCTGGTATTTTAAAAGGTGTGACTAAAAAGATCTAAATATGTGTAGAAAATAGAATGGCAAATTTAATCCTGCTTAGCATCTTTGGGTCATTTTGCAGGTATTCCTGCAGGCAAGCAATGAACCCACTATTTTGTTTCATTTGTTTTCCTCTTCTACCTGTTCCAACCAATAAGCTGACTGAGTCAGAAAGTCTGCCTGTCTGTAACTAAGCCTGTAATACTTTCTTGACGTTCATATTGCTGTTGAGCACTTGTGTCAATACAATCATTGCCTGTGAGCTGCATGGAAAACAGTGGATGGGGGAAGGGGGGAGGGAGGGGGTGCAGAAAGCAACCAACAAACAAAACAGGTTTCATCTTATCAATATTTGTGATAAAATGAAGATCTTTGCTCAGCTTTGTTGGACTTTACTCAGACATTTGATCATAGCAGCCTACTGGTGATTGCTAAGGAGGGAACTCGAAGGACCAGTAATAAAACACAAGATGTCTTGTGTGTTCTTTTTCATCCAACATCTTAGTTCTGAAAGTGTGAGGCAGACAATGTGCTTGGACAGAGCTGGAATTCCAATGTTAATTTACGACTCTTCTACTCTTGATACTAGCAAGAGCTGTGGAAGATGTCATGAGCATATTCAAACTAAACACTAAAAACTGAGGTCATGTCTCCTGTCCCCCACATACAGGTGTGGACAAGAACGGGGTGTTTGCTGGCACAGACAGCTTGTTTAGCTATTCATGTTAATCAGCATCTGCTCTGCGCTCCACTGAAGTCACTGGGAGGCTTTTCCCATGACTTTGGCCTTTACATTCAAGTATGGGCACATCGGGTCCCAGTCTGTGAACTGGTTCTGCCCTTCCTGATCCAGTTCACCTTGAACGCAGTGGGAGACCTTTCACTGAGTCAAAGGAAAGTTGGATGAGACCCAGAAACAAACAGTAAATGCTAAAGGAATGAGATGGTGAAGTCAAATGATTAAACCATGCAATCGCTTTGCTTATACTTATCCTCACAGTTCATATTAAAAGGTAGGAAAACTGAAACACAAGCATCCTTGGCTTTAGGAAAAACATAGGCCTTTCTTTGAAACCAGACTCTCACAAAACTCCCGTGGGCTAAGCACACATGTATCTATTGTGCTGTATGGTAGATAAGCTTCATATTTTGTAGACATTTAAATGCAGTTAAAAATTCAAGGAGAGGTAACCAGACATGCACTGTTAGAGAAAAGCAGCTGCATGTCATAAATCAGCTCCATAAAAAAAATAATTTGGCAACAATGTCATTTCACTAAGGGTTTTACTGCACATCTTTTGCACATTTTTCCTCTTTTGTCTTCTACTCTCGTCTCTTTTTTTTTTCTTGTGCTGTTTTTTTGAAGCTCTGCTTTTATTATCAGCCCTCTCACGCTTTGTTGTAATCTCCCCTTATCTTACCAAGCAACCTCAACATAGACAGGCTTTTAAGTTTAAATTAGCCAAAACTAATTCCTGTTTTGTGAAGAGGAGCCCACTGTTTCACATTGAACACTAACTCAGCTGAATCTTGCTGGTGGAAAGCGTTCCCCTCTGGCTAAATGCACACACACATGCAAAAACACACACATACACACACCCTTCTTTCTCTCCCCCACACGTTTGAGTGGATGCGCTTTTATGATCCACCAAGCGTGAATATTTCTCTGCACCTTGAGCATGGGAGTTCACTGAACGCATTGCTCTTGATGGGAGACGTCTCTGTAAAACAGTAATTGCCCTGAGCAGCCATGCCAGCGAGAGTTTCTTCCCTTGTAGTGCTGCGGAGCAGCTCCCCTAACACCCTTCTGCTCTTTGGTTTTTCATTTGGGGCATATTTCAGTAGGTCTTTTTTTTACTTAAGATGGAGTGGGTTAGGCCAATGCTGAGCCCTTCTCTACTGTTCTTTTAAGTGACACTCCTCAAAGCCTCCAGCTCAGTTTTCTTCCTAAAATGCTGTGTCTCTGGTGAGGATTAAAGGCGGAGAGGGATAATGCTGTGTGGAGAGTGGGGACTGCGCTTGCAGCCCCAGCAGCAGGGCTCACGTGGAGACTGCGAGGTTAGAATCCTCCTCTCGGTGGAGATGCAGAAGAAGGAGGAGATGCTAATACGGCTTGATTTCTCCTGGGAGTAACCGAAGTGACTCCCTGTGGGCTGCAGAGCGTTAACCCACCCTTTATCCAGCCGACTGCAATCTAAAAGGACCCTGATGTGTAATTCCCAATGTAATTTGTGACTCATGTGGTGCCCTTAATATAAAGCGCAGATTATCAGTGGGGGTTTCCAGTCTGGAAGAGAAGTTTAGAGAGAAAGTAAAGTTTTTTATAGGATTGTAAAGCCGCACAATTAATCTGTGAAATGGCTACAGAAAAGGGCTCCCAGCCCAGTGCACTGTTACTCATGCAATAAATGAAAAAGAAAGAAAATGGATAAATAGATAAAAACTGTTGAGAAAGATACAGCGAGTTAATTCAAACTGAGCCAAGGAGTGAAACATGTGGGTTAATACTAAGATGGTCCGTGGATTCTTTTTTCCTGAAAAGTTGGGGCATCCTCTGACCAAGGCTGAGAAACTCTGTTCCTGAGCACTCATGAGGTTTAGGAGCACCCTGGAGTATTTGTACTTGTAGATCATCTTGGCAGCCACAGGTCAGAAAGTGACTACCTCAGAAATGCTCACAGTGGCAAAGCGGTGATGTCAGCATGTTCCCAAACAGGTAGCAAATAACCCAGGTGGGACACGTGTCTGTCAGCGGAGATCAGCCTCTGAGGTGTGTTGATCAGCTGCAGGTTTTTGCAGTGGGATGGGGCCAGTGCCTGTGCACAGCTGGGGAATGGCAAGAACAAATGCTGTTTGGTGTTCTTTGCTTAGGCAAAATTCTGATTGGGAAGTAAACACATTAAAAAAAGGAAGTTTACTGACAGACTCCAGAACCAGCTTAGGGCAAAGAGTAAGTTAGACACATTCAGGGAGATTGTGTTTGCTGACAGGAGGAGTAGTAACAAGATAGGAGTAAAAATAAAATAAATTAAAAAAGAGCAAAGCTGCATAGTTCACTTTATTAGAGCCATGAAATACCACAGCATATCAAAGCAATCCCCATTTCTTTTGTAACCACAAAGTAGTCTGAAACAGGCAATTACACCTTCTTTCCAGCTCAGAGAGGCACGTAACCCTTTGCCACACATTAAGGAATGTTAATAGCAGCGGTAAGGCGAGTTCAGGGGTGCGTGCGCTTTGCTGGGAAATCACACCTCCGAGGAATTAGAAACACTCGGCCCTGGGGAGCGATTATCTTGCAGTAACCACATGCCTGCTGTCCTCGGTGGCATAATTATGGAAGAGTCTCAGGATTTGGGATCGAAACAAGCTTGAAAAGCCAAACTTGTTCTCCTGGCGAATGCCCTCCCATGACCAGCAGGACTGGGCACCAGCACATCCTCTGGACCCTTATGCAGGGCACTCCCTGGGGGGACTGATGTGTACTGGCTTGAGCTGAGCTCCGCTGGCACTCGGTGGATCTGGGGTTTGCTGGAGGAAATGGCACAAGATGCTTTGCTGTTCTGGTCCCCTGTTTCTTATTTTATACTGGATGTGGGTACAGTATCCAGACTTAGAGATCCATAACTGGTACAAACAGCTTACTGCACAAATGAGAATTTCATGCTCTTTTTTTATGTATTGGTCTGCACATGCACACCATGTAGACTCTGTGCCATTAATGCTTTTGACAGTAATTATCTATCTGCAAAATCTTGGGCACTTAACTCAGTGCAATTCAGTATCCAGTAGCTCTTGAATAGTGAACTGTAAATAGAAAGCCAAAAGTGTTTGACTTCTGCATGGTTAGGTGGGAAGGGAGAAGGAAGCAAGCCATAAGTTTGCGTTGTTACTCCTTTGGGGTCCTTGGGAAAGTGGAGCTCCCCTATACAAGTGCAGATGTATGGGTCACCCTTGTGACACAAAACAGTGAAATTTCAAAGGATTTTTCACTTTTTTTAGCTGGAGCCTGAGCATAAGCCACAATAAAATGAAAATCTCATTGTATGGGCAATAGAGAGGTGTGATTGCATTAGGTTTTATCCCTATTATACAATCATAAGATCTGCAAACGTGTTATTTGAGAGCAAGAGAGAGGAGAAATTCAAACCCTGAACTACAAATTGAAAGAAGGAGCCTGTTACCAAATGGGCTGAAGGCAGAGTGCAAATACTGTCGTTCTTCTAGTTGTGTCAATATTCAGTTGAAGCAACTTGTGCCACTTGGGCTGGAGAGGAAAACATTGGGCCTGCATTGCTCACACATAGTGTCTGTGGCCTTCCAGCCCGTTCCTGTGCTTGCACAGCTCAAACTTTGTTGAACACGAGAGCTCATAGAAGTTGTCTGAGCTTTTCTAAATCCATTTGTATTTCCCTGCGCGGGGCAGGAGACACATTGAAAGCCAATATTTGAGTTTTATTTCTGGTTAGCCTGGCAATATAAGTAAGAAAAGTAATTTTTTTTGTTTGTTTGTTTAGAGCTGCAGTGCTTTGCGTGGTGCAGTTATTGGGGTACAAGGAGTCCTGAGCACATCTAGGAGGTGCAAACCTCAGAGTCAACCTGAAAGGTGACATCTGGGTTTGGTGACACCAAAGCCCATGGGCAAACTGACTTGTACTTTTGGTAGAATTACACATTTTTTCCCAAAGTGGTTGCTGTCGAGGGTGGAAGAAGAAAAAAAAAACCAACTGCGAGTCTGGAAGTGGATGGGGTGAGTGGCCAGAGCTGCTGTGGGGATCTGGTGCTTATCACTGGCTTGTTCTTGCCAAGTGCTGAGCACAAAAGAGCTCCAAGGAAGTATTAAGTCTCTGCTTGACTGTCAAGGACACACATAGTTCACTGGCTATATGTGTGCCCAAAGTTAAGCATGTGCTTAATGAGGCTAGAGTGCTTCGCTTAGGGCAGAGCTGAATCCTTAATAGCTCCATGTTTTGCAGCTTTTGCTGAAAAACGGGGCTAATATTTTCCTGCTTCCTCGGAGATTTTTGAGGACAAGCTTACTAGTGTGCATGGTTCTTGTAATGATGGCAAGGAAACTCATGAATAAAAAGGAAGAAGTGATGTATCAATATATCAGATTCACAGTAATTACTGTTTCCAACCTATTTTGAACCGGAGCCTATTGTGAACCCTAGAATTTCAATAGCACATACATCACGTACAGTGAAAAGAAAAAATCCAACAAGCTGGAAGAAATTTGAGCCCTGCTAGGCTTCTAATATGTTTAATGTTATTGTTCCGTTAAATCCCTACCCTTAATGACCCCAGACATATTAAATAACATTCTCAGGGCTGAAGAAATGTTTCAGACTTCTAATTTTACACATACTTTTCCTCTCATGCTCTCAGAGCTCTATATATTGAAAAACTGCTGAAGGTACCTGGGCTCACATGGAGCTCTGTTTGCACTGCCTGTTTTTCAAAAATAGTGTTTGCAGCTGTATCATTTTTCATGTTTGCAATTTATGGCTAGCAGACAATGTACAACAGAGCCTCAAAGGGATAAATCAAGGGGAAAGATGACAGATATCACGGGCTTGGCATGGCAAAAATGCTTACACCATTCAAGAGCACAAAGGAATCCAAGCAATACACAGGGGCAGAAAATATTGATAGTGATACAATTTCTTAATGAAGATACCTTAAAGAAAGGCACAAAATATCATTGTAGCACCTCATTAATGCTGTCTCCTGCTTATTTAATTGCTGTGAGGCTTTTTTCTCCCTGCTGTGGCACGGCATTGACATGTTAACATTGGCACTGGGAACTTTTTTGTTGTGCTGTCAAGTACTTAATCTTTCAATTCCTGTATGTCAGGTCAGGTTTCTATCTCAGAGATGAACCAAACCTTATTTCTGAGTTAAGAATTTTTTTATCTGCCAAGTAAATTAGTGACAGGAGCTTCCCAGAGTTTGCCTTTCTCTTCATACCGTGACTCATTTGTTTTTCTGTACAAGCCCTGCTTTTTTCTGGATGATAGAAAAACATAGCTAGCCAACAGGCACTGCCATTTAGCCACCACAGCATCAGTGCTCATCTATTCTCTGTCCAACATCCCATCAGCATCCCAAAAGAGGGAGATGAAGATTAATTTGCAGCAAGACCCACACCTCTGCACACTTGCAATTTCTGCATGTGTGTGCCACCTCTTGTGCAATCACCACAGCAGTATGGGTTATATAGCTCCCACTGAGCAGCCTGCGCAGAGGGTAGGCTTCTTTCAATCAAGTTATGAAGACCTGAGCTTCTAATTTTGGGAATACACACTTCAATCCCCGCTACTGGCCAAAAAGCAGCCATGCGTGTCATTACAACAGAAGCAGCCCTGTACACAGCTCACAAAAGCGGTCGTGAAAAGCATATTTATTTCACTTGCCCCAGCATTCTGTGGTGCTGCTCTTCAGTAACAACTGAGATCTGCCACTATTCCATAATGTTGGAAAACCTCATCTTACCTCAAGTATTTTAAACTTGCATGCTTTCTAACGCTGTGCCTGCCTCTTAAATTTGAGGTGTTTGCGGGGTGCAGGGGAAATACAGGCATATATTTAAAGAATGATCGTACTTGTCTGGTCATAACATGTTCAGTACCACAGCAGGCAGCGTTAGATGTTGTGTGTGTTGGATTATACATCAGGTGCAGCTGTGTACAGCCATCCAGAGTTGGGTAGCTCTGGAGGTCACCCCTCTGGTTTTGTATAGCTTACCTGCTTTGGAACAGCATTGCGTTTTGCTTTCTTTTCAGCCATCTTCTAAACAATAACAACAACAACGTAACAACAATAACAGCAATGATAATAATAAAAACAACAGTAACAATAATAACAATAATAAAAAACAACCTGTGAATCTGAGATCTGACCAGGCTGGGAGTGCAGCCCCCAGCACAGGGACCCTGTCTCTTTAGCCGCGTTCCCTGCGAGCAGGAAGAGGACCGCTGCCTGTCACCCAAAAAGTGCAAGTGGGCAAAGCATCCTGACAAATGTGCTTACGCTGATATTTTTTTTCCACTTGCTTTTCCCATGGTGACAGGCAGCTACTTACTGGGCAGAGCTGGAAGTAATATTCTGAAATGCTGAAGGAAATTTTCCCAGTTGATCAAACTCGTTTGTGTTCTGTGCTGATCAAAGATTCTCTTCTTCTCTTATGTATCTGAAAGCACAAAAGAATGAATGAAAAAAAAAAAAGATATTATTTGCTGGTAGACAATGAAATGATGATTGGTGAGAATATGCCTTGACTTTACTGTCAGCACAATGCAGCAGTACAGGGAGGGTACATTTTGAGATAGATAACAAATCCAGATTACTAGAAGGAACAGAAAAGCCCCAAAGAAGAGGAAAATGTCTGGATTAATTATTATTTTTATATTTTAGTGGAAAATAAAGTGAGTCTTTCATATTCTCGGGTCATATTACTTACCCTGGTTATTCATCCCTTCATATCACATCTGCTTGTGTAGTCAGGAGGGGTAACTCCTGTTTTGCTCAGGTGAAAATCTGCTTTATCTATGTATGTATGTATCTGTCTATATGTCTGTCTATCTGTCTATCTATCGATCTATATCTCGTACATGGAACAGCACTGGTGCTGGGGAGCAGGGCACTCGTTTTGCACAATTTTTTCACAAACACGCTGATCTACATAGAGGAATCAGGGGTTGCTTCATTGTCTTCTAGAAACAGTGCTGGTTTTAATGGGAAGGCCTAAAGTAGGCTTTCAAGGCTTTGGGTGTGTTGGGTTTTTAATGAAATAAAAATCAATTAATTGTGCTTGGTAAAGAAGGGGCCTCTGCGCTGAGGGATCTGCAATCTAAAGGCGTTAAGGCTTAATTCCCAGGTCTTGCCTTGGGAATGCTCTTTTCAGGAATGGGAGCCAGTTGTTCTGGCACATCTAACACACGTATTCCTTCCTTAGCAAGGCACTCAGGTTAGCTGCAGCAAGTTGTACTGTGATGGTTTTGCCTTGATCATGGAGCGAGGGGGAAAAGCAAGACTGGAAATTAGCAGAAGAGAAAGGACAAGGAGGAGCGGGCTGTAGCCATGGGATTGTGAAAGGACATTTTGAAGATCACGTTATAGCGACGTCTGTCAAGAATGGTTTAGGTCTAGCTGATCTCGCCCTGGGGCCAGGAGATGGCTTAGGTGACCTCCTGAGCCTTTTTTTCTTTGACTCTGCAACTGGAAATGGAAAGAAAACCCACTTTTAATATACTGTTGCCCTGTGGATTTTCTCCCCCTCTTTCCCCCACCATCCTTCTGTGCCAGGTAACAAGATATTTATATATACAAATGCTCTTTGGGAAGCTTATTGTGATTCTCTGCATCAGAAGTTTATGATTTATATTAAGCTAGCTGGTCCTTGAGCATGTGCTGTTGTCAAGCTCTTTTCATCTGCTCGGGAGAAAAGCACTCCGGGGCTGGCATGCAATAGCATGATCTCGGTATTTATCCTTTTGGCAGTTTGCTAATTATTCCTATTTCTATCACACCCCTGTGCGAATTTCTGTCTTTCTGCCACAGTAAATATTCTCTCATTTTTTCTAGCTGCAGACCTGCTACTTAAACGGGAGAAGCCTGAATATCCTGCAGAGGCCCATATTGTTATTTGGATGATAGTGATGAAATGGGCCAAACATCCTTTCTGTACCACTTAAATTGCATGTCTTTGCATTCCTGGATTGGCTGCTCATTTTCTGGACAGTATTCTGCTCTTGTAAACAGCTCGTATCATTCCTGGGAGTGCTTTTTGTAGCAGAATGCTTCAATAAAGCCAAAGCCATCAGCTGCCAAGACTCCATAAGGAGTCAGAAATAAGCACCAGATATCTTCGCTACTGTAGGTGTAGCTGCATTAGCAATATCATTTGTCTTCCTAAGGACTTCCTAAACCACTGAAATGTATTATAAAATTAAGTGACATTTTTTCCACCTGTTCGAACTGGTGCCAAATACACAGAAAGCCCTCTCGGATGATATGACTTGGTATGCAAAATCTAAGTACCCTCTGAAGGACTGCAGCTGCCTCAGAGACATCATTTTTTTTCCACGGGCTGCCTCCTTCACTTAGAATAATAAGCTTTAGATTATCTCAGGGCACTCTAGATCCCCCTGCTGCACAATCCAATTTGACATAAGTGTTGCAGGGGTGGTGGTGGGGGAAATCTTTCAAGCAGGCACCGGACTTTCAGTCTGAGTTTTCCACTAGTACAAAGAAGAAGATCACAGGCAAGGGTTGGGGAGATTTCATGCCTGGCTCTGTTGGAAGAAAGGCTCTCCAGACCTGATGGAGCATCTGTGTTTCGGTTGCATGCTGGAGCAAGGGGCTGCCTGCAAAGCCCTGCCATGGTGCTTCCAAATGCAAGAAGTCCCCAAGTCCCTCCCAGGCTACAGAGGAATTGAAACAGCACCGACCTACTAAGTGGCAGCCTTTTAGTCTTGTATCAACTATATTTTGTCATTTTGGTAACACTGTGTATTAACTACTGAGCCTGCAAGTGGGCTCCAGGACAGGTATTAAACACCTTAAATACTCCACAGGAAGAGAGGAAAGCTGCTTTCCAAAGGAGAATGGTGACCTATAGCATTGGGTAGACCCAGATAATCTCCAGTTATCTGTTCCAATAGCCAAATTATGCTCTTAGCAATGTTCGTCATGTCCCTGCCAATGCAATTACCATGCCTCGTTGGCCTGTTACATGTCTTTGTGATTTTGCTGCTGCCAAATTTCCCTGGCCGGAGAGGGTCAGGGTCTTTGTCTGCAGAATGGTCTAACCTAAGCAAACCCGCTCCCTGCTGCGGCAAAGCTCGTTGTGATCTGTAATCATCCCTAATCCCTGTGGCTGATTCTCCTGATTATGTGTCAGAACAGCAGTGCAACCTATTTAAAAGGAGCTCTTTTCAAATCAGTGCCACGTCCTTTCATTAGTTAAGGTACGTGGGTTTGACACAAAAGGTGTCTCTGAAATGTCTCTGGACTGCAGCATAGGAAGACAGCATGTGTCTGTCAGGATAACACTTGACTCAGATTGGGCTGTTTGCCCCATTTTCTAGCTTTTTGGCTGCGGTACAGATAATAGGACCCCTCCAGAGCAGAGGAAGTCTGGCACCGAGGCAGGATTCTTTCGAGTAATACACAGCCCTGGTGGGTATTAATCCTGGTAATTTAGGCAGGTGAATGTGAGTGATCCTGGAAACTAAATACACATTTCTATGTTAAAGTTTTAGTTTCTCTAACGGTGTTTTCTGAAATGCCAGAGAGTCTGCAGAGCTTGCAGTCTCACTGTGGTGATGATGTTCACGAACAACAGGAAAAAAACCCCAAGAGATTACAAATGTTGGGTTTGGGGCATCAAGTAATTGGCCAAAAATATTTACAGAAACATTTAAGAAAAGCTTGAGGCTTTGCAATTATTTCTGCGCACAAATCAGTTTGTTGGTTTATCCAAATACCACTGAACACCAAAACAGGTCCCAACCGTAGCTAGAATGGAGCTGACTCACCAGATTTATTCATGACTGTTCATTTATTAGAGTAGCTTTATTGCTGCTATTTGTAGGCATGGCTCACTTTCTAGCTACAAGGTCAGATGACAGTTGCATCTCGTCTTGTGTCAACACAAACAAGTCCCTGTCCTGTTTAAAATCATTCTTTACAGCCCATGTTTGCTCTGAGTTATGCCATGGTGGGGAAATTTTCATGGGCTTTGACTTCCTTTAGTTCTTATTTCTCCTCTACTAGTGTTACCATGCTGATTTGGCTTTTTCTCATGCTGTAATTGGTCTGGTGCCACCGTGTAATTTTTAACTGTGTGCAGTATCAACAGACCTCCATCTGTCTCTCCTCCAGAGCTTCCCAGCCTGCTGTTATAAATATCTGCCAAATCCTTCTTCAAAGAGAGGATCACTAGATTCCAACTGTTTGCAAAATAAGAGCCGCCACCAGAAGTCCTCTTCCATCATCTGCAACCTGTGCAGAACCTGTGTCCTGCACGTTGTGAGATGGTGCTGCTGGCACTGAGGAGCTCCAACCACTGCTTTAATTTATTGCCCCTCGGAAGTGTACACTTCTGCAGAGGGTTCAGCATATTGCTCTGTTTGCTCAAATATCTCATTGCGTGTGTCGTGTTATTAGAAAATAACCTTCAATAGCCAGCAGGTAATAAAACCAAAATAACTTGTGGGTTGGGGTTTTTTTTCCCCTTTAAAATGCAATTCTGATTTAAAACATGCTGTGGGATGGATAGGTTCCAGTGTTGATTTATAAGATACTTGACTTGACCTGGAGGTGACTCAGAGTGCATGCCCCTTTCCCAGCCCATCACTTGGAGGTGGAGGGCCAGTTACCACGATCTGAAGCTGGAGTAACTGCCGACTGTGCATCCACGTTGCTGAGAGCAGAGTTTCGTCTTCTGCCTCTTTATACATGTACATCAGAATAGATCATCAGAGGAATTAGCACCAAACCCAGAAATGCATTGATTAGATTGTGCGCACTGAAAAAATAGCAACTTTTTTAACATGGATAAAATAAAATGTGTATAAACATGTTTGGGTAAAGTAGAAAATATAGATTATGATGCAGGAGTCCTTTTAACAATGTTAAAGCTATTCTTATAACAGCCCATTGATTCCATTGATTCAAACCTGTGTTCGGCTCATGTGGCTTCTTAAATTGTTGCGTACCTTAGGCTATGATCATCACACATATTAGCATTTGCTGGTGGTACAGCAGCTTACTGTGTCAGAGAAATTGCCAGCAAATCTCTTCAGGTGCTGCTGCAGACATCAAATTAACAATAAATGTATGTTTGAATAAAATCTTGCCAACTGAAGTCAGGTCTGAGGAACCAGATTCCTGTTCTATCTATGGGATATCGGAATAAGTCAGCAGGAAGGATTTTTCAAGGTCATGTTGGGAGAGGGTTTCGCATTTGAATCTGCTACACCTTGGTTCTGCAGAACTTTGCAAAGGAACATAAGAACTGAAAAGCAGCTTGGGAGTTTGATGAATACTCCTTCCAGTCTACATTCAAAAGAACCCAATATCTCCAAGAGACAGGAAAGTGGGCACCAAACGCTTGTTTGACATGGGGACTGTGGCTGGAGAGTGGTTGTCTGTGGATAAGTACGAAGCGCCTGAAGCACCAAAGGAACTTGGGAGTTTGTTTCATGACGTATAGTCAGGTTCAAGAAATATCGGTATTTCCATTGTCTGGATTGCACTGTAGATATGGTGTCTGAAGGTTTTAGGACAATCAAGTTCATGATTTTCTAGGAGGGTGTGCTACCACCTAATAATACATTATGACAGGAGAGAAATATGTACAAAACAAGCTTAAGCCTGCAGGACAGCTGTACTTACTCCCAAATGAATAATATCCCCAGCCGTTGCCGGGGGTGGCAGGGAGCAACTAGACAAGTGAAATTAGAGAGACCAGACTGTCCCGGCGGTGACGGACTGACTGCCCGGCGTGTCAGGCAGGCAGCGCAAGGGAGCAGGGCCAGGGGTAGTGCTGTGCTTGCAAGATTGTGATCTAGCTCTTGTTTAACTCTGATTTTCTGGAGCAAGATTTTCTTGTAAAGGAACAGCCGTGATTTGTTTAAAGTCTTTGGGAGATAAAAAGCAGATGGCATTGATTAGCTAATTAGTAACATTTTTTGCAACTTATCAGCTGTGCTGATATGTGTAAAGTTTGCAAAAGCTTGGGATGAATCTTCCTGTCTTTGATTTGTTGAAGAAATTGACTATTTTAAAGTCTGGAGGGGAGGGAAAGTTATATACAAATGCGTAATTTTCTGCCCAACAGAAATATGTTAATCTTTTCCTTTTAATTTATATTCAGGGCTCATTTCCTCATTTTTGAGGGGAACGTGCACAGCAGGGTTGCAGCTCTCCTGGCCCTTGCCTGGATAGCATGGTGTATTGGGTGACATGCCATAGGTTCTGGCTGTCCTGTGTTCCTCTTTGTGGGCATGCTCCCTCCCCTTTTGCGTATTGATTATGGAGACAAAACAAACTATTAATTTTATTTTATGCCAGGCTCACTTTTAGCTTGTCTCCATCTGAACCCTTTGCAACCACAGCAGCACCCTAGCAGGACTCCTGCAAAGTGTTGGCCGCCTTTGTGACCACCACTGTGACAGTGGTCAGTGCTGTTTTGGCCAGAGCATCACTGGGGTGTTGGAGGCCCCTCTGACCTTGAGTTATATTGGACACAAGTCAAATATCGTGATGCTGTCTCTATGATGGCAATTGTTCGTCATGTAGGGCGAGATAGAGTACCTTACCAACATATTCGTATGAACAAGAATGTTGGAGAAAGGATATCAGCTTTTCAAACCCTGCTAGTTGCATAGCAAAGTCTTCGTATAGCCCAAACCCATGAGACTCAGCTGGTTTCTCCAGCAATGGAGATACAGGAGGGCTTGTGGGCAGATACCAGTCCCAGTAGTCATGGTGGTGGGTGGACACAGCTTCAGGCTCCCAGCAAGCCCGCTAATTAGGACTTACCGCAAATTCTCTGGAGGTTTGAGCTCTGCACCAGCACCACCCAAAGCCTTTCATGTGACAAGGTGCTGGTGCAGAAGCTGTACTTTAATTGCCAGTGTGTAGCATGGGTGACGCACGAGCTGTCAGCTGGCCACCTGTGACAGCAGGGAATGAGGAAAAGCTTTGTTTTCCTCTTCTGGGGAAGTGTCCTCCCTTGCAGATGCTCTGAAGAACCACAGCTTTGTAGTGCTTATCTCTCATTTAAGACTTCAAAATAGGACATGATGCAGGTTGAGGTGGGGCCCAGACATCGCACTGTTCAACTGCTTGAGTTGTGCTCCACTCAAAAGCCATCGGGACTGGAAATGGCCTAAAGCCAGACAGAGATTTGCTCCTGTGTTATATTGAGCTTTGTATTTTCCGTGGAGTTCAGTGTTGAAGCTTTAGCCTTTCTATTTCCATCAGAATGACATTTTTTATTGGTTCTTAAACCGAAGAGAAAACAAATTCTGCATCCTCTCAGGAGCACGGTCTTGTTAATGTTCTTTGAAACGTGACATGTGTCGTGGCCGTCAAACTGCAATGATCCCATTTCTTCTGAAGTGAGAAAAACATGTCACTTTTGGCTCTAAGTAATACAAAGGGAGAGTCATATTTTAGATAGGAGCTGCATGGCTGCCAAAGATGAAAGAAAAATGTTATTACTTTTGGAAATTTCATAATTATAGTTAATGATAATTTAATGAAATGACATTGTCTTCACTGCTATCACTAATGAAATGTTTGAGAGTGATAAAACAGATCTTGTTAAATAGAACAAGAGTCTTGAGTGGAATAGCTTTCTGACAGCAGCCTGCATGCACAAGTCTTGAATTCCTATTTTTTGTTACAGTAGTTTAAAAAAGAAGATAAAATGAAGGCTACATGGCAAATAATGCACATGTAAAGTGTCTAAAGGCCTTCCATTAAGCAAACAATACCGAACTCCTGAATAAGGTGCTGATGGCTGAGTACTTACTGCTCCTTAGAAATGTTAACCCTTCATTAAAACATTCTCCTTGTTTTTCTTTGCAGGCAAACCAGAGAACAAGAAACCCCACCTGATTTTTTTTATTTCTCAGACTATGAAAGACATAATGCAGAAATAGCAGCATTTCATTTGGACAGGCAAGTAAAATGGATTTACATTAAAAAAGTGGAAATATTGTGATAGGTTTCTTCACTTGGCCAGCTCCGTAACTGAATTACTTTTTTAAAAGAGGGAAACGGAACAAAGGTGGGCAAACCCCATGAATAAATGAAATGGCAGGTGATGAAATGGTAGATTAATAATTAGGAAATACAACCTGCTCTGGGAACGAGAAACTTGGCAATAAGTAATTCTCAAAAAGAAAGAGGCATTATATTGAAGAGATGCTGAGAAATGAATTTCCCCTGTGATCTTGAAGTGCAGGTGGAGAGGACCCATCTCCTGGCGAATATGTTGTGTAAGTGTGACAGGAGCCTGGCTCACCCCAGCTCCAGGGCACGTGGGCAGCAGTGCGAGGATGCAGAGAGGAACAGTGGAGATGGGCAGGGAGTTCTGGTTTCTCAGCAAAAATCTGGGGCGCTCCCACATCAGGAGCGTATTTAGGCCCCAAGTTGGTGGGAGGGAGAAGGCAGTGGTGGTCCTGCTGTGCGCCGGTTAGCTGAAAACGTCCCCCCGGGCAGAGTAAGTGCAGGGTACTGTGGATACCTGAGACTGGCAAGGGACTGCAGCCCTTTCAGCCTGCCCAGGTGAGGAGTGGGAATTAATAATCAGTGACAAATTATACACAGTATGGTTAGAAACCATGACATTTCACAGGCTGTTAGAACTGAAGCATCTTTTGCACCCCAAAGTGCCAGGAAACATCCTTCCAAAAGCCTGAAGCTTTGGGACCGCACATTCTCTGGGGATACATGTAGTATTGCTGCCTCCTGGTCCGATGGTTAGGAGAAGGGAACCGATCAGCGAATGGCACAGGGTGGATTTGCCATGAAGAACCATCTTGCTCAGATCCTTCAAGGATCTCCTATATTTTATTGTTGTTGACCTAGGTGTTGGTCCCTTCTGCTTTATATTTTTTATTGCCGTTTTAAGCAGATGATGCTGTAGGAAAAAACATGAATGGAGTTCCTACAGGGAGGTATGTTACATATCACACACTAAGCAGAAAAAGCAATTACTACCCAGTGTAGACAATCTTACCAGCAGACAGTGGACATAAAAATCCCACCTATGGGGAGGCTTTGTATGGGGACTTTGCTCTTTTACTGCATCTAATAGCCATACTTTGTATGGAATTTTTAATGATCTAGTAAAGTGGGGGAGTTCTAGGTAGAGACAGGCTCTTCACCCAGCCGTTGCCCATGGGAAAATTTTTAGTCTCAGGGAGATTGCTTAGGTTGATATAAGGGTATCAAAGCAGAGAGGAGCAGAAGCAAATAAATCAAACAAGTACTTAGGCTGTCAGAAAAAAAATTACTATTAGATGGTGTTTATGGAAGAAAGAGGCTGAAATCCCATTCCTCAAGTCACTTCTTAAAAAACTTGTGAGCTACATGCATGTTTTAACAATCCTGAAGTAGCACAAAGTAAAAAATTGGTTTCTACTGTTTCTTATTTCTTGAATTCTACATATCTTAATTTTTTCTTGGAACAATTTATCCCCATACTCTTCTGTACTTTATATCTGCTTCATACGATGTAGGCAAGACAGAGCTGATCATATTCGGGACATACTTTGTGATGTGTTACATGAAGGACTATGCAGTTTAAAGTTTCTGGTCTTTTTACTCCTTAAAGACCACAGATAGATGTGCCTTCAGAGCAGAATGAACCTTCCTAAAACCTATCACTATCGTTATATTTTAATCCTTTACATAAACTATCTGTTTTCATTCTCTTCCAGGATCCTGGATTTCCGTCGTGTGCCACCGGTTGCAGGTAGACTGGTTAACATGACAAGAGAAATACGAGATGTTACTCGTGACAAAAAGCTGTGGAGAACGTTTTTCATCTCACCAGGTAGTCTTGGAAATAACACTATACTCTTTCTATCCCGCCGAACACGTACTTAAGGGAACAATGTGTAGATTGCTTAATTGCTCAGATATTTCTAATAGAACTGTCTTCTAGACCTTTGAATAAAAATAAATGTGGAGACACAGCCTACAAAGAAGACTTTATTGTTTTGAATTGAGTGCCTTTTCTCCTTGACAAATTATCTGCAGAGACAGGCTTTTATGTTAACAAAAGCAATGTATTCAACAAATGCTTTATGTAGAGCAATTTCAAAAGCAATTTCTTCTGTTGCTCTCAGTTTACCCAAAACCTTATTACTTAGCCCATTAGTTATTTAGACTTTTTTTTTCCTACTGCAATGGGATCCATCACTTCTGTTGGTCTCTCCATTTGTTTCTCGGTTTTGACTGGAGGACCAAAACCTAATTTTCTCAGAGTCATGTACTTCAGTTTTTATTACAACAGGAGTTTGAAAAAAATCAAGCAAATAGATGTGTAACGTATCCTGCTTCCAGCTCAAATTCTCCGCTGGGCAGAGGCCAGAGTAGAAGTGACCTGAATTGTTCCCAGTCCTCGTTCTTGCTTTGAGGGCTGACCCTAGGAACAGATACCACTCTCTATTACTCTTCACTCTTTCACATCTGGTGGCCTCAGCCAAAGATTGAGTTCCACAGGGCGGGAATTTTACAAACACAGGGTAAAGCCATGCCCTGCTCACCAGAATGTATAGCTGGGATAGGTAAAGATGGGCAAAGGGTGGAAGAAAGTGGTATCATCTATGTTTAGTATCTGGGATGCTGAGATGGAGAAATTAAGGCTCTGATTTAAGGCACAAAAATACCTGCATAACCACGTTCTTAGAGAAATAATATATAGGGAAACGTTCAATCCAAAACATGTAGCTACGTTCCAGTGAGCTTAACTCGTATTATTTCAGCTGCATGCAAATGCGCTTTGCTCAACTCAGGCTGTGACTTGTGTAACAGGCAATCTGGAGCAGAAATCTGCAGAGATCTCTCCCTTGCTCAGTGTGTGATTGGCCAGAAGCTGTGTATCCCAGATCCCCAAAGCCAAGATCCAAAGACTTAATTACAGTTTCTCCTGCTGGAACCGTAATTTGTTGCTGTTAGCTAAAAACCAGAACCCTGTCATTGCCAAGCTTTCTGTCTTAAAATGTTTATCACACTTTCATGATCACCAATGAAGTCATTGTTACGGCTGTTACTTTGAGCTTCATATTTATGTTCAGCTCTGCAGGACACAGTTGAGCAGACACTTATTTATTCCAGTAACTTCACTTGTAAAATACATTACATAATTACAAAAGGTTTCATCCTACCCTGTGTTATGAGCGCTCCAATTCTACATGTACAATCACGGTGACAGTGGTGACAGTGCATGGTGACAGTACATGGCCACAGTGTTCACCAAACCTGATGTGCAGACACTTCTGTATGCTCCAGCTAGGCACTTGTGCCTCAGTCGCTTTCTCTCCCCCTTCCTTGTCTGTCTTTCTTGGTCTACTTTTCTTTTTTTTTTTTTTTTTTTTGCTTGAGTTTATGTGGGCAAACAATCACAAAAGACGGCAAAAAAATCTTGTGACTGTTTATGTTCACAAGGTTCTTCGGCTCATTTGAAATATAAACCATTCTATTCCCATTTTAGCAAGTAAGACACGGATTAGTAGGTTTGCTTGCTTTTTAGCTTCCCAGTTTATGTATCAAGGCTTAGGGGTGAACTTGAGTGATTTCTGAGAATTACCAAACTGTACTCAAGTACCGAGCAGCTTACAGCAGCCACAGCACGGCAATGCAGAGTTAAAGCTGCCGGTTTGGATGAAGATCTTTATCTTGTCATTATGAAATTCTAGACATCAAGGGATGATCCAAACGTAATCCTTTATTCAAATTTATTTAGAGGCCACTGATAAATTCAATTAAAATATTTGATTAACTATGAATCAGGCTTTTCTGGAGAATAAAACGCTTAAGCAATTAATTTTTCTTTCAATTTTACATTTCATAAATCAATATACTTTGCTTAAATCATGTTGGTTACTTGTCAGAGTTCTTCCCTACAAGTCCCCAGTTTAATTAGTCAGATTCTCATTAACATATGCCCAACCTCCGTCTTGTATTTCATACTGACCTTAAAAGGCAGGCATTAATTAATGCTTAATGAAAAAGTAATAAAGGTCCTAAATTAAGCATTTAGAAACAAATTCAGAAACCTAGCAGGCAGCTCAAGCAGCAGATTGAGGGCAGAGAAGGGAAAAGAGAAGGATGCTGAGATGAACCCCGTGGCCTGGGGAGGTGAGGATGGAGAGGGAATGGGAAGCCTGGGGAAGGCTGGAAGAGGCTGACTTGGCCACTCTGGCAGATGAGGTGTGGCAAAGTCGGTTGGTTTTGAGGGAGAACTGGTCACAAACCCAAGAAATTGGGGCATTACGCATAGATACTTGCAAGAAACAGCCTGTGCAGCCACACTGAGCTATTGAGGCCCCTCTGGGACAGCATTTCAGGTGGCTGTGTCTCTGCATCTCCATCCCCACGGGTGCTCAGAGATAATTAATGGTCATGGGGACATGTGCTGTCTGCTGGCAATGTATCCCTCTCCATGCACCCACATACATCTCTTAAAATGAAATGAGTGCTAAATGTAATTGATTTTATGGAAAGCTCTTCCCCTCTGGCTAGGAGACCACTGTTTGCAGTGGAAACGCTCAGAGGGTAAATATTGATGACGCTCATCAGTATACTGTGTTATTCCCTGGACCAGTGCAGAGATGTTTTGGAAGAAACCTCACTGCATTTCCACGCCTGGGCCATCTCACTTGTCCCATCAGGCATGGAAATCAGGGCCAGGAAGCTGCAGGCAGTTGTAGTTTTGGAGCGCGCTGCGGAGGAGCATCCCTTCTTCCATCAGAAAGTGGAAATGGCTGCGAGCAGACAGGTCAGTCGATGCATTAGGCTGCATTCAGAGAGAAAGCAGATTGCGGAAAAGTGCACTTCCAGGCAGTTTGGACTAAACATGTGAAATGGAATTAGGTCAGTAATTATTTAAATTAATTTTACATCCTTTGCAGTAGGGCAGACTGCAGTAGCCTGCTAGTCTTACAAATGAATGGTAATTTGCTAGGAAAAAAGAGGCATATTAATGATGTCAGCCTTCGTTTTGGAAGTAATTGAGGCAGCAGCTTAAAGAAATCAATGTTACACAGCTAGTAAGCACTATGGTTTTGTTCATATTAACCAATTCCAAGGGATTATGGATTTTTTTTCTCCCTCTCAGCAAACAATAGAAATTCTGAATTACTTATTATTTTGAGCAGGTGAAAGAAAGATCTTTTCATGCATTGCTTTAGTAAATATTCAGAATTCTTTCCAGTACTCCAATTGCACAGGCTTGCTAAATGTCCTCTATTAATGGTCATGCAAATCTCAATAAAAGAATTGCTCTGCCAAACAATTTGCTTCAAGGTATCTCCACTTGTTCCTTTTCTTCCTGAGAAAAATCATTGTCCGGCTATCAGGATGACACACAGGAAATGTGCAGATGAGTACACAGACACTCCGGTTCTTAATTGTTATAATTAGCTGGAGTTTCGGTCACCAGACAATGATTTGTGCGTGGATTTCATTATGTATTGTATCCATTCCTCCTCAGATAATCAAAGTCAGACATTTGTGGCGCCGCTTGAGATTCTTTTGCCTCTCTAGTGCTTTGGGGAAACAATTTTGGTTTTTTAACAAAGGAGTTTGCATGTAGCAAATTCTTAGCATTTTAACATTTCAGCATGTATAAGCATCCCTTCCTTTCTGGTTTGCCAGTGCTGCTGCTGTTGCCATTTCTACCCACTCTGCAGGAGCATAAATTCCTGGTGGTTTTTTACCTGTGACAGGGGTTTGTACAGAAACACCTGTATGGAATGACTGAGGAACGTATGGGCTGGGCGAATCTAATGGGAGGAGGACTGCAATCCAATAGACCTCATCTTCCCTTCCCTCTTAGATTTGCCTTCGAAAGGCCAAACCCTGCTCTTAGCACGGGATTGCTGGTGAACACTGGGCTTGTGTCTCTAGCTGGAATTTTACCCTCAGCCTGCTGTGCAGAATGTGGGTCACCTACTTAGGTTTCAAAGAGGCTTGCTACTGCACCTTGAAGTCTTAAATGAGAACTGCGCTTTTCTATATTTGGTACCTCTTTTTTTCCCTACATTTTTAAGAAACCTTAAAAATTAATGTTTCCCTAGATAATTCAGGCTGCTTCATCTCGCCGCTTGTATATAAGAACTAGGGTAGACATTCCAAGATGTCTATTCTGTATCAATCAAAGCACTTAATTTCATTAATAGTAACTTGAGATATAGCATCTTTTCACCTCCACTACCCCCAGAAATCAGACAGGAGCTGTGGAGAGTAAGTACCACTGGTCTGAGCCAACAGGGAGAGTAACAGCTGGCAAAAAAAAGCTTTGCCATCGAAAGTAACATCTCACCAAGAAGTACTTATGTAGTTTTACTGCGAGTTTGGTGTCTTAATGACCGGACACATCCTTTGCTGGGAGGACTGGACTCCCATTGCAGGTGGTGGGGGTCTGTGGGAAGATCGATAGCTGAAGGAGCCCAGCCAGTGTGGGGATGGGCAGACCAGCACAGCACAGGCAGCACACGTGCTGGCTGTGTCACTCTGCAGCAGTGAATGCCATTGCTGCCGTAGCCCCCAAGCTTTCCTGAAGATTTATCTGGATACGAATGTGTGATTACTGTCAAATGATTAGTCCCGGTTGCTTTCGTTGACAATACGGAGCAGGGTTTCATTGTTCCCAAAGTTAAAGTCAGAAGCAAACTATTAAACACAGCATTTATCTTCCCACTGTGCAAAATGCTGTGTTTAATATAATTCCTTCTTTGAAAGGTCAGATTTACATAGTGAGCAGCAGAGGCTGCAATAGCACGGGAGGGGCATTGCTGGGCCTTTTGCTCTTTACAAAACAGTTACGGCACCAGATAACCGAGCATCGGCTTCCCGCTTCCAGGTGGAAGTCAGGTCATAGAAACCCTGGAAGGTAAATTGTCTCAGGCGATCAAGATAAATCTGCATGGGATCCCTCCCTCCATAGACAAGCAGGTGATGCTGACACAGCTGAACTGAAGCACAAGCCCTGCTGCAGCTTCAGATCAGTACAAACGTAAACCTTCGCTGCAGCGCAGCCGAGAGCCACATTCCCACCGAGGCAGCAGGTGCTCAGGAATGAGGGATCTCTTTCTATCTCCTAGCTCTTCTGTGCTGGCCTGCAGAGAGCAGCATCTGTCTGTGATTTCTTGCAAATCATCCCTTGTGGCGGCCTGGAACCCCTTGAAATGTTTTGTCTGCAATAATTTCTTTTAAGGGTATAAATCACAGATGTTTTTCCCTGGTTTTTCTTGGCTGAGCATATCCCACCCTTCCTAAGGGCCCAGCATGATCCTGCCGTTTGCAGGCCATCTGCAGCTGGCAGTGCTGCCCACAGGTGCTTGGACAACTGTTGACTTCCATCCTGAATTATGGACGAGGTTCGCAGGGAGGCATGAAGCCCTCCTGGTTTTGCCAGGATGATCAAAGGCAAAGTTGAGGCACCTGCGTCAACCGTGCAAAAGCTACGCCAAGTCCATGATGCCACAGCATTTTTGAGAAGGAAACCCATGAGAGGTTAGAGACTGCAGGGCAGCACGCCCCGGGCTGCGTTCGGTTGGTCTTGGCTAGATGTTGACTTTACACTTAATTTACACTAATGAAGAGAGTGAGTCTGAAGGAGATGGTCCTGGAGACCACTGAGATGGTCCTGGAGCTGGTGCATCTGGTGTACAAGGAGAAGCTGAGGGTTTCGGAGGGTTTTAACCTGGAGAAGCTGGTCCAAAGCTGTAGCTTGGCCCAGAGGCCTCCGGAGTCCGTTCCAACCCAAGTTTCCCTGACTGCGACCGCTCTTTTCCCATACATTTTGTAAAAAGGTTTTCAAAACTTCACTCTCAGAGATAGGAGTTATGATAGTGACTTGCTTACAAGGAAAAATAGGCGTATTGTGTGATGAGCAGCACCGAGACTTGTGCTGTGGCTTATAGCAAGTAGCAGAGTGGCCTGTTGGCCAGGGACACGGGCACTTCATAGCCCATTGGAAGTCCCAAACTACTGTTCCTTTAACTAAAATGTTAAGGGACTAACTATGACTTACACGTAAGGAAAAATTCTTAGAATGATTTTTAAGAAAGGATATTCTATGTGGTAAAACACTTTAAATTACTAAATTCAAAGTATAGACATGTTGAGTGCTCCCTTGCTTCCTTTTTTAATTTCTGTTCTTCATTTTCCTTTCCCTGAAGTACTTCTCTTTTAGTAATTGTCAACAAGGTTTTTGACCACAGGGTAAATATTTCTGGACTTAGTCAGGATATATTTAACTGGTATGAGCCAACCCTGTGAAAGTAAATACACAGGTTTGGGTTGGAGTTGTTCCTGAGCACAGGTAGATGAGTGGTCCTTAGGCATCAGTCACAACAGAGGGATGCGAAAAGGCTGTCTCCAGAGTAAAGCACTTACAACTTAACAGACAAATCTGATGGCCATGCACAGAGACCTGGAAGTGAAGAGCTGAGACACTGTCAAATAGTAACGCATCAGCCTTATCATCCAATTATTTGGTGTCATTCCGTGGTTAGCAGTCAGTCCCAGGTAATGCAGCTAATTAATACAATGGAAAACATCACGAGACCTTATTGTTCTTCCATGTTCTCCTACTGATTCTTCCCCAACTGCAGCTCCTTGCTCTGTTTGTCCCTCCTCCTTCTCTCTCCATAGCAGTGGGGTCAGTATTGCTGCCTGTCTGCTTGGCTCATTGTCTCCCTGGCACTGCCCACCGGCGGTGTACCATCTCTGCCGGGCTCTTTGCTGGCCATGGGTTATGTCTGGACCAGGGGGACATCACGGTGATGTGTGAGACGGTGTGCTGCAGGGCATCGCTGCGATGAAACCCCACCAGCTTACCTTTCCGAGCCACGGGGTCTTCTGTGGCAAGCAGAAAACCACCTCCCTCTGTTGACCAGCTCTTCCTGCTGCCTTTATACTGAGCTTGGCCAAAGGGAGAGTAGCTCAGAAGTCATATTTGAATTTAGAGACCTTGTGGGGAATTAGGAAGCAATGTGACTTCTCAGCTTCATGCATTACCATAAGGAAAGGGCACAGTCTTCCTCTAATGTCATTTTATGTGCATAAGGCATCGTCAGAAGAGTTGTAGCACACCGACAAGATCAGCAGTGTTCTGTTCATAGTCCGACGTTGGTGCAGTTTGGGGGTGAGCAGCTCTCTCCCACCTCCAGTGAGTTCACGTGGGAAGGGAGTTTTTGTAAACAGGTGGGTGTTCCTGTTGTACAGAAATATGTGGTGGCAGCTTCGGGGACTTTTTAAGATAACACATGCTCCAAAAGCTGCTTCAGGTTCTTTTTCTGTGGTTGTTGGAGTAACATGATGTGTGGAGGAAGACATTTGCGTTTGGGATGTGTGCTGGCAGAGTTACATCTGTGCTATCTCCACCTTCCATACACACCCCCACATGAGTCTTCATGGTAAATAATTCTCCTTAGTAAAACTGCCAGTTCTTCTCCTACCAGCAAGTAAATGAATGAGACAGTGATGTCTGTTCTTAAACGAGCCAAGATTTTGAAAGGTGACTTAATTTTGGACATGTGCCACTTGTTCAGCTCTGGGATTTCAGGTTCCAGCCTGGGGTAACAAATATATCCCAAAGGATGTATCAGTCTGCGAAAATGAAAGGAGAAGGGAAAGGATTAAAATATATATTTTTTTTATTTTATTTTTTTAATATAAATAGACTGGAAATATTCACAGAGAGCTCAGCATAGGGCGTGATCCCAGTCACTGAAATGAATGTCTTTCTGGTGGTTTCAGTAGAAGAAAACTGTGTGGTAACGGGGTTTTGGGTCTGAGATTTATTTCCGCTCATACATGCATCAGTGCTTTTTTGAATTCTTGAACGCTAATTGAAGGGTAGGTTTTAAAACTCTTTTCCTTTATTTGCCAGCCAACAACATCTGCTTCTATGGGGAATGCTCCTACTACTGCTCAACAGAGCACGCCCTGTGTGGAAAACCAGATCAGATTGAAGGTTCTCTGGCTGCTTTCCTACCAGATTTGTCTTTAGCAAAAAGGAAAACCTGGAGAAACCCTTGGAGACGTTCCTACCACAAGCGAAAGAAAGCAGAGTGAGTAGTGGTGAGCAAAGGGTTTGCCACCTGCCAAGGGCAATAGGAAAATAAAACGGTACTGCAGTTACTGCCCTCGCCTGATCTAAAGCATTAAGGCTTAGGAGAACACCTGCATTTCTTCAGTGGGTCCAGCTCCTGGGAAGGGACAGAGTTCTTACACTTGCAAGGAGCTCCAGCTTATGGTCCTGAACCTTAAAGGACCTTCAATGGCGTAATTCCCTCGTGGGACAGATACCTCCAGTGGCTTTGACAGGCTGCAAAAGGACCTGTCTTAAGTCCTATCAGAGGGAGAAATATTCACTGCTATCAGGAGCCCTGAATGAGTCTCAGATGTTTTCATCATATGACTGATGGTGCAGGTGGTCTCCTAAATCGTGAAGTTATTAACCAGATAGTTTTCAGTCTTGTGGTCTTCTTCCTTTTTCCTCATTCACAATCTTTATCAGTTGCCTGCATTACTGGAAGCAGCCTGAAGAATTTGCTGCCTCTGCCTGACCCTGCCCTCAGTTGAACGTGATGCAACTAGAGATCTTTGCAAAATAACTTTTTTTTTTTTTTTTTTTGCAATACTCAGTAAGTTTTTTATGTCACATAAAATATCAAAATGTTGGCTTTTCCAGATGGGAAGTTGATCCAGATTATTGTGAAGAGGTTAAACAAACACCCCCGTATGACAGTGGGACCAGAATTCTGGATGTAATGGATATGACAGTTTTTGATTTCCTAATGGGTATGTTTCATCTTTTTCAAAAATTAAATGCAACATTTAATTAGAATAAGAACCATTTCTTTCTACACTGCTATGCATAGCTCAGCAGTTTGCTAAAGCATGGTTGAAGCTGCATTTACTGTATGTGCAGTGCTAGATGATGATGAGAAAATGCAGATTTAAATGGTTGTGTATTCCCATCAGCGCAGATTAAAGGAACAAAGATGTTCAAAAATGCAGAGTGAAGATGAACACAGGTCAGGCTAGTCTCCTTCACAACAGTTAAGGGCTTCACAGTTTGCTTTAGTGAGTGCTTTAGCATTGTAACATACGGCTCCTGGATGCGCATGCAAAGACGATTCATTATTGGCACATTGTTTTCAGCCTGCAGTAGTATTCACTGCTGCTTGCTCTATAAACTGCCAGAGAGGGGGAAAAAAAAAAAAGAAAAGTTGCTTTGTCACAAAGGCAACTGTGATATGTATCAGGAAGGGGTTTTTTTCTGTTCATGTAACCTTATTGGAATAAAACAGTTATTAACAAGCAGGTAACAGCAACCTATTCCAAGTGTACTCAGTGGTTAACACTGAGACATTCTCATGTCAAACCTGTTCTGCTGCAGCTAATGTACCTGTAAGGTGCCAACATACATGCTTGATCCTTGGACACAAGCCAGCATGGAAATATCCTCTGCCATTGCCACTGCTGAGATTTCTGCAATGGGCTGCAGCAGGAGAGGCCAAATCACAGCTCTGGGGCCATATGTGGCATCTATAAGTGGCTCAAGACCCCTGCCATGAAGACAAAATTCATAGCTTGGCACCGGTACTCTGCACCTTGACCTTAAAAAGCAGAACATGCGTCTGCCTGCCATGGGTGCCCAAAGAGATCTGCTCAGCTGTACCACTGCAGGAGCATCCTGCTCTATATGTTAGAGCCATAATATTGTTTTTGTTTCCAGGCATCTAGAAATTTAGACAAAGTTCTTATTAGAGGAAAACCAGGATGTTTGGTCATGGTTCACAAAGTTTAATACAATATTAGCAAAGTCAGATGGATTAACTTCCCTGCTTGACGGATGCATTTTCCCCTCCCTTAACTAAGCCTCACACCTGGCACATGTGCCCATGGCTGCTTTACATACGGTAGTGACCCAGGGTAGAGCAGCCAGGCTCATTTTCATTGATGGAGCTCTGCTGGCTTAAGACATAGCTACCTCACAGGTGACAAGGCTCCCCAAACAGCTGAGATGTCATCATACTTGAGAGGTATTTCCTTGGTGTACCCCAGGAGGGGTTGCTGGAGGGTGGGAAGGTTGGCTTTGTCTCCTGCTGAGTCTGCTAGAGCTTAAGTATAAAAGTTACACAGAGCTTGAAAACTGCCCTGAGGCATAACAGTCCATTTTCCAGTATGGCACACTGGGGTTTCCAGCAGTAGAAGCAAATGAGTTCAGTAGGCCCACTGGTTTCTCTGCCCTACACAGCTGTCGTGTTTGGGGAGCACTGGGCTTCTCACTGAACCATGGATTTTGTACTGCCCTGACCTGCAGGCTCAGCAGCAGCCAGAGCAAGAACAGTCTTTTTTTCTTCCTTATCCTGTAGGTAACATGGATCGACATCACTACGAGACCTTTGAGAAGTTTGGAAATGAAACATTTATTATCCACTTAGATAATGGAAGAGGGTAAATACCTTTAATAATCTTTCTAGGGAAAAAAAAGAAAAAAGTTAGTCCTCAAAACAGCCTTTGTGATGTTGTTGCTCTATCTTTAAATAGGTTTGGAAAATATTCCCATGATGAACTTTCCATATTGGTGCCTTTAAACCAGTGCTGCAGGTATGTTTCACTTCTGGAGCTGTTTCCCATTTTATACAGTTGTTTCCACTAACAGGACTGAAATGTTCAAGTGAATCTTTTATTGCATACCACGGAGGGGAGGAGATGTTACGATCCTGCCGAGGGAGCCTGTCCTGAGCTAGCCCTGAGCGTTGGCACGAACGCGTTAAGTGCTTTGTTGAGATCAGGACCTTGCAGGCGCGTGGCTGCGAGCTGTTGTGGGAGGCTTTATTAAGACAAAATACATGCCCCATGGAACTCAAGTGGCAAAACATAGCCCAGCTTGTTAAAGAGCTTCTCAACAGCTTTCCTCGGCGCCCGTGGCCAGGATTGTCAGAGAGGGCAGGTGACATTTAGAGTTTCAGCTTCGCATGGCTGGGACGCAGGGTGAGCTGTGTGTCTGTGGTGGTGCTGGGTGTCCCTGCAGGGTGAGCTGCCAGGAGCCCCCACTGCCATTGCCCATGCCCAGCTCGGTGCCACGTGCATCACGCTTGTCATTGCCAAGATGGACATGACCCTAGGAATGCTGCACCAGATCCAGCTGGTGCCTTACCCAGCCGAAGAGCACGAAGGCTGTCTGCACTTGACTGCAGAGCTGTGCTCCAAAACCTCTCCATGTCTAAGGGCTCCCAGAGATCGCTGGCCAGGGGACCATGCCAGCGGCTCGTTAGGACTGTGGCACTGCCTGGTTCTCATCGTTTCACATCAGGTTTTGACACTATTATTGCTATGCTGACTATAAGCCTTTTAGCCCTCTCAGGATCAATAGTGATGAAAACACTGATTTGCATTTTTTTCTCTCCTTTTTCTTTTAGAATAAGGAAGTCTACCTATCTGCGATTACAGCTGTTAGCCAAGGAGGAATACAAACTCAGTCTCTTGATGAAGGAATCTTTACTAAAAGATAAAATAGCTCCCATTCTTTACCAGCCTCACTTGGAGGCGATGGACAGGCGGCTGCGGATTGTCCTCAAGGCTGTTAGTGACTGTATAGAAAAGGATGGTTATGACAATGTGGTTGAAAATGACTTTAACACTGATGTTAACACTGTTACGACCGAGAGGTAGTGAAATCGCAAGACTACGTTTTTACCAGCCAAGTAAAGAAGATTCAAAGAGGAAAAAGAAAAAAAAAAAAAAAAAAGTCTTGCAAAAGACTGTGTATGCCACTTTGTGAATTCAGTGAATTCAGAAATGAGATATAATTGTTCCCAAAGTAGGTAAAGTGTAGACTCTGCAAAGGATTAGTTCATTAAGAATTAAGAAAAATAAGCCTAATGTGATGCTTTTCATTAGTTCCTAAAGAGAGATTATGAAAAGATTCAGAAAATACTCAGATCATTGACAGACAACAGTCTGATAGCAAAACACCTCCTGTCCTTTTTGTATAGAAAGGAGGCCTTTACTTAATATTTTGTATTTATATATGGTATATCTATGAAACCCCAGACCTACCTACCAAATTTAACTAAGAGGGGTGACATAGTTTTGTGACTCACACTTTATTTGTGGTGACAGTCCACTTAGTATTGTGTTAACCCTTTAAGTGCTCTAATCCACTGTATCTTATTTAAATTGAATGCTTTTTTTCCCCTGGCTACTCAGCATTTAAAGGGTTAAGGCATTATGAACTTCTAAAGGCAAAAATAATAATTATAATAATAATAATAAATACAGTGGTTACCAGAAGGGAATTTCACTAATTGTGCATTGACAGGAATACTTGAATGTTGGTTTTACAAAGTGATGTAAAATGACAAGTTGTACTATTTGTCCATAAGGAGGTGGCAGCTCTTATCTTTCTAGACTATCATAGCTGAGCTGCTACTTTTCAACTTCGCTTTTGATAGTTTTGTGTAAATATATACATATATGGGTAAAAAGCTGCTTTCAGCAGCTCTAGGCTTACTTTTGCAGCATTTTTGTGGAATTGTTTGCAACGTGGTAAAAGTGCAATAAAGATATGGCAAAATGTGTAGCCATCGTGTCTAAATGGATTAGTTTTTCACTGGAAGTCTCGTTCAGTGCAGAGCTGTACACAGCAGCTGACTATTCCAGAAGTAGGTGTTTTAGTTGTCATCCCTATTGTAGCAACTGCAAATTGAGTTTAAGTAGGGAACTGATGATTAATATACATTACAACTCGATAAGGACCATGGTGTTGAAAATGGCTAATCTTTATATGGAAGCATTGACTAGTATTTCAGCATCCCTTCCTCTTGCAGTTACAGCTGTAGAAACAAGCTGTAGAGCAACACCTCTAAAAGATTATGGCTTGACACACTTGACACACAGGATTTAGGTACAGCCGTGCCTCTGATGTAGGTAGCATAACCCCTTGCACAACCCCTGAAATCTCACCCTACATTACCTAGAAGCATGGTTTTCTTAACCGAATAGTTTTGAATCACATTCAGCCGAGTTCACGTCATAGGTGTGCAGACTTTCAGCCCAAAAGCAAGCTATTAATTGTACAAGTGGCTGTATTTGACTTGTGAAAACATGGTGTGGTACAGAAGGAATCCCTCATTGCTCTTTTGGATGAGGAAAGAATTTATTATGACAATGTTCATCGCAACTATAATTCAAAGCTGTCATTTATTTTATGTCTTTCTTCTCAGGGATTTGTAAGCATGTACTTTAAAAGGTTGTAGCCAGATACACAAAAATGTAGGCATTTCAGCATATTAAAATTATGAATGCAAGAATGAGCTACAATATAGTTTCATTCACTTCTTAGGTTGGTATATTATCAGTAAGAAAAAAAAAAAGTATTTTACTATATTACTGCCCATTTCAAATTCTCATGACCCTCACATACATAGCATACAAAGAGAACAGAACATCTCAGATTATATAACTGTCTACAAACTTAGAAAATTTCTCTTACTCCATAGCTTTTTTTTTTTCCACTTTCCAAAACCCACCTACAGTAGCAAAGATGTTCTCTGTAGCATAGCACTTGCACTACAATCTCACTGTCCCCATTAGCCAAAAAGACCCCAAACATAGGTTTATCAAAAAGACAAAACAAGGGATATTATCCTTCCTTTATCCTCAATGCCTGGCTGTGGTTTTCATGCAGGTGCAGCTTTTTATCACTGTGAGATTGTGCCAGGACAGCAGACGGGGATGTAAAATCGCCTTCCCGTTCCAGCCCTGCTTTCTGCTTCTAGGGTCAGGTCAGCCAAGGGCTCTGGGGCTGCAGACCTGGTCTTCTTTTGGGAAGCAGTACTTGGCAGCCTCTTAGCTCAGAGAAGAGCAGATGTAGCAAAGGTCTTTGTTCTTTAGAAGCTGGGTTGTAGGTCAGGTGCTCCTGGCTGGGTGGTTCAAGCTGAAGGTCTTTGCAGAAGACTGCCTGGTGCTGTCAGGGATATAAATGTACTGTTATGAACCTGGTTCTGAATTTCTATCAGCAGAATTAGTAATGTTTCTGTAGAATAGTTAACTAAAGGTCACTCATCCTTGCTGTATTGTAACCGGCTCTGTAGAGCCTCCAGTTTCTTTCCTTTCCTGCACTTTGACGCTTCCCCTTGCAAGCTCTGTGCTAAAGCTTTCTAGTCCTCTAAAGGTTCTTCTTGTTTCCAGTCCTAAATTAGACATACAGAAAAGCTGAAGGGGAGGCTTTTCTTTGGCATGACATATGTAAGCATCTTGGAAGAAGGGAGATAAATAACTAAGGTACAGGGAGAGTTTTCCTTTCCTCTGTGCCTCCAATGGGAAATTGGGGTGAATTAACCACACCTGAGCCGTGCAAGCCTAAATACACTGCAGGGTGCTCAGGCAGTGAGTAGCAAGAGCTGAGTTCAGGCCCTTTGTGTGGCCAGGGAGCTGAGCACGTGAGACTGATCTGGAGGATATTGCAAGAAGTAGAAGGGCTGATTAATTAAAACAAGCTGTGGAGTTGCTTCTCAGTATCTACCAGGAAGCTCTGGAGTGTTTGCATTCATGCTGCCAGGTAACGAGAGTTTTGACTCATATTAATTCTTCAGGTATTTGGGAAGGGAAAAGAATTATTGCCTTGTTCTGTTATTTCTTTCCTGCGTGGGCAGGGGTGAGTGGGCATGAGAGATGGGAAACTGGATCCGGGGAGTGACCTTGTGGCTCTGCCTTTGAGCTCTCAGCTCTTGGGGCTAATGCAGGCTGGAGAATAGCTCTGTACAGCCCAGGGAGGGGCAAACCACTCTTTTGGGGTGCATCTCCACTGCCTCAAGGCAGAGCTAGCAGCTGGCCTGAATTTCTTCTCCTGAAAGCCTCCTGGGGTTTTGAGAGCCTTTAAGCAAAGGGATTTGCTCCCCTGTCCTGGGGTGAAACACATCCCTCTACGGGCGGTGATAGCTCTCCCAGCTCTCTCAGCAGTGGGTACAATCTGAGGTACCTTTGCACAGGGACAGCTCGTTCTTGGGGGTTCCCATGGGGAGGGGTCAGTGGGTTTGGTGTGCAGGGGTTGTGCGCTTCAGCATACACGTGTGACAGCAGATTACTGCGGTGCAAGACAGTGGCTCTGAAAGGGCTGTCATTGTGCATTAGGTCAGTAATCCATGAACTAAGCAGGATTAGCCTGACGTGGTGTAACTTCTCTTTAGGAGTCCTACATATTTACCAGAAAAAAAGATTCACTCTGAGAAGATAAATAAATGTCAGAATCCAATTGGTTTGTCTCCAGATCTCAAAAACTGGTGTAGCAACAGCACTTAGACAATAATGTACCAAGAAGGGCTCAGTAAATATAGTATGCACAATAAATAACAGCTAAAAATAGATAATGTACTTCTAAATGCACCTAATTACAACTGTATCTGACAGCCTAAAATAGCTTACTGTATTCTCCTGAGTAATTCGATGAGAGCCTCGGTTTTGTTTTGCTGTTTTTCTGTTATTTCAGCATCAAAGGAAATTCACACAAACTAAAGAAAAAAGCTCTCATTATTTGAATAAGATACCACTGTTGTGATCAGCAGTACCAGGCAGAGCCCGTGAGGTATAGGCAGGCTGGAAGCCTGAAGGAGAAGGTAATGTAAGCCACAGCAGGGAGCGTTATGTAGGAGGAGGGAACCTGGAATTTCAGCCTGACTGTTGCCTGTGGGTGCTGAACTGAAAATGAACTTGTCCTATGTGGGCGAGAAAGGGAGGAGTGTCCAAGGAGTATTCTAGTTCCTGAGAGTGGGTCTGTGTGTGGTACCTGTCCGAGGGGGAATTTCTGCTCTATTCCATTGCAGCTACAGCACTGTCCCGTTAACACATCCAAAGCCCACCTGACGGCTGCCCCTGCCCCAAGGCTTTAGTGGCCCCAGCCTACAAGTGCTGAGTTTCCAGCTTGGAGCTGGGCATATAGGAAAGCCTTGATAATTGGTACCCTGATGGAACAAACTTTCTTCTAGTACTGAATGTATGACCGCAAAATTAATTTTCCAGAAATTATTCCAGATACTGGTTGTTTCTATGGTCTTTCTTGCCAGTAGTTGTTTATTAAAGTATTTGGGCTCAACATACAGAAATCAGCATGCACAAGGAAGTTTCTTTGTAAATGGAGTGTTTAAGGGAAATACTGAGTTGCCTGGGACAAGTTTTCACATGGAATTTCAAGTTATTACCAGTTGGAAGCTGCTGGATTTCTTAAGAATACGTTTTTTTTATGTTAAAAGTGATTCATAGGTAGCCTCGAGCCATAACTCAGTCTGTGACCAGATCAAACTGAATTATCTGCTAGCTTCTACATTTGCATCAGTAAAGTACTAATCCAATGCTTTTGGGGGCTGTCTAGGAAAAAAATCGAAAGCAATTCAATTTGGTGGGGCAAAAGACCTGAGAACTGAGGTCATACCAGCTTTGGTCATGGGTAAAAATGAAGCATAAGCAAGAAGGAGGCTATCAATTTGGCAGTACCAGTACCTCTGCCTCTAATGCAAGGTCAGAGCAAAAGTGTGTGTCTAGAGATCGTCTTCCAGGGCTGCTGGAATACGTGCTGTCTGCTGCTCTATATTTTTAGAGATATTAAACACTTTCTGAGGTTTTCCATTTATGCAACTTTGATGTAGTTAACATGAAATAAGGGGATTTTGAGCAGGATAGGAGGACTGCCACTATATAAAGACTTACTTATTTGCTGGGAGATCAGCTCCTGTCTTTCAAATGACCTTCATACACCATCAGCCCCTTTCCCCTGTCACAGGTAGCATGTGTTATGCCTTGAATCTTGCTCAGATACAGGCCAAACCCAGCAGCTTGCAGATGGAATTGGCAGCTTGAACTAAAGCAGACTATCTCAGAGTTGGAGGTGTCAGATCAGAGTACTCTCCACTTCTATGAATATGGGAATCTGGGTCACATCGTGCCTTGGCCACAGTAATGAATGGCGTTGGGATCCCTGCTGTGGTGGGTTGAGGTTGGCTGGACGCCAGGTGCCCACCAAGCCGCTCTGTCACTCCCCTTCTTGGCAAGGTGGGGGGAATAAGATGAAAAAACTTGGAGGTCAAGATAAAGGCAGTTTAATGAAGCAAAAGTAAAAGTTGGATGTGTGGAAGGATGTTATTCCCTACTTCCCATCAGCAGGCAATGTTCAGCCATTTCCCGGGCGGCCGGGCTTCAGTGTGCGTAGCAGTTGCTTCAGAAGGCAAATGTCATAAATAATGAACACCCCTCCCTCCTCCTTTCTCTTAGTTTTTATATCTGAGACATATGCCATGGAATATCCCTTTGGTTAGTGTGGGTCAGCTGTCCTGGCTGTGCCCCCTCCCAAGATCCTGCCCACCCCCAGCCTGCTGGCGAGGGGGAATGTGGCAGAGCCAGCCCTGGTGCTGTGCCAGCCCTGGTGCTGTGCCAGCCCTGGTCAGCAGGAGCCGGAGCACCGGTGTGTTATCAGCACCTCTCTGGCTGCGGGTACAGAGCACAGCACCGTGAGGGCTGCCACGGGGCTCAGCCAGTCCCAATGTGCCTCCCTAAATTCCTTGCCACTTCTTCTAGAAAGGTGCTGACCGATTGATAGACATATGTACAAAGCTACCTACGTGCTTTAGTTGACCATGTCATAACCTCAAAATACATCCCAGGGCGACTTAAGATAGATCCTACCCAGAAGACAGACAATTTAAAATCTCATCCCTCCTGCTGCTGGTGCTGTTCTTGTGCCAGCCATGTGTCACTCCAGAGGTGGTTGTTGGAGTCTGCTGAAATATAGTGATCCCTGTACGTCTGCGTTGCTCACTGGAGCACCTGGATGCCTGCAGAAGGTGCCATAAATCAAGTGAGGAGTACAATCTGCATGCATCTTCTGAATCCTCATGCACAGCTAAATGACAAATGAAAGTTAAAGCTGTCAGCAAAATGTAAGCAATGCAGCGGAGGAAGCCCAGGGAGGAGGGGGCAGGACACGAACGGACGACGGGGTGACAAACCCCAAATGACAAAGGCAAGTTGACAGTCAAATCCTTTCTTGCAGACACTGATACATAAGCCAGGAGCAACACTTACTGCTCTGCTCTCAGGCTGAGCTTTGGAAATGGAGGACAAATCCTCTTCTGACTTGTAAACTAAGCAAATCAGGCTGTCCAAAATTGCAAGCAGCTTTCCTTCTAGCATATCCTCCTTAGTCCTTCACCATAAGAATTCGTGCAACCTCTTAGAGCAGCACCAGGAATCTTTGCCACAGGCAGCACTTTATAAATAGTGACGATAAAAGGCTTTTCTGGTTAGTCCATTGAGCGAAGTTCACATTGTTTTCCAGATGAAATCAGAACCCTTTCTCCTGATTTTTAAGCAACTCCTTCTTAATCAGTGAAGTCAGTGAGAGCTTTGCAGCAGCAGAATTTAGGCCCGTTATCTTCTTCCGCTGCTCCATTTACAGATGAATAGTCTCTCTGACTTTCTCATGGCTTTCTTAGCGATAAGCTTAAATAATTTATTATTATTACTTATCTTTTTTTGTATTTCTAGCTGTCTGCTTCACTGATTTGCACTGGGTTTCCATTTTTAATGGATGCTTTTTTAGCCTGAGTAAACTCCAAAATTCATTATTTATAAATAGAAGCATCTATAGCCAAGTCTTTGCATTGTAATTGGAGCTTCATTTTAATGCTGGCAGTGGTCTTCAGACTCAACAGTTTGCAGTAGGGTTCCTTACGTTGGTCTTGCCTACAGAGCCCTCTCTTTGTGATGCATCCAGTAGGCTTCTATAGGAGCTTGTGTGATCATTCCTGTGAAATTCTTTATTCCTCCAGACCCCATTCATAAGAGCCTGACCAAGTGCTTTACCCTCATTGTCCATCTGAGGGCTATCTTTGAGGACATCTTCTGCACTATCTGTACCTGTGCAGATGAAGACCCTGCCTCTGTAGGTGTAGAAAAGCCTGGCTGAACTTTGCTCCTGAAGTTCAGTACAGCAAACCCCTTCTTTTCTTCATCAGGAGGGACTGCAAGTGGTGTGGCTCAAGCAACCCACTTGTCTGATGTAAGAAAAAAACAATTATTGATTCAGTACCTACAGATCCTCCTGGCTCCAGCTGTTACCCTAAAGCTGCACTGAAACTGGTGTTTTGGTCCTTCAGCATTGCTCTAACACTGAAGTGTTTGGAGGGGGTGGTTCTGCCACGTTAGCTCTTATGCCCTTTTTCCTCTGTGTGTTGGCGGCAAACGAAGTAAAAAAAAAACCCCAAAATAATTAGAAGTTCAGCTGTCTGACTCCCCCCAGTTCCTTGCTGCCCTAAAGGCTCTTAACAGCTGTTAAGAGCCAGGTAAGCAAAAGGACCACAGTGGCTATCTTCAGGTTTGGTGGGGGAAGTAGAACGAAGCTCTTCCCTAAAGAAGCCCAGATAAGGTAAGAAAGCCTGTGTCATGACTCACATTGGAATGATAACTCCAGCAGAAAAATGGGGTTTGTCATGTTCAGGATGTGTGCTCCTCACAGCTGGTTTTTTTTTAACCTTTGAAATAGGCAGCAGTAGAGCCATCCCACGGAGCCTGAAATGACAAGTATTTTCCTGCCAGAGGATCTAACCTAGCGAAGTTAATGGAAACCTTCCCAGTGGTTTCGCGTTCCTTTGGATGCAGCCCAAGCTGCTGCAGAGGGCCAGCGGTACAGAGCTGCCTGCCTGAGCTTCTGAGAGGCACCCTGGAAATAAGGATGTTAAAAATTAAAAGAGCTTAATGGTTTTGCCAGTGTTTTATTTGACCTGGCGGTGGTGTACGTGGTTCCTGGTTAAAGAGTAACCCCTTAGCTGCTTACATGGGACTCAGTTTTGCAACAGATGAAAGTAAATGTTACCTACCAAGGGGGCAGGCTAAGAAATCAGAAGAAATAGATATAAACTATACGGTCCTGTGCAGTCTGCAAAGAGGGGACAAACCACCTGGCAGACTGCTGCATATTTATGAGAACATCTCACACATCCTCACCTTTATTAGAGCATCCTACCTCAAGCCTGCCGTGCTTGATTAGCATGTTGACAGTTTCAGACACTTACTTACCCAGTCCCCACACTTTGCACCCGAGACTCAGATTCAGGTGTTGAGTGCCAGTGACTTGCAGGTATGTTGCCTGTCTAAGAGCATCCCACAGCAGCCTGAGAGCCCATTCCTCCTGCATTCTCTTGTGTCGCTGGGAATTGTGGTGAACTGGCTGCTTAGGCACTGCTTTGGCCAGGCATCAAGCTGCTGCTTCATTCGTCAGCCTTCAAACCCCTTTGTAGCAATTCACCTGAACCAGCGCAACACAGGGTTGTGGGTTGTCCGTGTTCTTTGGTTTCTTTGCTCTGACAGCTCATTGCTCAGTTTTCAGCCTTCGGTGCAAAGCTGCAGAGATACCAGGAGCAGCATTTTCTCACTGCAACAGAAACCACTGCAGTTGTCCAGATTGAGTCAGAACCCAAGTAAATTTAAAAAGCTATCTAAAACAAGGAAACATGGCTAAATAGGACCACTATTTAAACACAGTAAAGGCGTTAAGAGGTCAGCAATGCACCAATTCCAGTCAGTTTTCAAGAACAGCTACTTCCACAGCTCTTGTGCTGCATGGGCACAACCTGCACACCCTGGTCCCCTGCTACCAGGTGCACGTGGGTATCTGGTTTTTGCTGCAAATGAAGTCATTAAGAGGACTACAACAGTCACTCTGGTTATGAATCACATTTGCTTACAAACATCACTTGAAGGATGGGAAGAAGAGGACGCTCAGTGGGGATCTTGCTGCTCCCTGCACCTACCTGGCAGGGGGGTCGGTCTCTTCTCCCAGACGAATGACAGGACAAGAAGGAATAGCCTCAAGTTGTGCCAGGGAGGTTTAGACTGGGTATTAGGAAACATTTCTTCACTGAAAGGGTTGTCAAGCATTGGAAGAGGCTTCCCAGGGCAGTGGTAGAGTCGTCATACCTGGAGGTGTTTGAAAAACATGTAGATGTGGTGCTTAGGGACATGGTTTAGTGGTGGGTTTGGCAGTGTCAGTTTAACGGTTGGACTTGGTGATCTTAAGGGTCTTTTCCAGCCTAAATCATTCTATGAAAACACTGGCTATATCAATCTGTTAGCAACTGGGGAGTCTTCATTGCAGTGTTCAGGGATGTTGGTGCACATCATGCAGTTTTGGAGCCAGTTTTGGCAGCCTGTGGAAGTGATGCATGTCACTTGCAACAGATCTAAGTCATTCTGCAGGGATACACCCTATAGATGCTCTCCTGATGGCTTTCTGGCATGTGAATTACTTTGGAAAATAATGTATTATTTTAGATAATATTTATTTTTAAAACTATCCTCTGAGTCATTGAGGGGGAAAATAAAGCCCATGATTTGGTTCGCTCAAGCAAGAAAAGTTGCTTTCCTTTCACAGAAGGATCATGTCTGAGTTCCAGATACTTGAGTCAAGGCTGATGCGTGTTGTCCACATTTATTGCTGCTGCTTTGGACTTTGCTCAGTGTATGAAACCATGATGTGGCAGAACGTATTTGGAAGTACAGCTAGCAGCCCCTTTCCTCCTGCAGCATGGATCTGGGGGAGGCTGGAAAATCTCCCTTCCCTGCATTTCTCAAGGCAACTGTCCAAAAGCGTTTTTTTCTCTCTCTCTTTCAGGGAATGTACGACGGGGAGCTGCATTTTCTTCTTTCTCTGCAACATGTTCTAATTTATAGAATGAAATTTGTTATAATTGAGTTCAGAGCTGAATGCTGAGCCTTCTCCATATCCCCTGGGGTTTTCCTGGGAACAAGATGGATTGCCCAGTATGCTTCAGGCAAAAAAATAATGAATGAATAAATAAATACATGAATAACAGCATGCCTCATTTTGCCTATCTCTTAGAGAGAGAGGAAACTAATTCTTTAAGTATCAGGAATGTGCTCATTATGCAAAAATGCCAGAGCAGATGCACATATTCATAATAAGTATATTAAAAATCTCATTTTAGCTCCTAGAGGACAAGTGCAAGTGCAAAATTGGGTGCAATTATATTTATCTTCCCACCTATGGTGCACTCTCATTTTAATATGTATTTGTTCGAGCTGGTTGTATCTAGAATCATGGAGTTTCCTGTGATTGAAAAAGCAAATTATTATGACTACCAGCCTATGATACTTTGTGTCAGAGACTGGATCCAAGGTCCCCTGAAGTCATTAAAAAGGTCTTTTTTGAGTCCAGCTGGCTTTGCATTCAGGCAAGGGCTGGTTTCTTGCATAGCCTGTGTTAATAGCAACACAAAAGTGCAGAGGACACAATGCAAGTGGGGCTGTCCATCATAACTGTCATTTAATCAAACTAAAATGCTGAACTGGTAATTGGATGTCCTTGCAACGACTGCACAGAGCCAGAGCCCTGGGTAGAGTACCCTCCACATGCAGAAATAAAGCAGACAAGAAGTCTGCAGTGGGCAAAGAAATTAATCTTTGGCATGAGCATGAACAATAGTGGAAATAATTGTTGCGCATGAGACCATCAGTCGTTGCCTGACTGCAGTAATATGCTTGGTGCTTGTGAATGAAAGAAGCTGCTCTTTCCTACCCTTAGAGTAACACTAAAGAGTGTTGGAGCTCTGCATGCCAGGTTTATTAAAAGGCTGTGATGGTGAAAACCTGACTAGGTCTCAGGAAACTACTTCAATAGAGGATTTATATGCTTTCACTTCAGCACATAAGATAGAGGTGGAGACAGAAGACTAAACCCAAACAAGGACAGGGACATTGGGAAGAGACCTGGAGAATGGTCCCACCTGGGCAAAGAAGGTGGACAAAGTCTTGCACTGGAAATTCAGCAGCAACAGTATCCTACAATATATTCAAAACTATTTTATTTTTTTTTTTAATTAACAGGAAGAGTAGGATTTGTGTTCTCCCAAAATCCCATTCCCTGCACCATCTGGGAAAGCGCAACCATTTTTTGAAAAATTAAACAAAGTAGTTATGAGAAACAGCACTCCAAAGACCAAAAGTCAAATGAATAGTAAGGAAAAGAGTTTTCTTTCACAGGGGAAAAATTAACAAGAAGAAAATGACAAAAATATTCATAAACACAATTATTTCCTAAAAAGCGGCCTTGCAACATTTTAACCAAAGACCGTTATTCATCAGTTCTTGTGTATTCCTGCTCAGCAGTGAGGCTGTAGTAGTGATACTACTACCACTGGTAGGGGACCTGGGTGCTCCGCAGCACTGCCCTGCACGGCTGACACTTGCACGGGCAGCTTGGCTCAGCCGATGCAGCACACACATGGCAAACTGCGTATTTTGTCTGGGGACTATTTTTCCCGTCTTCTAACTGATCCTGTTACTCTGATTCCACAGGTGAAGGCAAAGCAGTTCCACCTCAGGATCCAAGCAGCCAGCGGCCGCGTTTCTCCAGCACCTGCCTCCTGCAGGAGCATGGTGCATCACCTCGAACGCTCCGGCTCTGGCCAATTCTTCTCTTACAGCCATTGTGCCAGAGGATTGGAGCCGCTGCCTGCCTGTTCCAGAGTGCTATGTAATATATATCAGCTACAAATCTGCTTTTCAAGCTTTGGTGAGCTAGGATTAATTGCAGTTTGGCACTGCAGGTTCCCACTTGGCTCTGTTTTTTTCAATCACACGTTACACGTAAACCTGAAGCCAGCACTTTTTCCATATTTCTTCTGCAGTACTAACAATAATTTTTTTTACTTTTTTCCTCTCTTTCAAGCAAACAAGTTCATAACTACATTTTCTGTTCCATTATCCCTAAGATAAGTGCAACTCCATAATTTGGGAGTTAAAATGTCTTTACTTTTATAAGAAGTGTAAAGGTAAATGATAAAAGCAGACAAAACAAAATTTAGCATTGTGAATAATGCAAAAATCAGCATCTGTCTCTCTAATTTTATTTCTGAGATGAGTGTTAAAACCAGGGTGATGGGTACCAATAAGTCACTGCAGCAGGCATGGCAGTTAATTATACGAAGAGAAGAATCTCTGTGAAATTATTCTGGGTTTATTGTAAATATATCCAGAAATAACATAAGACAATATTAGGGGCAATTGTTAGCAGAGTAACTTGTGTGAAATTGGAAAGAAAAACTCACTGTCTTCTGGGACTGTTTTTATTCCTATAAAGACGACTTTTGCAAGTGCTTTTATCCTCTCCAACATACAAGAGGAAAGGTTGTCTGCTTTCCAAGATTTAATGAGCAGCACTTTTGAATATGGCTGTGGACTTAGAGGCAGTTTAATGAATATGGTGCCAGTGGAAAGTTGCTGTCATCCAAACTGAAAGAAAATATGGCTTAAATAGCAGAAAATCTAATCTTCACGATTGTGACTGAGGAATGCAAGAGCCGAGTCTTGTCACAGGACTATGAGGCTGACCCAGAATGGCACCTTCAAGGTTTTTAATTGGGTCTGGTTCTGCCCCATAAAGTGCCTAATGATTTGAGTCAAGCCCTCTGTACGGTTCCTGTTGGGTCTGCTGGGCCAAATCCTGATCCCCCTCGATTTGCACACTGGCATAAACCCAGGTGGGATTTGTCGGAAGGGAGAGGCTATGGTGGCAGACATCTGAAGCAGTCTGCCGTCCTTTGCACAAGGTGAAAGGAGGAGAGGAGAGTGGCTCTGAAAGCAGTTTTCTAAAAGAAAATGAAATAAGATACATTTATTTCTGCAATCTATTCTTGGTTTCCCTACTTGGATGGAAAAAAAGAGGCAACACCACAAACAGAGCGTGTGACATTTAGCTGAACAAAAAGCAAGATGAACTAAACCCCTAATTACACCTCCTATATGAAGACAAAAGACATTTTCCAAAACTAAATGTTGTACATTTATCCATAATTAGGCCAGAATATTGCCAAAGAGGAACATGAAGGTAAGGAGACAAAGACAGGGAGAGAGGGTTTTTTATAGCTGGGTTTTTTGGTGGTTTTTTTTTTTTTAAATCGTTAAAATTGCCGCCAGAAATATGCTGGAAAAGAGATGTTTGTGGGCAGAAGCACCACAGAATGAGGAAGAAAGGCTACAGGAAGGAAGAAGGGTAATTCTAGGAGTAAACACCTACTTTTAGAAAATACCACCTGTCCTGAATATGAGTTTGCCATACATTGTGACTTAAAAGTCTTTTTCCACTGAATTCCTGGCTCGGGCTTTGTTAAAAGTCAAAACCCTTAACCTGACCCCGATAAGGTCACATCCTGTGATTAATGTGTACCGTCATCTGAAGCCAAAAGTTACCGGGTAGGAGAATCTCCAGTTCCAGAATTAATCTCTATTCCTCCTGTGATCTCATGACACCCCTGCATTTTTTTTTTTTGCCTCAGTTTGTCCATCTATGGAAATTTGCAGGACCTGCCTTGGGAAGCATGTGGGTTAATCTGCTCTCACTTGCTAATGCATGCGGATGATCAAGCAGTACGTAAACACCAGGAGTCATCATTGCAGTAGATGCTAAAAATTTGATATTGCTTAAATCAGAGTTGGCAGGACAAGGACAACAGGCATAGAGGTGGTCACCTCTGTCTTTTGCATGGAAAACAGCCTGGGATGTTTAAAATACACAGAGAAATTAACTATTTTAGGTAATGGCAGGAAAAAATTAATAAACAGCTTTGCAAGCCATTTATATTCTATGTTCTAATTATCCACAAATATTGGAGATGGGAAGTTGTCTTCTGAAACATGTTATTCTCCATCAAACATTGTTTTCCTCAGGGCTTTCCATGATATCAGTAGGAAATCAGAAAACAAGAGGGGGAACAATTAATACATATAAACATCAATCGGGCTGGAAAACAGGCCAAATGGATTTGATCCTTTGAGGGAATGAGGCAGGCTTTCTTCGCTAAGTCCTAGGCAACTCCTAAAGGACGAAGAACTGAGCAGCAAAGGGGAAAAAAGCCAGATCCAGTTGAGGATTACATGGGAATAAGCTTAGGCAGAGACAGAGGGAGGCTTTTTTGCTTACTTTTTCCCCAGCAAGACTTCCCTTTGGATAAACTGTGCTGGGAACAGAGCCAAGCAGGAACACCCCACACAAAGACTTGTCTTGGGTCCAACCAGCAACGATTCCCCACCCCCCACCCCACCCCCGAGACACAGCGTGGGGGACTGCCACTGTCCCACCACCTTTGGCCAAGGGAGCCCCAACTGCTGCTGCCTCTCTTCACCCACCTGAGCCCACAGCAGAGAGGAAGGACAGGAGCACCTAAGGTGGCTATGCCATGTCAGAAGTCTCTCACAGTTAATTGCAATTTAGTGCACTTTTTAATAGCACCCGTTGCGCATCATCATGATGGGAAAAAAAAGCATCTATTGGCAGAAAATTAAAGTGAGGATGAAAATGCTGATTTTGGCTAGAAAATAAAGCAGCAGGTGCTGATTTGCAGTGTTCAAGGTAGCAGCGACCTTGTCCGGAGGTTGCTGAGTGTGATGTAGCACATCTGGGATATGGAGCCTCACTGATTCTTTTTATGCTGGTTTCACTGTCCTGCAACTCCAGTATTTTCCATTAATTTACCACCTGATTTATCCAGCCATACATGAGATAACAATTTTTTCTTAATTTCTCTAGTCCTTCATTTCACAGCTAGTCCTGCTCTGGAGCTCTGCTGGTGGGTGGCACTTTCACCCACAAGTCGCTTTCTGGCTTTAAGAGGATTACTACTGCAAGGAAAGTCTTCCTTATGTTGAAGTACTGGATATTGCAACACAATCTTGCATTAAGAGAATGAGCATGCTGAATTTTCCAACACCAGCTGGAAACACTCTACATACTGGTGCTGCTTTGGTGAGCTGGTGACCACTGATTTGGACATTCAAAATCAGATGTCCATGGAAATTCTCCAGTTGCTTCCTACCAGCCACCCACTCTTACCTATTCCCGCAGAACTGGAATATGAACTCACAGCATCCCCACGATTGCCGAGATGCGGACAGAGGCATGCAGCACAAACACACACTTTATTGCTGTATAAACACAGCTTATCCCTTCCTCCAGTCCCCAACACAGCAGAAGAGTAAAACCACAACCTGCCACAACCTGCTCTTGAACACCAGTGTACAGAACAAATTATATATTTCAGCATGAGTAGAAAGAGGGAGGGAAGCTTCAGGCAGTCAGACTACTCTCAATTAGCAGTTATCTCCAGCAGCTTGTCTGATTAATGGCTACACCTCACACTGTGCCTATATAATAGGTGCAGAGAAGGTGCTTTAAAAGTGCTTTGCTCCTAATTATTGTGGAGACTGAAACGCTGGGTATCTCTTGTTAGAGTAAACATCTTCTCCATCCTTCCTCCAGCTCACATCTATGCAAGTGCCAGCACTGGGCCTGGGCGAGCAGACCGCATCCAGGTGGGAGCAGAGCACGTACATGTTGGCTGCTGCCAGCAGGAGCCTGAGCATGCTGGACTTGAGTAAAGTTATGTGCTTCTATCAGCACTAAGCATCCCTACTTCAGGGGACTTCACGCCCTGCACCAGTCTTTCTGCCTTCATGGACCAGAGTCCAGCTCTTCTGGAGCTGATCCTCAAGGTACAACAGCTTTGACCTGTCATGCCAGCACAAACCTTCCCAGAGACAGAGCTGCTACGTGTGGGTGCTTAGGCATCAGCACTTACAACATAGTAACACACCAGACCCAGCTTGTGGCTGAACTGTAGTCCCATTCTCTTTTCTGCCACAGACAGTGACTTTGGACAAATTAATTTATAGTGCCTTTGCAACAGCTAAATCAACTATGTACATACCTGTGTCTTGGGGTAGCTTAGCTGAGTGTGAAAAGCAGAACTGTTGCACAACTGGACCTAAACTGCTGCACCTTGACGTCTGCCCCGACTTCTCAAAAGGTTGTCCCCTGAACTTCTGGCTTACCTGCAACGTGCTATAACTGTTCCCCAGGGAGTAATAGGAAGACCTTGTCTCTCCTTCCAAGGGAACGTATTGGAAGATCATTGAAATCTTGAACAACTTCAGCCTGCATCCTTGCTCCATGGGAGGAACGCGAGTGACACAAGTGAACCTCTCGTAGCCTGCAAGAATCGGCAAGCTCAGGCTCAGCACACCACAGGGCTGAGCAAAGCGCGACCTGGTGGTTGTGGGCAGGAGGCAGGGACCTGGAGTCACCTTTTTGTTTGGTCTGCTGAGAAAATTGTCTTCTGTTCAGTGGACAATTTGCTCCATGCCAAGTCTAGTTTAACATCTACAGAGCTGTCTGTTGTACCTACATATCAAGAGGTCTTTAGGGTTGGTTTAGGTATTAGGACATGCTGATGCAACTTCCAGGCCAGAACCAGTCTGCTGAACTGGTTTCAGCAATGACTCTGGCACGTCAGGGAGAGATGAGAATGAGGTCCTCTCCACCAAGCAGCTTCTTTGCTTCAGGCATAAAGGTGCAGAAAATAATAGTCACCAGCCAAGAATCTGGAGAACCTTTCAGAAAAGTTGCTCTACCAGCACCAAACCCATGGCTGTGCTATGAACAGGAATGCAACAACATTTCCCAATCACAGCTGAATTACATGAATATTACAATCAATTCAAGGCAATGTGGGCAACCCTATTCTAAACCTTGCTTCCCTCTCCTCCTTTTCAGTAAGTTCACTTAATCACACATTCACTGCAAAGAAAAGAAAGGTTTTAAAGTACATTTACCTTGTAAAAATATCAAATCTTCTTTAGAAATGAGCGCTGGTGAATTATGAATGAAGGCATGCAGTGCTGAAAGTCCCTGCTTATACATTTTTAAATGTAGCCTTTCACTTCTGACAATACTTTTAAAAACCCACTGGACTAGAGCTTACAGTCTGTTGCAAAAACCAGCCATATTCTTTGCCACCACATTCCCTGATCTGAAGAAGTCCCAGCTGCTCCAGTCCTACTGTCTGCCTTGCAACCTGGAAAAGAGGCTAGCAGGTCTGAGCAAAGGTCACTTCAAAGGGCAGGAGAGGAAGAATTCATTGTAAATAGCAATTACACACTGCAAAAAAAAAAAAAAAGTAAAAATTAAAGAATAAAATAATAAAACCCCAGAACAATTCACTCAGACAAATTCCCAGCAGAAGAGCTCTTGTTTTGATGTTCTCCTGGGCAGGATGGTCGCTGGTGTGGAGGTGTCCCAGCCCCACTATGGGACATCCACAGGCAGTTGGTTTCTCCAGCTGTCCAGATCTGACGGCTCCATCCCCAGCAGCAGCACACTGACCTGCTAGGTGTTGCAGGGGACGTGTTACCTTGGAGGACACAATGAGTTGCTAAAACGTGTGTGAACCAGCCCTCCAGCATGGCCACTGAGCTCAGGTGTGAGGCTGTATCCACCCGCATGGCAGCTGGGGCAGAGCCACGCTGGGTGTCCTCAAACACTCACAGGTGCTGAGTGTCCTTAAAACCCTCTCAAGGCTCTCCTTTGCCAACGTTATTTTCTTCTGCAGAGTGAGAGGCCTACCAGGCTTGAGAGAAGCAGCAACTAAATTCAAGTTACACGAGCAAGGCAGGGAGAACAAAATCCCCAGCTTATCCCCTCTTCTCACACACTGTCTCTATCCATCTTTCTTCAGAGACAGTTTTCATTACTGTGGAGTCAGAGGCCAGGAGGGGACCTCAGACCTGATCTAAACCTGATCTTCCTTACGTCAGCATTTCACCAGGTATCCCCAGACCAAGCCCAGAATTATCTGACCAAAGCAGTTACCTGAAAGGCACCTACAGCTGTTTTGAAGCCACAAGGGAACAGCAAAGGGACATGCTTCCCCTGGCAGCTTCTGACACCCTCCATTCAACATAGGTGCCTTCTCTCCAGTCTGAGTGTGTCACCTTTTTGCTATGTGCTTTTTCCATTATATATATCCAGCAGTCACGTTCCCTTGCAACCTTCCTTTCAGCTAAACTTTTAATTTGACAGTGCCAGTCTCTTCTGAGCTCCTATTAGCACTCCCCAAACCCTTCAACACTTGAACAGTCCCATCACTGTTTTCACAGGTGCTTGGTCAGAAGCAAAATGACCCCTACCTATCTACCTACTCTCCAGTCCAGCAATCAGAGCACATCCAGGCAATTACCAACTCTGTGAACTTATGCCTTATCTAGAAAAATCTGTTTTCTCTTTGTTTAGCATTGATTATAGTCCTGTCCATGGATTTTATCGTCATGTGATGCACTATCAACCTCTTGGATGACAAGATGCCCTACCAGTGGGAATGACTGGCCCCATTCAAGTACTGATGTAGCAGTAACATCCTTCTTGTCCCGGACGTTACTGCATTCAAGCTACCCAAAAATGAATTCTCATGTGGCAGAGACTTCCTTGGCCAATTCCTCTAAGCTTAGTAGCAAGAATAATAAAGTCTGATTTTTTCACTACTAGATGATGCCTAACATTTTCCTAGCTGGATGGACCAGGAAGTACCAGCCAAGATCATGTGGGAAGAGAGCTGCTTTCCAAATACAGAAGGTATCCGTTGGATACCTCACCCTTTTCCATGGCTGTGTCAGCTTCAGTACCTCCACCTAATATTAGGACTGTGATGTTGCTAAGATATGCTTTTGCTGAAAAACAAACCTCTCTTATTTTCCTTAACCTTTCCTGGTCTGAATTTTTGGATGTCTGTCTCCCCTTCGCATTCATTGTCCGGACCAGATGATCTCCGGTTTATCTGGGCTGCTGCCCATTCATACACACACTCTTTCTCATATGGTGTATGCTGCTTTTTTCACTCTAGCTGGTGCATTTATTTCATCAGCAAATTGAAAGCGAGCCTTCACCTCAAATTGCTGTCTCCTGTCTCAAGTGGATTTTTTGCATGAGTTTTTTCATTTGAAGAATTTACTCTGTTTTATTCCCATTTTCTTCCCTTCTTTTTTTTTTTCAATCAGTTCCACTTGACAGTGATCAGCTTTGTGAAATACCCACTTTGCAGCACGGCATATACACTACTGGATTTGTTCACTAAAAATTTGCAGTCAGCAACCTGTGGTTCTGAGCTATAAATACCTAAAACCATTAAACCAGGTCACTTACTCTAGCTCTGTATTTCCCAGTCTGACGTCTGAAACACTGTATTTCATGACACAGACTCCCCGATTAAAAGAAAAATAATAACAAATAAAATAGAATGTTCAGGTAGAAACAATGTGCAAAATATATCGATACAATCCAGCACCAGCAGGTTTTAGGCGATACGCATATACCATATGGATCTGGCTCTCATCTCAACACTTAAGGGAGTTACCAGCAGTGCAGCGTTCCAGTTCCCAGTCATTGGCAGTATGCCCTCCTGTAAATGCAATTAAAAAAATCTCTGCCCAGAAAAAGAGGGAGAGACCCCAACCAAAGCAAATTAGTCTTTTCTCAAATTTTTTATCAGACTGCACCATCTAGAGGGCGGCGGCAGCAGCATCACTCGGCTCCAGCTCGGACCTGGGGGGGCACCAGGGCTGCAAAGGTATTGCTCTATCCCCCTGTACAGAAAATACTTCTGTATCCCCACGGCCTCCTTGCCGCGGTCGGTGCAGCTCTGCAGGAACGGATGCTATTGAAAAGATTTTCCTGGCTCTGTGGGAGTTGTCAAGGTGTGCGAAGTCAGGGGGCTGCGTGTACCTGACCCTGGCCCACCTCTCCACCATCAGGCTCTTCCTTTGACCCTTTCTGCTTATGGTCAGCCTCTAACCAGTAAGAAGCCTTTATACAATGTGATGTACACAGACCTCTTTCACTTCTTCTCCTTACATCTTTTAAATACCCATGGTCACCATCTCAGCTCAAAAGTCCGGTGTGCTCGAGCATGCCCTGCAGACAAAGGCCACCACCCAGAGCCACCAGCTGTATGTGTGCTCTTATTAAAATCACACTAAGCTTGATAGTCACCTCTTCTTTGGCAAGAGAAGTATTACCATTAATCAGCTGATTATTAGGTTATTAGCACATACTACTACAGCCAAGTACCAGCTCCTGCCCATGGGTCACAGCAGCCCCCACAGCACTGCGGGCTGGGGGCAGAGGGGCTGGGAACTGCCTAAAGGGAAAGGGCCTGGGGGGGCTGGGCAACAACCGCTGGGCAGGAGCCATGTGCCCGGGTGGCCAAGGTGGCCAGCAGCATCCTGGCTGGTGCCCGAACCAGCGTGGCCAGCAGGGCCAGGGCAGTGCCCATCCCCCTGCACTGGGCACCGGTGCGGCCGCCCCTCGAACCCTGGGCTCAGCTGTGGCCCCTCACTGCCAGGGGGATGTGGAGGGGCTGGAGCGTGTCCAGAGCCGGGCAGGGGCTGGGGAAGGGGCTGGGGCACAAGCCCTGTGGGGAGCGGCTGGGGGAGCTGGGGGGGGTCAGCCTGGAGAGCAGGGGGCTCGGTGGGGACCTGATCGCTCCCTCCAGCTGCCTGACAGGGGCTGTGGGCAGGGGGGGTCGGTCTCTGTGCCCAGGGAACAAGCGACAGGGCAAGAGCAAACGGCCTCGGGCTGCACCAGGGGAGGTTTAGGTTGGAAATTGGGAAAAACTTCTTCCCCAAAGGAGCTGTCAAGCACTGGAACAGGCTGCCCGGGGAGGTGGTGGAGTCACCGTCCCTGGAGGATTTAAAAGAACTGTAGATGTGACACTGTTCAGAGGAGGGTGAATGTTTTTGCCAGGTTACATAGCCATACATGGAATCTTAGCTAGAACCGAGGTCATCCGTGAAGCAAAAAACCCACTCTTGACAGCTAGAGAATATCTTTGAAAGAGGAAAAACCTGTTTCCAGTACCTGGACCACTTAGCTAGAAAGGTGGGCATCTAGTGGTGCAGAAGGAAAATATTTTTTCTTATTGCTTGTTGCATTATCAGTCAATGGCCTTTAGGTGCTACACAGCCGGGGGAGGATTGGAACGCTGCTACAAATGGCAGGGATGATTCAGGGAGCAGCAAAGCTTGGTGGAGCCACCAGTTTCTGCCTCCAGAGTGCAAGTCCACAGGACGTCTCAGGCATCCAGCAAGAGATGTCTCCAGGCTCAGCTTCCCCACCAGATGATAAATAAATCATTAATAAAATTAACTAAAAAAATTTCTGAACTACTACAAAAGCTGTTTGAAATAGACCTAGAGACTGACGCAAGAAACCACCTGATCCACAAATACCTGTACATAGACAATACCTTCACATAATTCTCATTTCCAATGCAACCAGCCTAACAGCAAGAGTTTGGTGGAATAGGAAAAAAATGTACAAACTAAATGGCCAGGACAGTGATGGTCACCCTCGTTTTGCACTTTAACAATTTTTAGCCTCACCCTCATTTCTGCAGGACCTTGACCTTCCTCCTCTCCTCAGGGAGCACAGCACAAAAGCTGAGTTAAATCTTTACACGGGTTTTGCACAAAAAGTCCTTGCTGCTCGCCTGCCTGGGGGGGGAAAAGGCGTGAAAACGCACCATGAAGTTTTTTAGGCAGCTGTGTTTGGACATGGTCTCTCTAATGGTTTCAGCTCTGCCCCTGTGTAATGAAACCAAGCAGGCAGCATCTGGGGTCTTTCCCTCCAACGGATTAAGGGGGATTTGATCCTGAGCAGTGAACAGCAGCTGACCCTGAAGAAATATACAGCTAGGGAGCCTCTGCTCTTGCTCAGCCTGGACTACCCTGTGCTCTACCTTTAGTCAAACCCACAGAAGCCTGGTTGGGTCACCCAGATAGGCACCGAGTGTCCAAGCTGGCGGGCAGCCCTGCCCTGCATGGGAGGCAGCAGGCTCTGCGCTCCCTTATTGGGTCCCCACATCCTGCCAGATCCTGGTGCTCCACTGAGAGCATCCTGATGCCATGGGCCAGGGCACTGCTGAACATTTTCTGGGGACGTTTTTGTGGTGACAATCTGCTCCAGCATCACCATACTGCCGGTTTCTGAATGCACTTTGACAACTTGAAGCCAAACTGCTGTTGACAACCTATGTAATGCAGGTCCTACAATGATTTCACTATGATCTATTTCACTTAATTAGTTTCTCAGAATGGATAAGTTAGTTATTTATCCTGAATAGCGAGCATTTTCAGCAGTTCAGCCCCTTTGAATCATGTCTAATAACCCCTGAAAGGATAATCACTCAGACATGTCACATTTTGCCTTCTGCGGGATCTGTGGATTGCCCTTCCCATTGCAGATGGAGGGGAGCAGGAGCTTCTTGATGTGGAGCTGCTGGATCTGTCCCCACAATCCCTGGTTCCTATTCCAACAGGTCACCATTTCCCCTTCCATCATTTCTCCCACCATAGCACAGCTGATGCTGTTGACCACCATTGCCCAAGGGAGCCAATGCCAGGGTGGGGCAATGGGATGAGAAAATTTTTAAGCCAAGTACCTTTATACAAAGGTGTCCTTTCCTTAGACACCCCAAGGGCATTCAGAGGTTTCTCAATCTGCCCCTCACCTGGTAACAACATACACTGACAAGCTGCGAGGTGGATGCTTTCCTAAGACTCACATTGCTCCAACAGCTTTATGTCGTTCTAAGGAAAACTAGGGACATCCCTTGAAATCTGTGAACAGTTGCTCTTCATTGCTTCCAAATGAAGATTAAGTTCAAAATTGCCCAGATCAGATAAGAATGCATTGGGGTTGGGGCCAGGCAACAAGCTTCAGATCCAGGCTCCAGCAACCAAAAATAACCTTGGGAAACAATCTTCTAAACTCCAAGTTTTAATTAAGAACATGTCCATCCCCACCCGTATGCCAGGGGTATGAATCTAAATACATCTCTGGCTCTCTGCTTGATGCTGTTCAACCCCATACCAAACAAACAAACATAAATACTTGTGATGCCTTTTTTTAGAAGTTTTCCCCACAAAACCTAGCAAGAGATATATAGGACATTAACCACTAAAAGACTGAGATGAATTGTGGGAGCTCCAAATTTGGAGTTACTGGGATCCGTGATTTCTATTTAGTTCTATTTCAAAATGCAAATAACAGCGCATGATTCAGACAGTCTTTCTACGACCTTCTCATCCTGGTGTCTGATTTTTACTTAGCAAAAATAATGAACAAAAGTGTTCTCTCCCAAGTTTAGTTCTTGCAGGGTAGCTCAAAAGTGCGTTGCATGACCTGTAAAACTTGCCTGCTCCAGTTTTCTCAACCGCCAGTGCACAGTGATGCACTGCCAGCAGATAGCTCTGCAGTATGTGCCAGAATAGGATTCTCTGATTATTTTAAGCAATAATTTGGCTGCTTTGCATCTGGTTTCCTAGAAATCCTAATTCTACCCCAATGTCCTTTGTCAATACCAATGCATCTCTCCACATCTGAGCAATTTGCACCATTGTTTGTGCATAAACTGCTTCTGCAAGTATAAATCACCTTTAGCAGCCCACAGCCCCACATCAGGTAAGAGGTTGCTTCAAGTCCTTCCCAAATGTGCTGAATAACTAACACCGAGCTCCACCGAGCCCAGCTAAGTCAGCAAAGAGCCACACTTACTCTCCTGCTGTCAGACACCGAAAGGCAGCTCACATAGAGGGGTGACTTCTACCACAGATCATTGCTGCTTATTTTAGCACCATCACAGTGCTGTTGGGTTGGGATAAAACTAGAGACATGAAACAAAACATCCAAGATTGTCTTGTATCATTGCTTCCTTACAGACCAACGCTGTGTGCTGGGCAGTGGCAGGACGTGTTTTGAAGGGTCAGCTCATTCCTCATTAGTCTCAGAACATTTAAACTTCCTTTTTGTGATTATGCCTATCTTTTTTTTCCAAATTGACTGGTGTTGAAGAAAAAATAAAAGAAAAAAAGAAAAGCCATTTGTCAAGACTCCCAGGCAGCTATAAAGACAGAATGGCCAAAGTCATCCCTGCATGTCACCTCCACCCACCGATCACCCCTTGATGGATCAGTCTACAAACAATAACACTGAAGTTCCTACTTAAGGCTATCATTAACGACGGGATCTGCAATTAAATATAGACACATTCCTTGTTGTTTCCTGGGTCATGTCACTACCTTTGTCACCACCCACATAACTCCTTCTCTGCTCCCATTCACCCCGAGCAGCTGCTGTGGTGTCAATTGATCCAAGTCCTTTGCTTGTGGCTCTGTTTCACAAGTACAATGCTGGGTTATTTGGGCGCCCTTGGAGTTGCAGACTGTTGTGTGGGCAGCAAACAGAGCTCAAGCCTAGCTCTGTTGCTTGGGAAGCTTCAAGCTGCACAATACCTTGTACAATACCATTTTCACTGTACGGCTCGGTTGCAGCTCTAAGGAGAGATGTGCTTTGTTCGCTTTAGGGACTCTTCACCAGTATTAGAGCAGATGAGTACATAGACAGTTGGATTTAGAAATAGCCTATGCACAGTTAAAGCACTGCCTTTGCCCCCCTGTGATTTTCAAGATCCTATTTGTTAGCTTTTGAGCAAATACAGAGTCCCTGAATCCTTGAAGTTTCATAAATTGCTGTTTGCCTAGGAAGTCACACCAGTAGTTAAATACATGTAAGGTATCTTCTAGTATTTCGCTAAAAGTGTTCTATCCAGAGCTCAAGAATTAGGACCAATATTACTAAATTCTGAAGTCCTGAAAATTATTTGCAGGACTTGATGACCAGCTTGGAAACCGAGGAAGATACATAGAAAATAAACTACTCTCAGAAATGCTCGTTAACTGAGATGTATGCTTGTAAATATCCACCCCTTGGCTTACACACCCAGTCTAACAAGCCACTGCAAAAATCATTTAGCTGAAAAATACACAGAATTTGATTCTCAAACAAGGGAATCTTCAATTCTTAATCAAGATACATGGTTTACTGAGAACTTACCTCTATATACGTGAAAGCACCGCATACCAGATGAATGGAAAGAAGCGGAGCTTCCATTAGAATACTCAGCTTCTGAAACGTTTCATTTTATTAAATTCAGCTGTCTAAAGGCAGGCAGCTACATGCTGAGCATAAGGAAAGTGAAAAACTTTTAGCACTACAAGTTGGTTTCAGATACTTCTAAATCCCAAAGATATTTCAAACTGATCAAACTGAAATGCTAACAAAGAAAAGTAATCTAAGGTCAAAACTTAATGAGAAGAAGCAGAAACAAAGCTGGCTCGTATTTACATATATATTCTTTTTATCACACTTACCCAGTTCAAACATAAAGTGTGACTTCACAGAGACATGCAGCAAAGCTCCCAGCCTTCGTGAAAACAGCAGAACCGAGGACTAACGTTATGCTACAAATACTTTCACCTGAAACTACTAATGGTGAGAATGCACTTCAGGTGGCAGAGATCAAAGCTGATTTCACTTTAGACTCAGCTGTGTGCGCTGGAAAGCCTCTCTTAAGATGAAAAGGAAGGAAAAGCAAGAAGGGAGCTTACACCTCTTTAAGGAGCTATCAGCAGAAACCTCAAAACACAATGTTAGCTGACAAGTTGTCTGCTGAGAGTTGCTTTCATGTGATAGATAGCCAAATACTTGAAAGATGATAAATAATGAATTGTGAATGATTATTCTAATTCAGAAGAAGAGAAGAAGGCTTATGTCTGGCATTGAGGAAAATGTAATCAGATGTCCCTGGCGCGTTAACCATCAAGTGTTTATCCTGGGATGAAGTCAGGTAGTTTAACTGATATTATCAAAACATGATTTTTTTTTTTTCAGAATCAAGAAAAGCCTTGACAATTGAACTTAGTTATGGGGAGAAATTCATCAGATCAGACCTATGAGTCAGGAGAGGTGGGTTATATAAAAAAGAAACCATAGTGGTAATGGGGAAATATTATTACCACTTGGTAACTAAGAGGTGAGAAATATTTTACAGAGTGTGATCCTATTTAAAAAATGGGTATTGTGGAAAACTGGAATATCTTAGGAGGTTTATGCAGCCACAAGTTGCACCTTACTGATAAATCAGAAGGTATTATGTCTGAAGGGAAACTGGTAAATAGAAAACCCAGAGAGAGGTAATCTTGCAGCTCAGTTACAAATGAGGTTGGAGTCCCTGCTACCATCGCCTTCTTCAGTAACAGCCCTGGCGTAGGGGCCAGCTTCCAGTCCCCTCTGTCCTGCCGGGTTCATCTGCGTTGGTCTGGAATTGTTCAGGCGGCTTTCAGAAATCTTCTGTGTGGGTGAGAGTTATGAGTAAGTGAACTGGAATGAATTACTACTTTCAAATGAAAATAAAATCAGCAAAACATAACAGCGCTGCCTCTCCCTATCCCTTCTGTTCCCCAGCGTGCAGGATTTGTAATGCTAAAGGTGCCAATGGTGCAGAAAGAGGCAGTAAATGACCATGAGCTGCTCAGCCTGCCTGTGCCCTACAGCTGAGGGTCCCGGCTCAAAAAACCCCACCAATCCTCCCAGCCTTGTCCAAGGGAGGCATCAGGAGTTGGGATTCTTGATTCAAATGGCCCCTGGATTCAGACTTGATTCCAACAGTCCCTGGATGGTCACAGCTTTTCACAGTGACCACCTCTAGCAGCTGGAAACACAGACAAGCCGTGCACGTGCTCCCACAGCTCAGAATCCTCCCCATCCATCAAGCAGCTGGTGACCTGCATCGCCATGGGGCAGTTACCTTTGCACTTACTCGACCACGTGCCTTCAGTCACCTTGGGGAAAGCTCGCCTGCACCTTGTATCTGCTTGCCTTGTGTTGGTCCATTTTGCAATATCAGATAAAAAAATGTCCCTTGATTCACTAGCGTTGAGCTGTGTGCAAGGCAGATGGGAGAGACAGGTTTGGATTAGTTCACATCTGCTGCGTTGTGGATCTGTCAAGTGCTTGTGTGACCCCCTCCCCCCGCACCACCACCCTCCCCCCAGAAATATCTCTTAAACCAAGGAACGTGTGGTAGAGAGCAGACAAAGCACCACAGGCGCTGGCCAGGCCCTCCAGCCCCCGAGTACCTACCAAACTCCTTAAACATCACAATTTGTGACTGGGTGACATGAGGCTGCTCTGTCATTAGCTCTGTGGCAGCGGAGGAGCCACATTGCCTATGGGATATTTGATAGGCATCTCTGAGGCCTGCTGGTGCCACAACAGTAGGACTTAGCCTGGCTGGGAATTAGCTTCTTTGCTTCAGCCTTGCTCCTCCATGCCGGGCTGACTGTTGTCCTTCCTCCTCTGGAATAATAATGACAGCTGAAAATAAATGTGTGGGATGACTTGTGCCAGTTTCCACAATTTAACAGCACACGGACATTTGTGTGAAAGTGTGAGCCAGGATGTTTGTGTTCATTCTCTTAATTCTCTTGACAAAATGGTTTTATAAATAATCAGGCCTTAATTGTGTGATTCCAGTTAATGCAGAGGGAGTTAATTAACATCTGGAACAAGTTTTCTGGCTGGAGTTATTAGCTGTCTGGTGCAGAATTCAGACAATGTATGAAGTGAGGCCTATAGCCAAATGATTTTTTACATAGCTGAAATGAGAAATGACCAAAGATGGATGAGGCATGGCAGCTGCGCCAAGATAATGTCCGTTTTTGGTAAACAAGTGTAGACTGAGTCAAGGCATGGTTGTTGTGTTGGTCCAAGAGGTGCACTACGTGGCAAAGAATAGGCATCACCTCTTGATTTACCCTCTCTTCAAATCCTCCAACCCTCCCCACTTGTCTCCAAAAGCCTCACAGATCAGTGGTCCTGGTGACTTTCACAGCTGGGGGACGAACAATCCCACCAACATAAAGGACAGGTCTCGAGTGCAACCTTGCACATCCCTGCTGTGTTTTATCCCATCTATCTGCGATGTCCAAGAGGATTTAATTTTGTGCCACTGAGAAGACGAAGAATACCAAACCACAATAAGGCAAACTCTGAACCTCTGCCTCATGCATCCATATTAAATAACGAAACGGGGATGTGTCCTTCCAACCACCAGTATCCTTCTGGTAGAAAGGTGCTGTGCAAACCAGAGACACAATGTGAAAATTTGAAAATGCTTTTAGGTGAACCCAAGCCATTTTGTCCAACCTGAACTGATTTTTCTTTTTTCTTAATTCTTTGTAAAGCTTCCAAAATCTCTTTCCATCACTTTTGGTTTTATAGCAAAAGAGTAAAAACAAATTCAAAAATTTCACTTAATAAATGGCTAAAAGCTAGAGATCTATCCATGTTCTCCTTCCACTGCCTTTGAAGCCATGACCTCACGGGAACAAAGGAGAAATAATATATCAGAGTGATAATTTGGGTGATATTACTCACAGTCAAACCTGAAATCAGCTTGAACATTTCCACCAGCAAACCCAGCACTGCCCAGAGCTGGTCCTACAGACCTGCAAGATCTCTCCATGGCTTTTAGCTTCTTGCCCACTCAGTGGTTGTCACCTCACTTGTTTGAGAGCTTCTCACTAGAAAAGGATTTGCTTTTCTCTTGGAAAGGTAGATAATGTTAGAAAAAGAACAGTCCATTGCATTGAGGAGTGATGGAGTGGAGTACCAGGTGTGCACACCAAGCAGGTAAGAAAGTGCCATCTAAACTCCCTGGCCCAAAGGGCGATACAGTCCATCCTGGTGACAGCGTGGTCACAGGGCTTTATAAGACTGTGGGAAACCCTCAGCTTGGCCTGCTGGAATTTCTGAAAAAAGTTTCCCTTGACCGATAGTCACAACCCAAGAGTAGGTAGGAGAAATGGCTTTTAACACTGAAAACCCTTTTTCCTGTTTTTCACTAACAAAGCACACTGAACACCTCCAGAAATGGATTGTCACATATGCCTTGTGACTCTACGTATCTAGCTAGGGCAGGGAGAATATGTTGGAGCTAGTTTATATAGTTGCTTTATTATTTACCACCTCTAATGTGACGAACTGTTATTGAAGTTTTCTTATCCATGTTCCTGCTTTGTAGAAACCCATGCTGTGTTTTATGCATGAGTTTTACACTGCTACAGCTAGAAGGCATGCAGATGAGGAAAGCCTCTCCAAATTACCCCCTACCTAGGAAATATAAACAATGCTCACTAAGCTTCAGCAGAAAACCACAAATTGTGGTACAAATTGTGTTTCTATGAAGTTCTACATATAAACACAAGAAAAAAGAAGCAAAAGGGAAAGCAATTCAACCGATGGACATGGGTGATGCAGAGACTCATCGCTCTCCTGCAACTGAGGGTCACTGAGTTGAATGTCAGAAGATCCGTGATACAGGGTCTCAGGTGCCACCACCGCCACGTACCCATCCAAGTCTGGGGAGCTCTCCTTCTTATCCCATAGCAAAGCAACTAGGAAAGTAAGTACCACCACCTCCATTTCCCCACTCCTTTGTCTGCCAGAGCTACAGACTTTGTACTACAAAGCAAGCAGTTTACTGGTGGTATAGACTACTGCTGAGTGATCCAATGCCTGCTGAAGGCCACCACTTGTTTCCACTGATTTAAGCCAGAAGAGGGTAGATTTAGATTGAATATAAGGAAGGAATTTTTTACTGTGAAGGTGGTGAGGTACTGGGACAGGTTGCCCAGAAGCTCTGGATGCCCGGTCACTGGAAATGTTCAAGGCCAGGTTGGATGTGGCTGTGAGCAGCCTGATCTAGTGAAACATGTCCCTGTCTGTGGCAGGGGCTTGGACTACATGATCTTTAAGAGGTCCCCTCCAACTCAAATAATTCTATGATTCTATGATAAATTTTCAAGGTTTGGGATAAAGTCCTATACCACAACCAGCTCTGGCTCCCAGTCAGTGGAGAGCAGGAGAAGCCATGCTGCTGAGACACCTGTCTGCACCAGTAAGATGGACTGGCGTGTCAGCATGCAGTCCCAGACAGCAATATTCACTGTTATTCCAAGGAGCTATAATGATCAGTAATTCAGCCCTGTTTGGATTTATGACCAGTCTGAATTTCATGTACAATTTTCATAATCTGTGTCATAATTACAAAAATCACAAATAAGTTTTTAATATCAATGTTAAAAAAGATAGGCAGATCCTTCACAGCATTTTTATTGCCTATTTACAATCTCAAATCAAATGGTTTACAACTTTGTGTTCTGAAAATATACAGCGTAAGAAAACACTAGCCTGGCAAAATTATGCTTTTATGATAATGACAGGGATGAGTTATAGTTACTCTAGTTAAACTATAATGGCTGCACAGATGCTAGGAAAAAGCTATTGTACAACATGTTTTGCTACCATAAGCATGGCACCTGCTAGCTCCACCATGGTACATATAGAGCACGATAACATTTCTCTATGAATATTATCCTCAAAGAATATAATCGGACCATAAACATTCACCTGGGGATAAAATATGGGTATTCAGGCTTTAAAAAATACCTTGAGCAATACTCATCCAGTTTTGCATACCTGGATTTCAGAAGCAAGTTTATGAGAGGTAATACGTAATGTGTTTCTGATCTTGCAGGACTTAGGAATGGTCTGTGTTCTTATTATAGTTTATATGAATTTGCCGGAGGTGAATTTATTGATATTTACAGAGCCAGAAACCAAATCCTCCAGCCCACTGCTGGCTATGAGGAAATAATATTTATCCACAGATTATGTGTTACACAAACAGGGACGGCAGGGGTTTGCTACGTGTCATGCCAAGCTGCCCCAGCACCCACCTATGGTCCCACTCACTCCTGAGATGCTGCTCAAGGACACCAGCACTGGGTATTACGACCTACCTCCCTTTGCTGAATTTAGTCTCACAAACTAGCCACTGAGGCAGAAATTTAATCTCAGCGTTATTTTCCAATGACATGGGTGAGGAGAACAGTGACCATGAGCTCTTGCACCGATAGTAGACCCAGCCACCAGTGGTAATGCGCGTCACAGATATGCTGGACATGGGTGAGCTGATTGCACTCACCACAGCAAGAAAATACAGGAATTGAGGTAAATAATGTTGCTAAATGGTATTTTACATTTACAATCATTTGTTCTAATTCCCGTTACAGAAAACTTTACCTATCATGTACTGTCAGTAAATATGTGAGGATTTTGGTGAAAGTGTATCGTCTGACTTCCTTAGCAGGGCAATTTTCATAAATAGAATATGAAAAACTGAAAAAAGGGCACCAACAGGTGGTGTAAAATCAGAGTCAACTAACGCAGTTCTGCTTTTTAAAATTTGTTATAAAGCAGAAGCGAGACTGTTTGAACTATTGGAATTTCAGTGAGGTCAAACACCTCCAAAGGGAAGGACCACTGCTAAAAGCCAAAGTGGACATTTAGTTGTGCCTCAAGGATCGTGGGTTTAGCAAGGGAAAATCTTCCCAAGTCTGCAGCCCAGCCTCTCCTTTGCTTTCAACCTTCTAGTCCAGCTGGACAGAGTATGAAGATCAGACATTACATATTTCATTCTCCACCACTGAATCTGCTCTATCTTACCCAGTATTAAAGCCCTGCTAATGCCTTAGGCAGCAGTAGCTGACCCTTTGTATTAAGACCTCCTCTGCAGTGGATTCCTCATACATATGTCTATTGATGTATTTTAGAGTGGAGATAATTTTTATTTTGGGTACTGGCTTTGGCTTCATATTTTCCAGAAAACACCTCTTATATCTATCTCTTCATGACGTATATTTCCCCCTACTCCTTACTATAATGTACTGTTATATTCCACAGAAAAATCTCTCTTCTGTCCATCTTTGTTAAAACTCCAGAGCCACTTAAGCATCACTTTAAAGGGCTCTTTATCACTCGGATGCATTTTCCCTTAATTGTATCCTTTAACTCCAAGAGGGGTTTGGGGACATACTTTGTATGAAAGATGCTAACTCTCTGCACACCAATTTGCTTTCTCTTTTCCAATACTCATTTTCTCCTGGGGCTAGTTCCTGGGACAGAGCTGTCTTCAAATAATTTAATTATCATGTGGCACACACCTTTTTAGTCCCCCCCATGAAATGGTGTGTGATGCCTTTGGTTTACATCACTTGTTGGAAAACACTCCAAAGCATTGAAAAACTATTAAATTGTTACAGTATTGGATGCCAACACACAGGGCTATTAGTCTAATTCATCCTTCAGATCAAAGCCCACACAGGCAGCTCTCCTGCCTACAGCTATTTTCCTTTTACTTTCCTGCTTGACAGTAGTCCCTCATATCCCTCTGTTCTACTTTCTTTGAACATACACATTTTCCTTTAGTCATGGAAATATAATTTATGTCTATTATACTGTATTATAGATTGCAGATCAGGACAAGCATGCATTACTGCCTGGAACGTCTGTTTATTGTACGTCGGGTTTCTAAAAATAAATAAATAAGAAAGCCACCCTGCTTCGTTGGGGAGAGAAAAATACGAAGGGGGAGGACTCGGGGGCTGGGGGGAACTACACTCTGTTCTCAAAGTTTAATTTCCAAGTAGAGACCTTGAAGCATGATTTATTAACATCATGCTGTTTGCTTTTGTCACGTTGTGGATGCGGTGGGGGGAGCGCTGGCCCCTCTCCAGCCTGGACCACCCAGCGAGTTGAGCGCAGCTACCGGCACTGCACACCCCGGTTCAAAGGTTCACCCCCAATTCACCAGCTCCATCAGTCACCAGCCGCCTGGCTCCACAACCCCATTGGAGGCAACAGCAATAACAACAATAACACCACCCCCCCCTCCAAAAAAAAAAAAAAAATCCTAACGGACGGGCTGTCTGGGATGCAAGAATTGCAAAAACAATCCCCACCCCATCACGGAGAGTATGTGAGCACAGAGGAGAGGGAGCGTGAGGAGGGGGGAGAGAGGGAATGAGACAGACAGAGGGGAGGGAAGAAGGGAGGAGGGAGTCCAAGCTCTGAGAAACATCACTCCATCTCTCTCACTACACAGGAGCTGAGCAAGGAGCAGGACGATGTTTGACAACACGCAGTACCCCTATAACTGCTTTAATTATGACGGGGATGATTATCCTACCTGTAGTTCTGACGAAGAGAAAAAATTCACCAGACCAGCATACAGGTAAGATGAAGTTTTTCCAAGTCCCCCCGTCTCTGGGGAGGTTTCTGAGCTCTGGGACAGTGGGATCACAGCTCCTGGGGGAGCCTGGGACCTCTCCCCAGGTGTGCACGGTGGGTCTGGCCCTGGCGCAGGCACCCCAGCCGGCAGATTTTCCCCCCTCCCCGTGTTTGAGGTGCTCATGATTTATTTCTTCCCATGCGGGGTCACAGCAACTCTGGCACGCCGTTGAGCCACCAGATCTCAGGTGGTCTCCTCTGACCCCCAGGAGCTCTGGGAGAAGGGGAATTAGATGTGCGGTGTGCCCATGGGCAAATGGGGTGCAGATGGTCCCCGGTGCAGTGGGAGGACGCGCGGTGTAGGTGCTCACAGGGCACTTGAGCTCCTTCCCACAAGCAGGCAAGGTCTCCACTGGCACTGGCGCTGAGCCTGGGCTGTCTCACTGCAGCCTGCCAGCTCAGGGAAACTTTTCTGATGGGATTGGAGAGGTGGGTAATCTTGCTGTAACCCTCCTGTATCCAAGCACTTTGCACAGAGTGCCAGGGCAGACATCCCCGTCGGGACTCAATTGCCTGGAAGTAACGCCTGCATTTGTCCTGGGGTCTGGGGGCGTAGGGGCAGTGGCCCCACACGGGGCTTGTCTCTGGGACATCTCTGGCCAGGGTGCAGATCCACTGGGAGAACTTTTGGAAGCAAGATATAAGCACACATGTATCCATGTGTTCCTAAAAACTGAGTATATAAGGCGACGGTGTAACAGCAAATTTTCCTTTTTTCAGCTACATTGCCTTAATTGCAATGGCCATCCAGCAAAGTCCTTCTAATAAAGTCACCCTCTCTGGCATTTATGACTTTATAATGAAGAAATTTCCTTACTACAGATCAAATCAAAGAGCCTGGCAGAACTCCATCCGACATAACTTATCACTTAACAGTTGTTTTGTAAAGGTAAGATCAGTAACTGTGTATTTACATACACACTGTGCATGGCTAAAAATTATGTGCAGAAATAATCTCATCACTAGAAAAGAAGAGAAACAAACAGCTGAGCTGCGAATCACTTAAAATCTCTCTGAGTTGTCGATTATAGAGATGAAGAGTATATCTCTGTCTGATGCATGCTAATAGATAACAAATTGAAGAGGATGGAGTTTACATCCTATTCATGTAATGAAAAAGAATAGGCTTAAAAGTCTTGTCATATGTGTTTACACCATCTTGAATGTAAACGAATGCAGATGTTAAGCAGCAGCATCTGTAACACATACAAATACTGAACTGCCTTTAAATAAATACAGGTTCCCAGAACAGAAGGGAATGAGAAGGGGAAAGGAAACTATTGGAGCTTTGCAACGGGATGCGAATCCATGCTGGATCTCTTTGAAAATGGGAATTACAGGCGAAGGCGAAGGAGGAGGAACGTGAAGAGGGAACATAAGGAGCAGAGGTCAAGCAGAGGGAAAAGTCCTTCATCCCCCAATATGCCTTCTACAGACTCTGCTTTAAACATTTCCTCTTCTGAAAGTAAACATGAAAGAATTGAATCGGGCCCAAGGCTACTGGAGCCTCGTGGGTTTGCCCCAAACAGCGTGACCAACAGGCAGAGCCTAAGCAATTCCACCTTAGCAAAATCGGATTCTGAAATTAAGTTCAGCATTGATTACATCCTTTCAGCCCCCGACCCTTTGCCTGCCCTGAGATCTCAGTATAACATGCATGAAAACAAGTATCATCTACTGGAGGCCCAGCAAATTAATCTCCAGTTCTGGACAATGTGATGTTATTTATTCGTGGTGACAAAGTCTGAGTTGCAGCGTATCCAGTAGCCTTGTGTCACTGAAAATCAGCCACCTGCCTCCTCGTTTTCTTCCCGAGCAGCACTCAGAAAGGGTTACCGGTTCAACAGCTGATACTCTCTCTGTGCCCAAAGAACTTTGCTGAGGTTAAAGCACGAATGACGGTTACCAATACCAGTTTTCACTGTGCTGAAATTCATGAAATTCTAGCTTTGTTTTCTAAACTGTCGTGGGCATCATTGAACATCACAAAGAATTTCCTTTCTCAAGCAGAATCCGACAGAAGAGACTTGCTTATCACCCTTGGCTTTATTAAAGACAAAGTGAATTTGATTCCACTTTCATTGGTGGAAATCGGGATTAATTCCACTGAAGTATATAGGTCAGAAGTTAAGCTGATCTAAAACAGTGTAATTCTGTCAATTTACACTGGCTGAGAATGTAAGGGGCGGGGGTGGGGGGGTGGGGGGGGGTGGGCTTTGTTTGCTTAAAACTAATCAAAGAAAATCACTCTGTCTTCCCTTTTTTTTTAACATCATGTTTCAAACTGTTTTGCAGCTTTAATTCATCATTAATTAGAAAATGCAGTTATCAGTAAGTGTTAAAAGTATATTTTTTATTGATATTCAGGGCAGAGTTGTTTAAACTGTTGAAGTAAAGTTGTGTCCAGAATAATTTTAAGAGAGCTAATTGCAGGGCTGTTAAAGTCTGGTAGACTTTGACGGGTAGTGTGACAGAGGCACAGGGCCACTTAATGCCTTGTTTTTTTAAAAAAAATTAACAACTTCTCCCCTTGTACTATCAGAAAGCTTCCTGAGATACTGCAGGAAAGTCCTTGAACATATTTCATTTAACAAGCATGGAGGGAGACCCAGCCTTGCAAGAAGCTGTATCCAGTGTTGACCAAAGCTGGAATTCCACCTACCTGCTTTGAGACAAGTTGCGTAATCCAATTAAATAGATTTTTATTGATCCTTCTTGCAAGCAATTACCAAAGTGGTACTTGATACAATTTCAGCAAAGCTGGTGAGATTTATAATTTCCAGATAGCAATGTTAGAACATCAGCTCCATTTCTAAAGCAAGCCATTTCACTACCATTTACATGTGGTGGGATATTTCAGAACAAAACCTGATGGACAATGATGAACTGTAACGAGCATTTAAGAACTTGCTTTTATGCAGCTTGTTCCCAATGAATTGCTTCCCAGTACCTAACGGCAGCATTAGTAAAGACTCCACAAAGTCTTGGTTTTGGCTTGGCTACTACAGTCTTCACCTACTGCAGATAAAAAAAGACAAGGATTCTGGTGGTTTTAAGCAATTATATACAGAGAGATAAAATTATCTTTGCAACATGAACTAAAGGTAAATGAAGGTATATGAGATAAGATTAAGCAAAATTGTGCTAGAGGTATGCTCAGGCATGACTTGAATTTTTATGCAGAAGCTTTGACATTTCACTAAGTTATTTTACATTGTGTCTAATATATACTGTACATTTATACTATATATTCTTATATATTGTTATTGAGAAAGGGAGCAATATCACTGCACTTATATGTTGTAAAAATGCGTGATGTATGTTGTCATGATGCTGAAACTCCTGCCATATACTTAAAATTTACCATCAGTGGTATTTCACACTGATTGGTAATAAATGCCCATTTTTTGGAAAACTATAAAACTTTCTATCTTCAGGCATTTCCACAGCATGCAAAAGTCTTTGCTTCTTCTTCAGAAGAGACAAAATGGAAAATTATGTCAGTTATATCACCGCATGTCTTCCAAACTTTGAAGAGATGATTTCTTGTGACCAAATTCTGCCTTCAAATGGGAGCGTTCAATTCTCTGTGAATCGATGGTTATTCTCGGTGATTATCTGAAAGCAAAATTTGACTTATTAAACCTGATTGATCTGCTGTTTACATTGACGTTAGAAAAAGAAGAAAAGCTCTGGGGTCACTGGACAGATGGATTCTCATTTGAAGAGAGACGAGAATTTGCTCCTTTAGTATTTATGCTCGGTAGTAAATAGGTATGGGAAGAGCATGTCCTCATTTAGTGCTTCAATGTATGCATGCACTCACGTGTGGGTTGGTATGTGTGCACCTCTAGGATCCTACCTGCATTTATATATTCCTGCCTTATATGCAGATTTTTTTCTTGATTGTTTTAAACATGGCAATGCTGCTGTTAGCCCGATAGTTATAGTACACATCTGCAGTATATTTGAAATATATATTTTTTGCTGTGAAATGCATGAACATCATTATTACTATGTGTTCTTTGTTAATGGTGTTAGCAAACGGTAACTCAGTGACAGCCAAAGTTCCTACTAAGCAACACCCCTCCCAGGTGAACACAGTGGGCTGCTGAGACCACTGGAGATACAGTTGTGGCTACTAAGCAATATAGGATTAATGCATTAGTAAAGGCAGAAATACACCCAGGTGGATTTACAGCAGAGATTCAAAACCATTTTCAGTAAGATGAATTAATATTCACAAATAGCCATGTCCTTTGCTCACAGTAAAGTGCCTGCTAGAAGAGACTGTCATACTTGAGTTTCCCTAACATATAATCAAAGAAATTTGTGTACAAATAGGTGTTAACATTTGTTTTGCAAAGGATATCAATCATATTTCAAAAAATGAAGGGACATATTTCAATTTACCCAGTATATTATATTCTGACGACTCCAGAAAGGTTTCCAGCAGTTAAAGTGAATGGCATTTAATATAGAACAACATAACAGGGGTGAGGGCTAGACGTGACCTTATTCAAATGTCGTAGCCATTACAAAGCCATTCCCAATGTAATTATAATTAAATACTTTATGCCTTTCTTGCAAATCCTCTGATCGATCATTGATATTAACATTAATATTGTATTACCCCCGAGCAAATGTCTCCCACACAAGCGTTATGGATCACCAGGTTTCCATTAACAAAGTTGTGAGCTATTGCCGTATGCTGGTCGTGGATAAATTTACGTAAATTACCTTTTCTCAGGGAAGGGGGAGAAAAATCTAGGGGTTTTTTTCTCTTTTTATCCCTGCACTCTGAGTCTAGAGCTATTTCTTCAGCTCCATCACAGCCTGTCAGCCACTTACATAAAGCCATAATGAAAGAAAAAAGAAAATCTCACAGGAACGTCCCTCCTTGCCCTGTGTTGAAGCAGGTGAATATTCTCCAGACGTAGCTGGTTTGGTACATGGGTTAAAAGCTGAGCTGAAGCCAGGGCTGAGCCGGGCAGGGCAGGGGTCTGCGTGCCACCACGGCCATCACCGGGCTGGTTAGGCAGTGCGCAGCAGCCAAAGTGAGAAAAAGTCTTGGTGTTTGGCTCAGTCCCTCCTCTCGAGGGGTCTTTCTGACTTCGAAGAGAGACCCAGAATGAGCCATGGAGTTCCTAACCCCAAAAGAGGTGCTTCCCCTGGGGGGCTGACATTGCCTGTCCCAAGCCTGGGGTGAGGCAGGCGCCGGGAGCAGCTCCTCCCTGCCAGGCTGGTGGACAAGGCAGGGGGAGAACAAGCCTTTTGTCCTCTCTCATTCAGGATCATAAATACCTTTGCAAAGGAAAGATGAAAGGTTCCTTTCTGGGGAGAAGCTAGGCTCGGCCTCACTAAGGGATCCTGGGGTGTTTTGTTTATTTACCCTTTAAAGGAAGGCTTCCCATGATGAAACAAAGATTTTGATGGAGCTACGCCAGGTTATTCTGCAGTGATTTGACTTCTAATGATTTATTTTCTTAGGCTTTTGTCATTGGTGTCGTGGAAGTGTTTTTTCGCACAGCAAGGTGATACTCAGCCTTAGAATGAAATTCAAAGTACTTGGGCTACAATGCAGCAAATTTTTTCCCCACCACCAGCAAAAAGAGGTCAGATAACATCCAACACAGGCCAGTGGTTGACCTCACCTATGGGAAGCTCTCCCTCAGCTGAACCTCCTCATCATCATTGGAGTGTTCATGCAAATCAGGAGAGCTGAAAACAACCTTTTCTTTGTCAGGAAAGCCAAGTTCCCCTATTTTTCTGCCAATCAGATAGTTCTTATTAGGTGAGACCCATTAACTCCCCTTATAAACAGAAGCTGTGTTCAAGGAGCATTTGAAGGTCACACCATGCTGGGGAGCTGACTCTCCCCGTGCCTTTGCCTTTTGTGCTCCATCTTGTTTGGACTGCAACAGCCTTCCTCAGCCACACAGCAGGTTGCTCCTCAGCTACCTTGCAGAGTGATCTGCATGCTCCCTTGAAGCTAAATCAAGATTTTTGCACCATTTTCTGGTCACAGGGGGGGGTCCTTTTGGGTAGCAATTGCCTGTTCAAGTCCAAATCTTGTGTGTCTCTTCCAAGGGGGCTGGAGGGACAAGCCTTGGGGGACAATCTCTGCGGCTTCCAGTAGTAGAGAGCTGGCTGGGACTGTGTGAATGGTACAGTGCAAGGGCCCCTGGGGTTGTGTGTCAGGTCTGTGTACTCTAAATTGAAGGCGGCATCTTCCCAGCATCCCACCACGCTCAGGCAAAAGAGGGAACCTAGCCCACATGCCCCTAAGCAAACAGGGCTTTGATCTTCACCTCTGGCAGCGTAACAGAAATCCCTGTCCGTGATCAGCATTTCAGACCCCAAACCCCAGACATGGCAATGCTGTGCTGCTCATTCCAGCTGGCCTCTCCCCTCTCCGTCTCCTCTGGGGCATGTTCTCCTTCCTACTGTGCGGGTGTAAATCCTTGCAAATCCATTAACTTTGGTACAATTACTTTTGGAAATGAAATACCACGTGTGAAACTGAACTTTGCATATTATACCCAATGCCTCTACTCACATATTCTACCAAACTGTGCCAGCAGCTCATCTCCTAGATAGCATTCTCAGAGCAACAAATTGTCCTGCCTCTTTTTTGTGCCTTGGCATCCAGCTTGTAATTGCTTTCTCCAGAACATGGGCACCATATGCACTGCAATGCACAAAGAACCTAGTACATACCCTCTGTCTGTCTCTGGGAATGTCTTGCTTATTGCACTTAGGGTCATTAAATTAAAGAACAGGGTAGGTCCAAGTCCTATGGAACTTGCACTGGAATTTTTTTACCCAGAGAGCTAACATAAAATAACAAAGTAAATTGTGCTCCCTCCCACCCTAGCTGCAATGGTTGGAGGCAAATCCAACTGTGAGAATTTTGCCTGAGAAAGAACTGCCGGATTTCTCCCACTGTGAAATCCAGCTGTTAATTCAAACAGAAGGGATGGACCTGACCAGATAGGCCAACTGGCTTGTTTCCATCATGAAGTCCATTGTGTTCCACAAGTTCCTAAATTTATGGTCGTGAAGGTCTTCCAAGCCCTGTACCGAAGTATGGCATGCAATGTTTTTGTTACGGAATGTGGGCTGCAAAGGAAAAACAAGGTTTGCATTTATCTTTCAAATGAAGATCCTGGAATCTCTCAGGATAAACAGGCTAAATTAGGAATCAAAATAGACCATGTTTCTCACCATAACTATGAAACTGAAAATAGCACTTGCAGAGTACTGTCAGAGAAGAAAACTAAAAGTTGCAGTAAGCCCAGCCAACTTTCCTTTTGTCATGAGTGTTTCTCTGTGTGTTCATCATAGCAGGGCTCGGCAGTGGTCAGCAGCAGGAGCAACCTTTCATCTTTCAGGGGCTGTTGTTCTGCTGGGGTATTTCAGAAAGAAGTTTTTGTGCTTCAGAACTGACCTCCTGATCTCCACCATCAGCATTTACATTAGGCACATACTGTCTTGTCTTGCTCTGAGCAGGTTGGAAATGAGACACTGAAATGCTCTTTGACTTGTCAGCCTGGACGGTGCAGCTCGGTGCAGATTCCTTGTTGCTGCAGCTCCACAAACTAAAAACTGTTCTGCACCGAAGCTGCTGCCTCTTCGGTCTTTGTTGAAGACATGGTGAAGACTCAATAGGCTTGGAAGCTTGCTCAATTTTCATAGTGATATCAGTGGTTCTAATTAAAAAAAATTAGGCTTCCTGAAATTTCCACAGCTACAAGAATGCTACTCTTACCCTCAGTGATTAAAACCTTTCATTAGTAGTAGCACTTGGCCTTACAGCCCCGTATATGCGGGTCTAATTGCCCCCCTGAAGCTGCAGTTTCCATAGCTGCTAACGGTGAAACACTGCCATGTTTTCCTTTGTCCAGGAAAAAAATTAGGATGGAATCAACTTTCCCTTTGAGCCCAAAGGCTCTGCTGACCATTAGCCATCTGTCCCAAGCAAGATCTGCTCTAGCTGAAAATCCTTTTTGCGGTTTCATGCCACAGATATTTATTCCTACAACAAAATTGCTCCCTGTCTTCCCCACTCTGCCTTGAGGCGCTACACTCTACTAGTATTGACTGCAAGCAGCATCCTCTGCTGCCATCCTCTCCTTCCAGCACAGCCTCTCCGAGACTGGGAAAAAGAAGCAGCACTTCCCCTAAAAGTGAATGTGGAAAATAACAGGTGCAATGAGATGTGTTTTGTGATTAATCTGTCTCGAGTTTTGCTGAGGCTGAGGGCTATACGAGCAATTACCAGGCACTGGGAGGCATTTCAGTACTAATCAGCCCATAACTGGCTCCATGGGTTGAATCCTGACTCTCATGAAATGAATGGGAATTTTGCCATTGGGTTCAAGGGACCAAAACTTCATCTTCTGTTGCCAGGACCAGAGCTTAATCAGATTAAAGGACATGTGGACTACAGAGAAAATTAAATACCTTCTAGCAGTTAATTGCTGTATCCTCAAGACAAAATAGCAACTTGTTTCCACAGGTTTCTTTGGCTCTGTCGTTCAGCCAGACAAAATACTTCCTGAATTCAGTGGGAAACATGTCCAAATAGGGAAGAAGTTCCCCGAAGCCCAAGGGCTGTACACAGCAGAACCAGATGTTGGCATCTGGAGTGAGATTCCTGGTGCAAAGATGTCTGTATGTTCTTTGAGAGCACCTCTGTTCTGGGGCTGGTGTACACACTCGAATAAACAAGTTACACTAAGTGAATACCCAGACTTGGGATCTCAAATTTTCTTTCAACAGGAATCAGCCCCGAGATCTGCTGCAGTTTGGCAAAGGGATGACACTGCATTACTTCCTATTTTGTTTTGCTGTTGTTGAAATTACAGGAAAATAAATATTTTCAAGATGATACATTGTGTATCCCTAATAAATACCAAGGGCATTTAATATAAACTATGGACACATGGTTTGCTTTGTTGTTCTAAGTAACCATTTCCTTTTAACCAAATGAAAAGCTGGTGGTGCTGTGATGCTGCAGATTATAAATTAGCAGCTCTCATATGGGTTTGTGCAATTGTTTCTTGAAGAGCTTTAGGCTACCTCAGACAAAAAATTTCAAATAAAATGTGAATTCATTGAACTGTAACTTGTGGTATTAGATTTATAATAAACAAAGGTGGGTCACATAATCATGTCATGGAAAACAACATTTTAAAATTCAAGCAGCAACATTTTAATCCAGTTTAGGTTCTGATCCTGAAGTCAAGAGGCAGCTTGGCTCTTTCTGCTTCCCAATGCATGAAACCAAACAAACCTAGACCGGGTGGAAAGCACACAGCCAGGCATGGACTTCCAAGCAGGTTTGCTGAGGTGGGAGAAGAGAAGACAGATTTCTTGTCAGCCAGAGAAGAACTGACCCAAAGGCAATAGCAGCCTGCTCCCGTGCCGGACCAGGATGGGTGGGTCAGGCGAAGAGAGGAGGGGGCCCAGTTCAGTCCTTCCAGAGCTTCCTCACTGCTGGTCCTTACCCAAGCTTGGGTGACCAGCTGGGGTAGAGCTGAGATGCCCCCCAGGGCAGCAGATTGCTTGGGGAACCTGCCTGATTTCCAGCTTCAGCTACTTGAAGGACAGATGTCAAAGTACCTCTATCCTCTGCCGATGCACACTTATCTTGACATGGCAGAGGTGGAGCTATTTTCTAGAAAAGATCCCCCTTGCCTTTAAGGCAACCTTATATCTGGGGTGGGAAACATACATTTTCGACAGGTGTGGTCTCCTGTCTTGTTTCAGAAGGACACTTAGGACAAACTTCGCCACCCAAGGCACGTATACCCTGAAGACCATCCCTTAGCCCAGTCTCACCTGACTTCTCTCCCAGTAGTGGATGGAGGGGACAAGCCCCCTGAATGAAAACATGATGAAAACATGAAACAAGCCCTAGGCAATCCCCACTACCAGCAGCCTGCTTTCTCCCATGTCCCCTCCCATCAGGTGACAGCAGAAGGGACGCAGGGCTGCTGGGGAAGCCATGTGAGGAGCAGACCACTCCATCTCTGGAGAACACTGCCTAATTCATGCCTGGGTCTGAGTGCCTTGGGGAAAAATAGCAACACATTTTGCATGGTTGAAAACAGCACAGGATCTTCTCCTCGGGAGACATTTGCTGCCCACGTGCTGTGCAGTCCACACACCATCGCCACCCGTGATGGGGACAGGCAGTAGTGCTGGATGTGGGTACCACCAGGATGTCCACCGACACTGGCAGAGGAGGTTCTGTAGCAAAGCACTCTCACCTGAAACACTCCTTGTTTGATGGATGCGTGTTTGAGAGGAGGCTTAGTTCTTTTAGAGGATGTTTTGTAAGGCAAAATGAATAACCATGGCAGGTCTGTACTACAGCATCATAAAGCTGTAGCTTGCTACTTAACACCAGACATCCATTTCAGAAAGAAGAAATGAATATACCTTGATGTATAGGAACTTTTTTCTTTACCCCTAAGCCTGACTGAATCTGTATCATTTATACCATGACAACAGCATAAGCTGAATTTGGAGAGCAAAGACTATACTTAAGCTGCAAACCCAACTGCAATTTATTCCTGTAAGGAATACTCCTATTAGCAAGTGAGTTTTCTGTGTACTGGGCTCTACAGGCACGTGGGCATGTGTACAGCACATATGAAATTGATATCTCTGTCTTAATTCTGGGTTGCAATTACTGGAGCTGAAGTTTAAAATTTTTCCAACTGCCAAACTCACAAGCTAAATGACTGTATAGCTATCAAAATTGATTATCAGGCTTCCTGTTTCCTTGCTTGTGATCCAGTAATATTGACACTCAGTACAAGGAAATTGCAATCTGAAATACTAGTAGCAATAGCTGGAGGCAATTACAAAAGGAGTACTGCTGGTGGTGGCACATGGACTTCTATATTAGATTTAACCATACTGCACTTATAATGCACTCATTCAAGATAGCAGGAAATTCTATATTTCTTTTTTAAACTACAGCCAAGAAAACATTTTTGTTTGCTTCTGTATTTCAGCCTTTTCTCTGGAACAGCCTAAGAAGAAAAACCTTCTGGCTCTAGAGATTCAGGTTTATTTTGTCTCCAGCATTGGCAATGCCTTGGGGCAAGTAATTTTATGTCTCTGTGTCTCCACAGCCCCATTTGCAAGGCAGTGCAGAGAGTTCACCTTTGCAAAGCATTGTGTCAGAAACACGCTATATCAGCAAGTTTATGTTATTGACCTTCTACATTCTCTTCATTTGCTGTCACCTTTCCCGTCTCTGGTTTAATGTTCTCTAGTGCTTGAACATTTCATCCATCCTGACACTGACCAGTTGCCACAGATCACTTTTGCAGAGGACCGAGTCGTGCATAAATGTATAAAAACCACCATCTCTCCCACTTTCACATGACTCCAGAAGTGGGAATTTTAAGAAAAACAAAAAAATACAAAGAGAACTGGGATCAGGTTACAAGAGTTGGAAATTTTGTTACCTTTTTAAAATAATCTTCTTGTTCCTCATTTTCAAGATGAGGCGAAGCATACCCTTGTCTCCAGCTACATGCCAGAAACTTTCCGTCTTGCACCACATACTAACTCATGCTGCCACTTGCATTAGCAAACGTGTGCCACTATAGCAAGCAAAAGCATTTTACAGCCAGTTCTTTTCAAAAACCTTCCCCAAAACCCCACTTCTACTGGCAATAAAAACAAGAAGAGAACCCCTGTAACTTCAAGAGGAATCTCTAGCACCAGTGATGATGCTTGCAAAGGGTTGTTGAACCACTCTCTTCAAAGGATCTCTATAATGGCAGGATATTCATTCAAATCCAAGGAGTCCATGCAGGAGCTTAAAATGATTTTGACACAGTGGATCCTCCCTGGATGCAAAGTCTCCTGGACAACCCAGCTTGTCTCTTTTTGTGATATTCCGAACCTTATTCAGGGCAGTGAGGGTAGTATACCATATCCCAATTATACAGGCTCAACAAGAAGAACACTTTGATTTTGCCTTCAGAGAAATTTCCCAGGCTGAAACCAGCTCATTATTTAGCATTTGCTACAAACCTAGTCTTGGTGCCATCCTGAAGTAATGATCCATGGCCGTCAGTTATGCAGAGGCTGAGAAAAAGTGGATTGTCATGGATCGTGGTTTCTCGACAGGCCAACCTTTTCAGAAGAGAAGTTCAGCAGAAGTGGAAAAGTTGTTTGGGTGTGTTTGTTGGGGTTTTTTTTTAACTTGCCTGTGTGACTTGTGAGAAAAGAGCTTTTATTAATGAGCTCTGCCCTCCTCTGTCCTTCAGAAGTCCCCAGGGCTTTGCATGTATGACTAAGCCGCACCAAAAACTGGCTGTGAGTGTGAATAAAACAGATAAAACTGAACCGTAATTACAGAGATCTTCCACCTGCAAGCGCTGCTGAAGGTGTAAGGTAGCATCTGTTGGGGCTACCATAAGCCGTGATAAGGCTGCAGCACAGGACTGGGTCTCTGCAATGCCAGATGTTTGCAATTCAAACAAAAGCTTCGCTATAATGAACACTGACTTTTAAGGCTTGGAAACCTTCTGTGAACCTTAAAAAAAATGAATATTTAAGAGAGTGAGAAAGCAAGCATGACAAAATAGGATGACAGTGACGTTTCTTAGTTAACTTTTCCTTCCTCCAAGTGGGACAGAGTGGAAATTCCACTGCTACCATGAGGTTTCTAGGGCAAAAATAAGAGACATTCAGAAAAGTTGAACAAATGTAACCAAATCTGTCAGTTTTCTCAAAGCTCTCCATCTCAGTCTGTCTTTGATCATGACAAAGTGGAAGGCAAGTGTATCAGGCAATCCAGCAGGGCTGTCATACCTTCTCCGTGGCTTACATGGAGCCAGACTGTGTTATAGTCAGCCAGGTGCTAATCCCCTTTTGCTTGCAATACAAAAGTTAATGGGAATTTCATGTTGATTAAATATGTGTAAAATGATGCTTGAAATGAAAACTCCCCAGTTAACTGACTTTTCATCACTAAAATCAGTTTTAAGTTGCATAATGTTTTTCTTGTTAAAATAATTAGTCCTCAGTCGGGGTAATTTGGAGGACTAGCTGGGTTATTTTAAATCAGTGTTATGCTTTATTCAAGAAGGCTCTTTTGTGTTTGTAATACTTCCAAAAAGTGATGCAGATAATTGCTTAATGCTTTGTCATTCTAATAGATAATCCCTCGGCATCTGAACAGTATTTAATGGGAACAGAACTTGGCAAAACTAACTGTAATTCCTGCCCCCCCCCCCCCCCCCCAAATCTTTTCCATGCCAAAGAGAGAACATCTCAGACAATGAGGTATGCAAACTTTCTTCTTTTTTTGCCTGCAAATTGATCCTGAAATAAAATGCATTCCTCTGGCTGCCACTTTGATACTGCTTTTATGTCACTTTGGTTTTAATACATTACATTTTAGCTAGGTTTAACCTCAGTCAATAGCTGTACCTTGGTTTCCTGAGATAAATAACTTTACTGAGCAGAATCAGGACCCAAGACTCATTTGTCCTTCATAAAGGTTTGTTTTGTTTGTTTAAATATTAGCATCCACAGCCGTGCAAAACAGACCTTTTTCATTAGTTGTTTGAACATGGTGGGAAAAGCTATTAATTTAGTCAGTTCCCTGCAATGAGCTCTGGGGTTGCTACCAAACCACGACCTGATGAAAACAATAAATGCTAGACTGTATTAACTGTAAAGGTTAATCCATAAATCAAAGGGAAATGTCAGATGCCTTTTAACATTGATTGAGATGTAATTTGGTGTTGGTAGTGATATGTTTGTTACATAAATTCACAAATGCACTCAATTCCTGTTAGGAGTCCAGGTCTTTGAAACTTAAACAAATTAAGTAGGTTGTTTTATTTATATAACCATATAAAGATTGATTACCTCATTCTGTTTAGGTTATGATATATCACCAATTTTAAAACAAGTGAATATTAATATCCAGATCTTCTTCCAGGGTACATTTGACTTGCTATGAAATTGAATACACTGATCCTTTTCCTGAAACTATACCATTACCTTAAGTGTATTTAAGGCAGTTGTTCCTTTTAATTTTTGGTTTTGATTCATGTTTTTCAAATTACAGCATAAGAATTAGCCTTTGTATAAATGTACTCTGAAGTATAGAACATATTTTCTATATTATGGGTACATCATATTTGAATATATAATACAAAACAACAAATATGAGGAAGAAATGCCACAAATTAGATCAGAACGGAATACAGTAACTGATGCTAAAGCAGCAAGGAAAAGAACAGTACTGTCATTCATAGAAATGCTTTTTTCCACTATTCTACATGAAAAAAACGTGAGGCCAGGGGATTCTTCACTCGGCACAAATGAGAATCAGGTCACCAGACTTCAGAATGTAAAATACCTTTCTAGCTTTATCTATCCAAGGAAATTGCAAAAGAAAGTCCTCAAGGACAGAAGCATCACTCCCGGGTGGCTGTTAGCCACAAATAGAAGCTGCTGAGCTTTTTCCCTAGCTGCTGCTGGGGCGGGCGGTGTGCTGAAGGGAGCCAGAGCTGGGAGCTCTCTGCACTTCCCAAAACCGCCAAGTCTCCCATCCTGCTTCTTTCTTAGAGAGAATCACAAATGGTACAGTTTAACAGGGTAATCACTGCAAGAAGTCCGTGGGAGCAGCACTTTAAAGGCAGTCAGGTAGAAGATCACAGTCATTTTCTTCTGATTAATTCAGCAGAGCCAACAGTGGGAATGTTTTCTCCCAAATTCCTGAAGGGCATCGATCCAAACAGGTGTCCAGATCACTGCCAGTGAGATTAAGATGTGTAAGGACACAAGAGTCGGTCAATTTAAAAATGCCCCAAAAGTTCCTCATTCTGCAGTAACAGGGTGCTGTGGAGGCCGGCAGTGGCAGCCGAGTGCTTCAGCAGTGGGGGTGCGCTGGGCAGCACCTTCCCACGTGGATGCACCAAGTACCTTGATACAGCTTTGAGCTCCGAGCCACTGCCTGGTCAACATTAAAAAGGAGATCTGGTCTGTCCCCTCTGTGCACACAAGTGACAATGAGAGAAAACACGTTCCTTCCTTACCTAGTTTTCGTATTTGCTTTCAAATGCTTCATGAATGTAATGAGATGTTCACTAAAATGTCCCTTACTTCCAGCAGATCTTGGCCTATATATAACATTTTAGGTGGGAAATTCCAGGACACATGTGAATCCCCCTTTGCAACTCCCGCTGCCCTTTGCAGCGGTGCATAGGCTGTGATGGGCACGGATCAGACGCCTGGGTTGAAGGGCAGCAAATAAAGGCGAAATCCTCAGGCTCCCCTGGCTGCATCTTCTGCTTCTGCCCTTCCATGGCAGCTTCCTGTGGAGGCTGAAAGAGCTGGGGGAACAGCAGAAAGCATGGGGATGGAGGGTGGTGTGCTCCGACATCGTGCTGGGGCTCTGCAGGCAGGTGGGAGATCTGCAGGCTGCTCAGCCCTGGGGACAGCCTGCTGTGCCTGTCTACATCGGGTCCTCAGGAGAGGGCAGAGAAGGAAAGATGCGGAAGGAGATTAAGACCACCCTGACCTCCAACCAACTCCCATGGCTCTGCGTTTGGTCCTCAGAAGGAATCAGCAAATGTCTTTGTAATGTGAAGCGATGCAGCCAAACAGGCACCACAGATCCCGGTGCAGGAATTCTGATAAACATTGCCCTGCGTTTTGCTGGGAAGAGCAAATCTCTACGCTAACATAAATCCGTCTCTCTGTCCACGCTCTGTCTGGAGCTTTCGTTTATTACTGGCTTTTTCACTTAATATAAAGTTACAATTTGCAGAATTTTCAGCTACATTTGTCCTATTTATATGCAGCACTCTAATCAAATGTTCAATGCTCCTCACCTTCAAGGATGGAATCGTAATGAGTGTATAATGAGCTACTCCACAGCCACTAGTTCCCATGCCTTTTAAACTAGCGTCGACAACTCTGAAATCTTCTGTGTAGATTAGTGGAGCCCTGCTGATTCACATGGCTATTGTCTCTGGAAATAAATGAAAATCATATTAATATTCACAATGTCATTCACTCCTATGCTAATTGGGGAAATTGCAAAATAAACTACAAAGACAAACACAGAAAGACATGTGGCTAGGGGAAATCTCAAAGACATGAATATTAAAGTGTTGGATGGAGAAGGACCTCTGAAAACATCAACTTCTGAGAAATCTTCCTACAATCCAACTGGAACACAGATGAAATGCAGTGGTCAGCATTCTCACTAGTTATCACGGCCATGTTCTTGTTTTGTGGGCTAGTGCAAGTGGCAAGAATAACATGAACAGGGCAAGGAGGTCTGCAGAAGCTGAAGTCCCTTTATAGGTGGGAAGCAGAGCGCCCCATGGGAACTGTGCTGCATCCCTACCCCATCGCCATGGGTTTGACAGGCCACAGGCAGGTGTTATCAGACTTTCATAGCAGTCAGTTCAAGATAATGCAAAATTCTGTCCCTCTTGATCTTCAGGCCTGGATTACCGCAGGTGAAGCATTTTGATCACTACAATGTTTTGCTGAGGTTTTCCAAGTTAAATGTCACTGGGTGTTTTCTTTTCTTTGTTTTCTTTTTTTTGTTTTGGGGAAACTGTTTCCTTGATTTCTCTGTCACTGATTCAAAGTTGGATTTTCTAGCTCAGGGCTAGCAGAAAGTAGATTCCTTCTGTAAGGAGATATATCTATGTGCGTGTATATATACACACCCTATACATTGCTTACATTTGGCCACTCAAAAAGGAACTGTACCACAGACTACACAGTCATCCATGAACTAGTCCTGCTATCAATCTCACGCCAGACACCAAGAGTGATACCGCCTAGTTTGCTGAACCTGGTCTGCTGTGACCTCGTTTAATTTTGTGCAGAACTCCCCATCCGAAGTTTTATGTGGTGTGGCAACATCAGCATCAGCGGTGTGTGAAGATAAAGCACTGGCTTTTGCCCTACTGCTGTCATCTTGGGATGCTTGAATACAACTATCCAGAACATCTTCCCTTTAGAGCAAACCATGCATTCCTCTGTCTAGCTGAATTATTTTCTGTATTAAATAAATAAATGAGCAAAGAAAAAAAGCCACAAAAACTCCACACAGGAAAGAGAACAGAACACACAGATACAGAAGCTAGGAGCGGGAGGACCACTGATTTCTCATTTCTTTTTTATACCCTGATTACAGAAGGGTTGAACTGGATCTAAATAATTATTAGGAGTTAAAAACAACTTGGATCTTTTTTTTTTTCTCTTTCTGTTTGCTAATTCTTTTCTCTGAGCTATTGTTTCCCATCCACTACTGATGCCATCTGCAGCACCAAAGGCCAAAGCCAGACCAGGTGTGAGAGGGCACCAAAACGCTGAGGTCCAGCCCCTTTCTCCATGTCCAAATTCCATGCAGGGAGCAGGGTCCCTTCCAGCTTTCATATGTCACAGCTACCATATGAAGCCCAAGGAATACTCAATAAATATGTGGAACGACTTCAAGGGAGGGGCTGAGCAGGTACTCAGTCCTTTAGCCTTATAGATGTTTTAGTTTTCATTTTAAACTAATCCCCATATACTAATAGATAGGGTCACATCCTGGCAGAGGTGCTTGTCTTTGCTGTGAGCAGAGCTTACTGGAGCCTTCCCACACCTCAGGTTCACTCTTTTCCCATATGCAAGCCTAAAGCACTGAAGACCTTTCTTTCCTTGCCAGCCAAGAAGTCCTCATAGAAGCCTGTCTTCACTCCTTGGGCGAAATGCTGTTTTCCAGCTAAGGGAAGCTATCTGAACTGAGATATTTAAGATACAATTCAATTAAATGAGTTTTAAAGTTCATCTGTATCTTAACCCATCCAAGTTCACGTCCCTTAACCCCTGGCTAGCCTCACAGAGAACTTCCAAAATCATCTGCTTAGTGGGGAAAAAATTCTGACTCAGTTTGATCTTGGTCGTCTCCTTGGCAGGAGACATATCCAGTCTCATCTGTTGTAATGTGCTCATCACTTGCCAGCACCGCAACCTGGTTAAGGCAGCAGCGCTGCAATCCCTGAGCAGAGCTGACACATATAAATAAGGGACAGTTGTCACATGTGGTTACAGGAGGGCAGCAGAGAGGAGTTGCCTGCAGCAAGAACAGCCAGGCTGAGACAAACTCTCCCATTGTTTGGGGTCATCTGGTCTACAAACTGTTTCACATGAGAAAATTAGATTATGCCAAACCAACTTCTCTGGAGTACTGGGTTGTTGTTTTTTTTTGTTGTTTTTTTTTTTTTAATCCAGCATTAAAAAGATGGAAGTAATCGTAAATCTGGAAGCAATCACACACACATCACTTAGAAATGCTCTGCCTCAGCGCAAGAGAAACGGAATGCATCAGTGCTGATTGGCTTGGGGTATCTCTCCCCCCCACAAGCCCATGTCCCAGACAAATTAAATGTTTCATTAATTAGGCGCTAACTATGGTTAAAATTAGGAGAGCTGCAAGGATCTGTCCTCCTCCTTCAGACTAGTTCTCGGATTAAAAGCAGGGCTCCCAGTTTGGGCTCTCAGGGTCACTCCACATGGTTTGCATCTGCTGGGTTTGGGGTTTGAGCCAGCCTGGTGGGGGGTGTGGGGCAGAATGGGGTGCCAGAGCAGGGGGCAACTGGTGGGAGCAGGCTGGAGGAAGGGGACACTGCTGTTAGCGTGCTCTGTGTGATGGATGAGCACAGCCAACTGCTCTCATGAGCCTGTGGTAAATCCCAAACTTGAATGAACAGAAACCGGAAAAACCCCATCACAGTCCTCAAAGGAGCCTGTCTCCAGAGAGGGCCACTTGGGACATCCACTAGGTCAGTTACTCACACGTGGAGAAGTGGCAAAAGCCACATGCCCCACCCGAAGCCCCCACAGAGCCAGGGATGCATCACGGGCACCCATCTTCTCCACAATCCTCCTGGATCTGGGACACCATTTCCAGCTCCTCCACAGCTCTGCAAAGCAAAAAGCAAAGGCAACACTCCAGACAGGAAAAATTTAGGTTTGAGGGTGTTATCTTTTTCCCTTGGAGAGGCTGAAAACTCTTTACTCCTCCCAGGCTTTTGGGTTCGATTTTGACTGGGTGCAAAGCGGCTGCTCTGCAGCCCCGTTCACCTAAAAGGAATCAGCGTGGGGGTTTCAGGGCCGTTTTCTTTTTAAGAAGCAGAGAGAAGATCTCCATCTATCCATCCAAAGCACTGTCAGACTGTGGTATTAATCAGAAAACAATGGTTTTGGCAAGCCATTCTGTCAAGAAACAAAAGCAAACCTGGCCATTGAAGGCAAGGGGTGGGGGAAGCACACCAGAAAAGAAAACAATGGGGACATTCCGTAGTAACGGCAAAACCCCAAGTTTTCTGCCATATTCTGTTTTCCATAAATATTGGCCTCGCTTTAATGTAGAGCAGCCAAGGGCTGCTTGCATGAATTCAGCCTCCCTAACCAAGAGCTTTAACCAGCTATAAATAAAGTTACCGTGACAGACAGCAACAATTATAAATTAACTGCGCTCAGGTACATCCTAGCACCTTTCAACGAACTAGAAAACCAGGAAAGGCTGCTGAAAGGCACTTGCTTCCAGGTAAGCAACCAGCCCCTCGTTAAGTGTAGTGAGCAACATTCAGGGAACAGCCAGGGGAAGGATGGAGTGTTGCCTGCCTTACAGTATCCAACACTTCAGGAATCAAACCCAAAAACTAGTTACAACACCTGCAATTTTGTCCAAACCCTTGAGCTTGCCCGGGTCGACAGCTTCTCTGCATTTCGGGTTTTCTTCATTTGACATCTGGCTTTTGAGAATGAGGGGTGGCTTGGGATGTGTGTTAACACGTTTTGTCCCCCGTAAATCCAGAGGGTTGAAGATGATGTTCTTATAATGAAAAGCTGAAACTGTCACATGATGACTCACCTGCTGGAGCTGGGGTGTTTTTATACATCAAATACAATGAGATTGGCATTGAGATCCAAGAGCTGGAAGGTCTGAGGATGCCACAACCAAGTGGGATACTGGACATATATCATGAAGCCCCATGCACTGCTCCTTGACTAGCAACCGTGCTATCTCAAAGAGTACCAGGGGATGAACATTTACAAGTGAAGAACACCTCATTTTTAGCTTTGAACAGCAGGTATCAAGCAGTGACTTCCCAAAGCAGTGACTCAACATCATTAAGAGAAAGCGTCCACCCACCAGACCTCCAGGACTATTCCATCTGGGCAGTATGGCTGCCATACAAAGCTATAGGAAGGGACATCAGGGTTTGACCAGTCTTGCAACCTGTTATTCCACCCGATTTTTTAACATATGTAATCAGGAGCTGGAAAAAAAAACCCCTTACATTTCACTCAAACGAAATATCCAAGTAAAAATCAATCATGAAATATTTAATTTCCATTATTCCTTGCTCCTTGAAGCACAAGCATGCTTAGTTCCATCTCTACATGAGAGTTCCAACCAAAATGTTGGAATCAAAGCAAAGCAAAATTTCATCTTGAGAATGTTGCAAAGCAAGGACTAGAGCATTATGAATTATTATTTTGAATTACTGTGAGCTATGATCTTCTCTTGGCTGAAGCACCTGAGACATTTGGTTTAATTTACAAGCCTGTCAGAGGGGCTCACATCCATATTTTTTTCTTTCTTGCTAATAAAATATTTGGCCACAAACATGCACCCAGTTCACATCCCAACACCTCACCAGCTTTGACCCTGTTTACCTCATGTGAGCTGATTCCTTCCTATCTGAAGTGGGGATGTCTGGAGGCAGGAGAGATACCAAATAAGCAGAGTTTGTCATATTACCCCACAGCAAAAGGAACTACGATACATTATTTTAACTCTCCCACTGTGCCAGGGAACTTCAAAGTGCGTGACCTTGGTAATCATATGCTTTGGCACCCTGCCAGAAACAAGCAGCGTTTAAAGTCAAGTAATTGTTTCAATGCCTTTTTTTTCCTTTTTTTTTTTTTTTTTTTTTTCTTTCTGTTTTGTTTTGTTTCATTACTGGCATTGAACTCCTAATGTTGGTTTAACATACTTTTTGTCTCTAATATTAATATGTACAGATATTTACAGAAAAAACAGGGCAAATTACGCTGGAAGGGAAGATGCTGGAATCACACTGCTGAAGTTCAGCTCATAAAGAGGAAAAAGCAGATCCTAATGTTATTTCAGCTGGATTAGCTGCTAAATTCACTACTAGCAGCTTTCTTTGCTGAGAACAGTAATGTTAGCCTGGTTGATACTTCTGAGATCCTGGGATAACACTGTCATTAATTGCAAGAAACTTTTTTCCAACTGAAAATCCGGACCAGAGTTTCCATCATGAACATCAAGGACTGTCATTGCAACCTACCTGACATCTAGCCTGAAGAAGAGTGATGCCCAGAGAAAGCAACAGCTCCTCTTGTTACCATGTATAGAAAGGGAAATATGTTTATTAATTGACTGCTCGCTAAGCTCATGCACAGTTTGGTATCTGGCAACCAAAAAAAAATAATAAAACCAACTTGTAGTAAAAATCTCATCAGACTGACAGAGGAAGAGCTCAGGCTTGCGCTCAGGAGGCCAAGCCGTGGAGCACTCTGAAGTTTTTCCATGTAGATGTGCCAAGGACTGTGTTTGCCTCATACTTTTTTGCTGAAGAGCACAGTTCAAAAGGGTGAGTCTTGCTGTGATTAAAGCCCTATTATCGTTTGACGAGACTTGTGGCAGCCTTTCTTAGTAAATTGATGGGGTTTTGTGGTTGTTATAAGTACTCAGAGGGTTCCATGGATACATATGATAAAATAAAAGGAAAAACATTCAGCTTCCACCCCAAGCTTTGGGGGTGGGGAGCTGATTCAGGCAGAAGCGCAACTGCTGGTTGGCAGAAGCAGTAACATGTGTCATAAAAAAAGACACCACTGGAGTCATCAGGCAAGAGGAAGGTGAGGGCAGTAACGCACGGTTTCGGCCGAATGGCTGTGCCTTCGGGTGTGGGTGGCCACCTGCTTTGGCTGAGCACTGACCAGCAGCTCTGACACAGAGGAACAAACCAGCACAGCACAAGGTTGTTAGGGCGGCAATGATGCTTGGACGACAGCACACATCTGTAGACAGGTAAACACAGGTTGGTAGAGAGGTTTTATTTTCCCAACCTATCCTTTTGCTCATCTGCACCTATAACTGGCTATAACACAGACATCTGCCTGCTTGAGAGATGGGAGGGTTTAGACAAACCCCATCTGGTCATTTTTCAAACAAGTCATTTACTATTTTTTCAACAAGTAAAAAATAAATTATGGGACAAAAACTGTTCTGAAGTTTTTTCAATAAAAAAAAAGTAGTAATAGAGGCAAGGGAATAATTCTGATGAATTTCAGAACAGATTGTTTTAATGTTTCTTATATGAAAAGTTTTATTCTGAAAACTTTTGCAGTTTGTATTTTGATGCTTCCCCAAGCTAAACTCTTTGACTTCTTGTTTTGCAAGCAGTGGTTTTCTTTTCATAAAAATCACTTCACAAGCTTTGAAAAGGATAAACAGCCTGAAAATTAAAGACAACACTGTGTTTTCAGTCAAACAAAACCATGCCTGGCTAACTAAAATGAAAAATTGGGGTGGGGTGGAGGGTATTCTGCTTCGTTTCATTCAAAAATTTCCACAAGCCTCTTTCACTTCAACCAACTTCTCCCCTAGCTTTGCTGGTTTTTTTTCCCAGTTTGGCCTCAGAACCACCACAGGTCCTTCATGCCCCACGTCTGTCAATGTGGGGCTCTTCTCCCACATGTGGAACTTTTGAAGAGGGAGGAGGGCAGCCACTGAAGCTGTCTGGCAATGAGGGGACAGGCTGTTCCCACGGTGGGCAGGAACGTGGCAGCCCAGGAGCCATCCTTGGCTGATGCCTGGAGGAGCTCTTTGTTCAGGAGAGGGACAGGCAGCTTCAGCATGGTCTGGTCTGAGTTAAGCCAAAATTGAAGCAGCCAAGATTTCCACTGACATCCCTTGCAAAGGAGGGGAGCAGAAGGCTGGCTGAAGATGGGGCTCATTGCAGTGTGCTGCGTGCAGGTAGACAAATAGGGAATGATACCTGCATCTGTACAGTGCCTACATACAAGATTGCCCTTTGGGTTTTCTTTACTACCACCAAGATGTAATCCAGATACTCATTGCTGTCTAACCATGACTTGTGTCTGTTGATGCAGCTTTCTCAACTGGGTCAGCTTAACGGTGCTGTAAGTAGACCGTGACAGGAGACGTAGGCTGACTAACAGTAGGCATTAAATGGATGAACTCAGCTCCACAAAAAAAACCAAAACCAAAAAAAAAAAAACCAACAACAAAACACAACCCTAAGGAACCATTGAACAGAGCCTGAATCAGAAGGAGGCTTCAATAAATCTGCCTGGGTTTTTTTGTCCCTTGTCCCTTGTCACTAGTCCCTTGCGACTGGGACAAACAGTAGAGACCACTTGGAGGGGCAGGGGCATCAGACATGTTAGGTGACTGTTTTATTCTCAGACCTAACCCAGAGCACAGGAAATTACTGACACTGGCCACAAGCCCAGCTCTCCCCCTTGCTCTCAGGACAAGCCCTCAGCCCCACAAAGGAAGAAAGGCAAAACCTGGACCCCAGTTTTAATGTTGGAAACCAGTCTGGTTTAAATGACTATGGGGGAAAAAAAGCCAGGAGAGAGGCCAGGATTAACTGGAAGGAAAATGGCATGGGGATAGGTATGGAACAAATGCTTGGTAGCTGCTTTATCTGCTAAAATGGACTTAATAGCAGAGGAGGAGCAAGATCTGAGGGGAAATGGGCATGATAGTCCAACTGGGACATATTGTAGGAGGATTCCCTAACCCACTGGCTAAAAAATTAGGCAAACTGCTGAAATAACCAAAATACAGGCTTTGTGACCTTAGGGAAAAAAAAAAAAAAAAAAGGGGCCTGTAGTTTTGCATTAGTAGTAAGGCATCTGGCTGTCTGAAAAATCTGTTAGACATATTTTAAGGGGAAGTGCAGTAGAGCTCCGCAGACAGCTCATACAATTGCCTTGTGGTTTCAGTCCCATCAGGTTACCTTTAATCCAGTATCTTTTCATCCAAGCAGCACAACACGGCGTTGCTGGAGATGGGGTTATTGCATCAACTGAAACTCTCCAGGCTGGTTACGATCCCCACAGGGTGCGAGGGGCTCGCAGGGGAACTGCGTCCATCTGCGTCTTCAGGGCAAGAGGTTAGGGGAATTCTCCCGCATGGAAATGCATCCTTTTCTTGCAGTACCCATGACATTGCTGGTTAGAGGGGGATTGCTGACAGCCTGAGAACTGAGGAAGAGGCTGGGAATGTTGCAGGAAAGCTGGAGGGTCCCTTGTCCCCAGATATATATCCCCAGATCTCAGGTCCGGCTGAAAATGCCAACTCCTTTTGGGGCATTTTACTACAGATGCTGTGAATTAAAACACAGCACAGCTTGCTGCATCCAGTGCAAGGCTTTCCCTGAGAGGGCAAAATAAAGATTGCAATTCCTGTCATTACTGAAACGAATAGTGGTCTCTAAATCTCTCTTGAATACCGTTGATATGGGACAAATCATAATGAGCAAATAAATTTTGTGGCAGCTAAAGGAGCTTTCTGTCGGATTTCACCACATGGTGGCAATAGTAGTAAAGGTTTGCTGCAAAAGATTTTTCTGGAAGCTCCCAAGCCATTTAAACTATAAACTGAGCTGCTGATCAGTCTACCTTTTGCATAATATAGCTCTATTTTTCCATGTGGAGCAATCAACTGTCACAGCTCCCTTATTAGAAATTGTGTACACTTCTCATTCTCACACGTCTGGTGAGGACTACAGACAATTCCGAGATTTCTTTGAATATCTTCTTCACTTCTTTTTTTCCCTCCCACCTGTTCCTCCTCCAAAACACATAATTGCAGCTTCTGTGAAATGTTAATTCACAGAAGGTTGTATTCTCAGAATTGGGAAAATTGCAACATTCAAGTTTTCTTTAGCAAATGAGGGAGACTTCAAAACACAGAAGTTGCCTAAATCTTCCAGTAAGATCAGATATTTGTCTAACAGTTTAATTGCCAGCAGAAGAAAAAGAGAAAATAAGAAAAAAAAAAAACAAAACCAAAACCAAACGACCCAGAAAAACACAACACAAACCAAACAAAAAAAACCCAACAAAACAAAACCAAACACCAAACCCAACGACCAAACAGTATGAAGAAACCAGCACTGCCAAGATGAAGTATGACTTCATCTCTAGTGCTGCTTTGCCATCCATTCCTCCCAAAAGAAGAAAGAAGAATAAATCCGAGTCAGTTGCTAGTGGTGACTGACCAATGTTGCAACATCATTTCTAGAGGTAATAATAAACTCCTATCATCTTTCATTCTGCAGAAATACAAATTCAGTGCTGACATTCACCTGCCTCCAGGGTGGAGCAGGGGAGCTGGTTTGGCCCAGGCACCATGTGCACCTTTTGCAGGAGGAGAAACAAGCCATGAAGAACAACAGGGTGCCAGTCGTATTTTAGGTAGTCAAACAATTATGCATATTTTGGTTCACCTGGGAAACTTGTGCCCCTTAAAACCACCCTACAACCATGATGAAGGGCTTCTGGAGTGCTGGTCGCAGCTGCACTGGCATGTCATTTGTTGCACGAGAAGAAGCACAGAGCAGGAGCTCTCTCATGCAGGAATTACAACAAGACAGCATGCACACAAGAGTTAACACCCCATTCCCATGAGAAGTGCCAGGCATTTATGGCTTTCCCAGGGGATTTGCTGCTGTTGCAGCCATGCTCCAGAAGCCCCATGCAGTGTTGTCTGTGGTGGCGTTTCCTGGAGCACCTGTGTTTTTCTTGGAGGTCTCTCATCTCCTTACTGACCAGACCTGATGTTGCTTATCTTCAGTGATTAGATCAGCTCATATCTCCAGGACTGGAAGAAATGATATAAAACCATACCATCCTACACCATCTCGAATGACCTGCCAGGAAGCAGTTTTTTTATATGTCCCAGGCACTCAATCTACTGCGTAGATATGTGCAAGTAGGCAGGTGCAGCTTTAGCAGGAAAACCCCCAGTAAAGTACTTTAACCCTGCTGGCACCCATTCATGTTAACAGGGAGGGTCACACACTCCACCGTGTCACTCAGGACCACCTGGCAGCTGCCCAGTCTCTTTTGCCACTGATTTGGTGGTGGCCACTTGCATCCTGGCTGTCATAATATTGTTCTCACACCTCTTATGGCCATCACCTTCAGGGGGTAACCGAGATGCTTGGGTGTAATGAGATGTCACCTGAGCCAGGCTTTTAAAAGTGGCCCTTGAATAAAAACTGGCACCAGTGCAAGACAGTCTATCAGTGCTAACACAGTGCTGCCTGCGTTAGAGGCAAACACAGGAACCACCAGTCCGGACTGCACCATCTGGGGCAACAGAGCACATCACCCTGACCATCCACCTGTCCCCAACCGTGTGACTGCTCTTCCTTCTCCTGGCAGCCCTGAAGGTATCAAACAGCCACTGAAAACTGTGATAATATGACTGAAGCGAGTAGAACTGTGTCAGTCTACCTCGACTGAGCACTTAGTCCGAGCATCCGCAGCTGCGTCATGCACAAGGCAGAGCCTTCCTTGCAGTAGCTGTGCCTGTGTCTGCTGCTCAGGCCATGCCGTGGATCTGTTATAGAAACAAAATTGTTTGCAATTCAGATGTTTGATGCAACATGATTCCAAGAAAGAAGCCATCAGTAAAATTGATCTCTCTGTCTGAGGAGGAATCTTGGCTGAAATCTTTCCCTGTGAGTCCAACAACAACAGCACATCAGTTACTCCAGTGGATTTCATTTCTCAACCCTTTAACATGTAATTCCTGGACAGATGCCCTAAACTGAAGAAGTAAAATACTCCACTCCTGGCCACTTGAATTGCGTAAGAGTGCATGCCCACTGCTAAGCCATATACAACTAGTCATTTGTACTCTGCTTGAGACTGCCACAAAGCCTGCAGCCTCAAGGGACCAGTATTTTTATATTGGTTTTCCTGAACAATTAATATAAATCACTCAGGAAGGAGCAGAAACAAACAGTGCTGGAATCTCTTACTGAAACTCTTTCATCTAACCAGGTTAACAGTTATCACACATGAAAATAATATGTAAGAACTGTAACTCTGGGGTATGACTTCAGGATTTTATAGTTGCTTTTTGAATAAGGAGAGGCAGGATCCTACTGGGCTTGGGCATCCCTGGAGACATCCTTTGTTCCAGCGTTTTGGAATCTTTCCTCCTTGCTCAGGGCACAACAAATCCCTCAGGCACATCTTTTCTGTGTGCCCTTGGTCTAGTATTTGTGCTTTTAAATGAACCCTTTCTTTCTTCATGGGCTGTGAATATCCTGGATAGGCTACATGGATGATGTCCAATTAGCAGAAGAAATTGGTAAGGCAATTTAGTGGGGTACTGCTTTAGATCACATTTTAACAGGTGCCTTTGCCATTTAGCTAACTGAACAACACATCCAAAGATGTCATAGACCTCATCATCATTTCCTCCTTAAACACCTTAATCATTACTGTAGGAGCCTATATACATCCATCAAGGAGAAAACTAGTCAACAGTTGCAACCCAAACCACATAAGGAGTAGCTTACTAGGCAGACATGGACATGGTAGGAGCTGCCTCACCCTTTCCCAGGGAGGGTGAGCTCCCAAAAACTGGATAGCAAGGAGGAAGCGAGGGTTCAGCTGCTGTGCTTACCTTTTTTTTTTTTTTTTTTTTTTTCTCTTTTTTATGCATTGAAGTATATTATGTCTCAAATGGATGCTTGTAGGAGCAGCAGTGCCTTTATATGTCTGGAATATTTACCTTACAGTCCTTCCAGCACCCACCAGTGCTGTGAGTCAGCAATGTGCACCCAGTTTCTGCATCCTGACAGAAAGACAATGGGGGTCACACAACTTCACGCTGCCCACATCTGGGCTGTCCTAAGCAGCACTGTTGAGTGTTATTTAAATCAGGCCCATCATATGATTTGTTCGTGTATGTATATCATTAGGTGTGCTGTTAGCCTACTTTAAAAATGTTACTGATGGTCTTTTGGTAGGCAGAAGTGGTCCTTTCCAAAAGATTTCCCTTGTCATACATCAGTGTTGTCCAGTCTTCAGTGTTACATCCCTTCCAGCATGCAAGACCTTAACGAACACCTCCTCTGCCTGGCCATCACATAGGGCATTAGGAATCCCTCATTCCTTTGGGCATTTCTCTAGGTTTTGCTCTCGGCCCAGCTGTGTTTGCCAGAAAGTATTTCAGGCAGCAGGAAATGTTTAGATGTATTAGAACTTCCTTACAGTAAATATGTTTGGTTAACGCAGTGATAAAAGAGTGACGGTGTGTCAGGCTGCACCAGGAGCGCACGGTGCCCAGTTACTCCCATTGTTAGTAGCTGGTGTCTCAGCCAGTTCCTGCAGGGACAAGGAACATGGCTGTGAAACCTAAACAGGGATAGCGTGCAGATAAACCTGACTGCAGTGTTTCCCCTGAACAACATCCGCTTGTTCACACCGCTGTAGCTGAGTGTGTGCCAGCGCGTACTGTTCCCTCCAGCACTGCGATTCCTTATACCTCATGCCTTGCTCGGCTGCAGAGCCCGGCTTCTCCAGCTCACCCTCCTTGCTCCAAAGGGAGGTAGAAGCTGCTGAACCAAGCCAAGCACAGCCCATAGGTCTGCTTTTTATCTTGCCTCTGAAGACCTGCTTCTTAATCTCTTTCTGAACAGGAGCCAGTTCCAAGAAAGCAAGACAGCAAGGTCCTTAGGACAAGATGATGGATGGAGCCATGGAGTTCAGAGCACTTTGTTCAGCCACTCAAGTGCTCGCTTTAAATAATGATAAAATTAACTAGATCAATTTTAGAGCTTTATAACAGCAGAATAACTATGGATTGTCAAGTCATGAAGTGCGTAACCTACTCAGATGTCATCAGGCTGACATAACACAGACTGTACCTGGAATACCCAGTTCTAATATGTTTTTAATAAACTAATTATCTAGCATATTACATGTCTTGAATAATACTAAAATCATGGCTTACCTGTTCAATGTTATCTGGTTTCATTTTTAATATCACCACCTACTAACAGGGACAATACTCTGACTTGCCTAAGCCCATGCCAAAGTGCCCATTAACTACTGTGAGCTGCTGCTTCTGAGAACAGGAGCAAATCCCCATGGAAGTGAATTAGCGTAACTCCATTAACTTGGATGGAGTTTTATTTTCTCACAGCAAGCAAGTAGCTCCCTCCCTTGGCTTCTGCATTAGTCCCACACACAAATAAGCAGCTTTTCAATGAATTAAACTGACTCATTTTGTTCTGATGCAAAATGACCATAGAGAAATGGTAGAGCTACTTCAACTTACATTGGACTATGGACTCCAAAGATTCTTTCTCTTTGCCATGGTCTTCTAGTGAATGTGAAACTAGGAAACCCCAGAAGAAGCTGCCATGGGAGTGTGTTGTCCTTCCAACTTGACTGATATTTTACCTGCCCAACTGGAAACCCAGGTGTTCTTCTAAAAGCAGATGGCAGCCCATCATTTTACAGATTAATGGTATTTTCAGCCCTTGTACTTTCATTTTCAACCCAAAATACATAGGGCTAGGGTGCCTTTTCATCTACACTATTTTTATAATGGTTTAATTTCAATGGATGGAGGGTCTTGCCTCTCAGCAATGTAAACATGATCAGATTTGTGTCCACATAATTTTTGCAGGTCAAGGTACACTTGTTAATTTATGCTGGAAAGGGGCTGGGATATTTTTTGAAGAGGGCAGAGCTGCATAAAGGACATGCAGTGATAGCATGTTTGATGTCTGGCAGTGAGCCAGTGTTCCTCTTCAGATCTGTACTGTGCTTCTCTCCAGATCTTTCCACTTTTCCCCTTTTCTTGGTGTTCGGAGTCTCCTGAAATAATCCACCGAAGGTGACCATGTAACACAAGTTGACATTTGCAACAGAGCAGTTTGTGAACATGAGATGTCAAAAGATATGCAGATATGAAAAAAGAAAAGAAAAGAAAAGAAAAGAAAAGAAAAGAAAAGAAAAGAAAAGAAAAGAAAAGAAAAGAAAAGAAAAGAAAAGAAAAGAAAAGAAAAGAAAAGAAAAGAAAAGAAAAGAAAAGAAAAGAAAAGAAAAGAAAAGAAAAGAAAAGAAAAGAAAAAAGAAAAGAAAAGAAAAGAAAAGAAAAGAAAAGAAAAGAAAAGAAAAGAAAAGAAAAGAAAAGAAAAGAAAAGAAAAGAAAAGAAAAGAAAAGAAAAGAAAAGAAAAGAAAAGAAAAGAAAAGAAAAGAAAAGAAAAGAAAAGAAAAGAAAAGAAAAGAAAAGAAAAGGTCTTGTGATCCACCAGCTGAAAATCTTGAACGTTCCTCACTGTCGAGGTATACTGGTGGGAATGGCCAAGGATATGGCGCAAAGGAGACATGCTAAAGGAGCCCTGGTGCAAGGCAGAGGGGAAATCCTTGGTTTTGAACAAAAGCATTGTACATTGTGCTGTAAATTGTGTTGTTGGTACAAGTTTGTACAACTTTTCATCCTCAAGTAGTCGGTTCATTGCTTCCGGAAGAAGAAGCAATAGAGTGAAACTTTGACATTGTTTAACAAAGCAACCTGTGTGTGAGGCAGGGTGAGGTCTTGGCTTTCAACTCGGTTCCTGGCATGCAAGGAAATCCAAGAAAAAAGCAGCCTTTCCCAAATCAAGGTATTGCTGCTGAATTTCCAGCCTTGATTTTGGAAGAGAGATGACTGCCCCAGGGTGATTTTATGTAGCTACCCCGACTACAGCAATCAGCTTACCATTCAGGCTGGTAAAAGTGAGATGAGACCAAGGCTTGCTGAAACACTGTACCGACCAATCTCTGTTTGTGGCTTATGCTGAAAAGAAACAACACAGCAGATTGGATGCAACCTTCACGAACTGAGAAGATATAAAATCAATATATTGAAATAGCACAGGTGAATTCTGATCCCTGTCACATCCGGAAAATTCTGAAAGCTGAAGCAGCATCCTGGAGGCAGCCTGTTGCTGAAGGTCTTTGGACCACATGGTCTCATCTTCCCATCTCATTTGTGCAGTCTGTACCGGTGTAAGTCAACACCTCGACACAGTTTACTTGTTCGTGCTCTTTCCTTGTAGCCTTCCTTGTTAAGGCAGATGAGATCACTGTTTGTTTGCTTATTATTATTTCTTGGTTTGTGCCTCTGACAATGTTATAAAACAATATTGAAATTAATGGATCAACCCAGAAAACAAAGTTTTACATATTTTAGCAAGCTGAAAAAGCAAATAATTTTTACAGTTAACTCCGAGGCCAACAGAATAGCTTGTCTGGGATAAAATATCACGTATCCCTTCAAATTTGAGAAATTTTATTAAAATTTTCTTTTTTTAATTAGCATTAAGGATGGTGGCAAGTGTTAAGATATTTGTTCTGAGTGGAAAATCAAAACATTCTGTTTTGAAGGGTGCTTTTTCTGAATGTTTGTTTGTTTGCCTCAGCAGGAACAATTCAGCAGAAATGAGGCGAATATACAAAGCATTTTTCATGTTGCTGAATTCACCGTTTTGCCAAAAAAAAAAAAAAAAAAAAAAAAAGGGGTGGGGGGGGGGGGGGGGGGGGGGGGGAAAGCAGCTAAAGCTTTTCCCAGAGCTACTTCCAAACTATTACAGAAATTAGAGTGAAATGGTACTGATTAAGGGGGGTGGGGGTGGGGGGTGTGCAGCATCACCCTTGCAGTAACCCTATCCAAGGCAATAGATTTACACAAGAGCTGACTCTTGGCTCTTGGTATTTATAAAGCCTATAGTCTTCAGTGGTTCATTTTCAGAACATTCTTCTTCAATGACATGAGGGTAGAACATGGTAGATAATAGCCCTGATGTTTATAAAAGACAAAATAAGCAGGATTTATTCAGACAACACCACGCAGCCCGGGCGACACTGAGGTGTGGAGGCAGATGGGTGGTAGGTTCACTGCACTCCACAGCCAGCTGGTTAGGAGAGCAACGTCATCACATGCCTGATGAAGACCTGTCTTTTTCTTCCTCTGCCTCCTCTCACTTCTTTTCTTATTTTTGTGCATTTGGTGTGTCAGATCCTTCAACTATTAATTGCAATGTGTCATTAACCCATGTCTTAGAGGTTTCACCCTTCCGTTTTGCCAACTAGTGGCAGCTCTGCTTCCCCTGCAACCCAGTTAGGTTACCCAGGAGCCACACTTCATACGTGGGAGTGAGTGAGAGGACACCCATGCGAAATCTATCAGACAGGGCCATGTGTCCTTCCAAAGAATGCACATGGTTCCAAGGGGTATGCAGAGGAATTAGCATTAAAATAATGTGTTGGTTATGGGAGTTAAAAAAATACGCATAGCTGGAAAACACTCTCCCCCATAAACTGGAAAAATATCAGCTATTGTGGGCTGTTTGCCAAGGATTCAAATTCTCATGAACAAGCTCCTCTGAGCTCATTTGAAAATCCTCATGAACTCTGCTGCCATTCACCCATTAGGTTCAGGATGAAAAGAAAGCCTGGAAGCTGCTGAGAAACCAGAGGGCTGCCAGCCCTCCCAAATCTGAGCGTGGGACTCAGCTGAGCTCTCCCCACCCCATGGAAAGCAGATGACATAACACTTGGGCTCATTCTGTCCATCCCCCAAGTGCTAGAAGCAGAGGCAGGAATCAGCTTGCTTTTGTTTGCAAGCTTTCACAATATGGAAGAGGTCAGGAGAAAACTAGGTGTCTGCATCCCTATTTGTGACTAAGCCAGGCCCAGGGCTGCTTTCCAGTTCCAACTTGACAGCCATCCACACCATGGGCACCCAAACACACAGCTCATCTGGAAGGTCTGCTCACGTGGTGGGTTCAGTCCATCTTCAGGCCACTGCACCGTTTTCTTCCCGTGGCGGGCTTTTGAGAGAAGCTAAATTTGGTAACGTGCTGTAGAAGCACATGGGTCATGAGGCTGGATGAATCAAAACCCCTTCCCAGGTCCTCACAGGTCCTCAGAGTTGTGAGAGCCAAGTTTGCTGTTCCGCAGAGCTTGCCTTTGTGTCAGTCAGGAGGAGGGGGTCCTGCTTGTGTCCTGCCATGTGCCACACCAGGGTCATTAAACACATGCTTTGAGTTTTACACGCATTTCACTTTGCTTGTGTATGTGTACATGAGCCTAACTGCCCCCCCAGCCATCCTTACCTGTACCCGGAGGATCTGGAAGACCGCTCTGGTGTAAACTGACGAGCACGAATACCGTGTGTTAGCAGCCGTACACCCATGTGGCACTACATGTAGGTAGATGTGTACGTGTGTCAACTTCAGCAAACTGATCCAAGTGTGCAGCGGCGGGGCAAACGCTAAACATTGCACAAGCTCCCTTAGGTAAGGAGGGAGTGTAGGACCCCCTGCCACAAAGTTCTTATTTGATTTCATTTTAGATAAGGACATTCCAAAGTTAAAATCCAAACCTTGATAATGGTGATGAAAAATGAAGCTGGCGTTGAGTGCTCACTGCCATTCCCTTTTTTTATTTTCTTTTTTTTTCACAAAGACATGAGCAAGATCTCTCTAAATTATAAATAAAATATGATACCTAGGAAAGAAGGAAAATTCAGAGGTGAGGCTCAGCCTCGTGACCTCTTTGCTGTGCAGCTGAGTTGCCAGCACCAGGACATGATTCAGAGACAGTCTGTGGGCACGTCCATAGGTGTGCACAGCTGAGAAAATAAAAAGACCCTCATCTAGGGCAACAACCCAGCTAAAGCATCACCTTTCCCCTCCCCCCCCCCCCCCCCCAGCAGCCAGCGGTGTCACTGATTTCCCCAAAGCCGCAGACCGGAGTCCAATGTCACCCCTCAGTCACGGCAGTGGGATATGCAGGTGGCGATAGCACATGCCTCTGAGATGTGCTCATGAAGTCAGCCACCTCCTGATTTTCTGTTGAGATTTTTCACAACCCTGGCTGCAAAAGCCAAATGGACTGTGTGTTTTCCTCTGGTGCAGGATGAGACTCGGGGCTGGGGGCATGGCTGAGGCTGCCTGGGCTGTTGCTGTTTCCAGGGGAAAGCTGCTGAGGAAGATTTTGTAACATCTAGCATTCATTTTTTGGATGTCAGTGCCCAGGAAGGCAGAGGTAGTTTGGGGAATTTGATTTGTTTTGATTTGTTTTGTTTTATTTAAGAGAAACATTCCTTTAAGTGATTTTTCGAAAGGCTGCTGATAAACCTCAACGCTGAAATCCAGGTTAATGGAGGAGGGGAGGTCTGCAGGGGGGGAGTCTGAGTTTTGGAAGAAAACCAATAAAGATCAACCTGTTTTAGCCACATATCTCACACAGGCTCACAGAGGACTGTTTCAGGCTGCTGCCTGCACAAAGCAGGTTTGATCTTTCAGAACTTGCTTTGTCAAAATCCCTTTTGCCGTTTGCAAAGGAAAAGCAGTGATTTTTTTTGATGCAGATTGCTGGGGAGGCCACAAACATCTGCCACTGCTTTCCTCCCACCATCCCGAGGCACAGGGGAGGGTAACTCAGAGAGAGGGATATCATGGTGTTTTCTTTGCTGTATTTCACTGTATGGTTTGCAAATTTTAATTCTAGCAATGGCCTGATGGTGTTGTTCAGTGATGTGCGACCAGACCTGTGTCATCTGCGGCAGGGAGGCAAGAGCCACGTGTGAGGTACCTCTCGAGATGTCCCACGTTAGAAGTCCACAAAGTCACCGTGCCTTTCTGAACGTGAAAAAGTTTAAAAGAGTGATTTAAAGGTAAGGGGCAGACACTGGCTCATTCAGGGAGAACCAGGGCCCCCTCCCTGAGCCTGCCTTTAATATCTAATTATCAGGACTAATGACTGATTATTTGTCTCCAGTCTTTTCAACCTTTAATAATTTCTGTACCAACACGCTTTACCGCTTTCCAGGGGAAATGTTATCTGAAGTGTGAAATTAACCATTCTTTTGTTATGAACTCACCACTTGGCCATAGCTGCTAAATAGTTTCAAACCTGAAACATATTTGAACTGTTTCCAAGTTCATCTAGAGCGTGACCTTGTGTGTTTTAATAATTATAATTTCTTCGGTAAAGTACAACTCTAGAACCAGAGGAAAAAAAAAATGTACAGACAGCTGCAGGGGTAGGGATGGCTGACTGTAATGATGAGCTTTACAAATATAGCAGGAGGAAAGCAATAAATCTCCAAAACCAAAGTACCTTCTGGTTTTAACCCCTAGTATGCATCAGTGCCCTGATGGCACAGACCTTCCTGCAGGCTGCCCCAGTGGCAGTGGAGATGGGTGTGTGGAAGGAGAATATGGAAGAGGAGGAGGAATAGGTATCAGGTTGATCTTTCTTTTCCCAGCAAGCCCAGCTGCTCCTGTTTCAGATTTTTATCTCCGGCACACTGGTGTAAATCAGCTGAAAGCAGCAGGATTTACCCCTGCTTTGCAGAGATGTGAGCTGCGATCAGGCGCACAGTCGCGGTATGCATGCACATGTGAGTAATCCCATTGGAATCAAGGACTTGAAAGAGGAGCACGCACATGAGTAATGTTTTGTAGATACAAGGGCTGGAATCTGGGCCACATGGCTCAGGACAAAGAGACGTGTCAGTTCTGCATAAATAACACAGGCATTCAGCTTCGAAACTTCAACCTACTTAGCTGGGGTGAAAGTCACTCTTTCCATCTCATGGTCTAGGAAAGCAGGGACGGACGGGGTGTCCTTCGCAGCCCTGTGGTGAGAGCTGGGATGAGCCTGGTGAGAGCTGGGATGAGCTCGGGGGCTGGGTGCTCCCTGTGCCCGGGGAGGTGCGTGCACAGCAGCCCTTTTGCCCAACACCTGCGTGCTCTGGTGGGGCAGGGAATGGCATCCTCACTGTGCAAGTAAGAAAGCGCCGTGATCTTGTTGGGAGGAAAAGCCTGCTGAAGCCTGCTGTAGGTACCATCTCTGCTGCAGGGGAATTTAGACCACAGCAAGAGGAAATAGCCTCTGCTTCTCCTCCAAGCATTTTCCCTCTGTACAGCAAACACCTCCTAAAGCCTCAGTGAAACAGGGTTAAAAAACAATAAAGGGAGAGAGCCAGCATGACAGACCACCCAGGTCAGGGTGCCTTTATCAGGCATGCATCACTCCATGCAGTGTAAGGCTTCTCATAGCCACTTCTGGGAGATTTTAACAGGAATATGACTAACACAACACTTGGCAAAGCAAAGACTAATAGTGTGATTGTTCTGCCGGCTTCTCCCCTTCTTGAGTAATATCGTGCTGAGCAGTGTTCGAGTTAGCGATCTGAAAGGCCTTTTCATTATTGTATCGAAAACTCCTCTGACTGCAGATCTCTTAATCAAAGGACTTTTATGTAAAGTCACATTTTTTCCAAAACCAGAAAAGTTCAGGCTCAGAGCATAAACATTAGACTCATTATTTAGAAATAGCAAGTAAGTCCTTTGGGTTCTGGTATCAGATCAAAGCTAAGAAATTAAATTGCTTCAGAAAAAAAAAATTAGTTCGTTTTGGGAATCAGCATATTTCTTGTTTGCTTTTTCATTATGTAGCTAAAAAAAGGAATAGTGAGATTCTGTCGGTGGTTTTCAAGTGTTTTCCAAAACTGGATGGATGCTGCATGCTAAGTAATTCCACAGTCTGTGGAGGCAGAAAATATTTTGTTGACATGACAATAAAAACATTCTGCAGACTTATCGAATTATTCTCTCCTTCACCATCCGTAGCCACAAGAAAGCAGTACGATCACCACAGTCCTGCGGAATAGAAACCTGCGCTCGGCTGACATTGCCTTTGAACGGCAGCACTGGAGCGTGCCCTGACACCCGGAGGAAGAGATTTGCACCCAGGTTGTGGGTGACACCTGGGAAGTGGCCCCAGTTCAGCAATGTCCCCTGCCAGCACGTGGCCTGGCCACGCTGTCCCAAAGAAGTCGCCCCCTCCTTTTGGGGCTCTCCAGCAGTAACTGGTTGCTAATGGTTTGGGCAAAGATAATTAGTTTATTATTGCTAAAGAGTTTAGCCCCACTGCTTAGGTCACCAGTTGTCGTGGTTTAACCCCAGCTGGCAACTCAGACCTGCACAGCTGCTCGCTCACTGCCCCCCAGTGGGATGGGGGAGAGAACTGGAAGGTTAAAAGTGAGAGAACTCGTGGGTTGAGATAAACAGTTCAACAGGTAAAGCAAAAACTAAGCACACACACAAGCAAACTGAGGAATCCGTTCACCACTTCCCACGGGCAGACGGGTGTTCAGACATCCCCAGGAAAGCCGGGATCTATCACACATAAGGGTGACTTGGGAAGGCAAACGCCATCACTTCAAATGTCTTCCCCTTCCTTCTTCTTCCCCCAGCTTTATATGCTGAGCACGACGTCATATGGTCTGGGACATCCCTTGGGTCAGCTGGGGTCAGCTGCCCCAGCTGTGTCCCCTCCCAGCTCCTTGTGTTCCCCCAGCCTACTCACTGGTGGGGTGGTGTGAGAAGGTGAGCAGGCCCTGGTTCTGTGTAAGCACTGCTCGACAACAATAAAACATCCTTCTGTGACCAACACTGTTTCCAGCACAAATCCAGAACACAGCCCCACACTAGCTACTATGAAGAAAATTAACTCTATCCCACTAAAACCACCCTGATGCTATCCTATCTCCCACCAGTCTTATCTATCCTCTTATCTTCTCTGTGCTTGTGGCCTTCACCTGCTTTTTTAGGCTATGGACACACAAGTGGTGGAATTGGTGTGCGGTACAGCAGCAGGATAGAAATGTGGGGCTGGGGAAGAGCCATGTCATATCGCCCAGCCACTGCTAAGACACATGCTTTCTCCATCAAAGAGAAATCCCACCCTGAAAGCTTCTGCTGCCAACAGCAGTTCCCACTCTTCTGGCGGTGGTGAATGCTGAGACCATGGTGCTGACTGCCATGCTGGTCATGGGGCTTCTCAGGAGATGGGGCAGCAAGGGTAGAGGCAGGACTGACATTTGGGATTGCTTCTTCCTTACCATTTCCTTCCTGATTATTCCCCCTCCCCCCAACATCTATTACCTGTTGTGCTCACCAAGCAAACGTGACCAACCTTAATTCCTGCTGATTTTTGTGAACTTTGCAAGTGCCTCAGAAAGAGGTGGGACTCTTGAGAAGTACCGAAGAGAGCCGGCTGCCAAGGGCTGAGGAATGGCAGAAATGCCCACATGCTTTTTGTTTGTGACACTGCCGCTGATGGGAATTGTTCAATCGCACAACCAGACCGGTTCATGTTACCTTTACACCAGTCCTTCAGATGTTTCCCTTATCTCTGGCTTTCTGCGGTCTGCTAGGGTTTTCCCTGCCCGGTTCCTCTGTCACCTAGGAATGGGTTTGAGTGCTTATTCCTCGGGAAATGTGAGTTGTCTCTGTGACTCGGCCACGGTTTCCCTACTTGGCTGTCAGATGGCATTTCGTCTTCTCACTTCTCAGGTCCCCATCTGTACAAAGAGGTTAATAATGAGAGGAAAACAAGCATAGCAGGGCCAGCTACACACAGATCCCCAAGTGCTGAGGGGCCATATAATTTCTTAAATGAATCGGTCACATGATACTCTTTTTTTTTTCTTTTTTTTCCCTCCTTTACTGAGTAATTGAAACTTCATAGACATTAGGAATCTGAAACATGCGTAGCAGTTATTTATGTACAAATAGCCTTTTCACTGCAAACTGAGGTTCTTGTAGGGAAAAGAGACATTCAGTGAACGCTGGAGAGAACAAGCACCTGTTTCCACACGTGTTACGATTCCCACAACTGGCACAAACAGTTGATATTCAGGGTATAAACGCAAAATTTCCATCTCTGCCTTGCAACATTAGCTGGGTTGTCCCCAAACAAACCTCCTTAACCAACAAATAAAGCTTTCCAAATGACCACCACCTGCTCCCTGTAATAAGGTCTGCCTTCATCTGGCCTAACGTCTGCCCGGGCCTTTGCAATGAGCATTTCCTATGGGATCAGCACTTGAAGACCTGCAGCCAGTCTTCTAGGCTTGAAGGTCTCCAGCCAGCAGGAGATGGGAGGCCCAGGATCACAGGTGGATGAGCTTGGTCCTCCAGGTCTTACGGAACGGGAGAGGCATGGCTGTCAGCTCGACACCCTGCCGACGGAAAGGTGCCTTGCCAAGGCGAGGGGATGTAATTTGACCTTGTAAGTTCAGTAACATGGGAACCGGTCACACAGAAACCCAAGCGTCGGCAGGCAAGGCTGCGCCCCGGGGCTGCTGCCTCCCGGTAAACGGCTGCTCAATGCGCACTGAAGGTTCAGCCTGAGCTGATGCTGAGTTGGCAGCAATACTGAACCCTCTGGAATTCATGTTCTGCCTTAAGGAAGAACAATATATACAAATGTCTTCTGGCAGCCCCCTTCCATGCTCCCATTCAGGCCCTGACCCGTTATTTGGGAAACTGCTACTTGAGAAAGCAAAAGATAAATCAGCGTACAGTAAAAAAATAACCCAAAGCTCTGGCTGAAGGCAGGGAGGGAATCAAGGACAACAGAGTCAAAGCTTATCTGCTAAATTAGTAAATTGTTGTGATATTGTATATTAAGCAGGGGAAAGGAGAAAGACAAGCTTTTCTGCAGGCGTTGCTGGGCAAGGTGAAGAGACAGGCTGGGGGAAAGAACGTCAAGGAGGTAGAAGTGGTTCTCTTACATGTCCTTTCCTTAACTACATGCAATGTGGTCCGATGGATCTCACCAGTCATGCCATCAGATGGCTCTCCACTGCAGGGAGACTGTGTGTTAAAGACACCCGAACACGGCAGGCTGGTGCGGGAAGCCAAGCAAGCAGCTGGCAAAATGCACCGTAGCTCCATCCTCCTCCTGCGTGGGTCCAGCCACAAAGCCCCACCTCCAACAGCGCCTGCTGCCCGCCCCAGTGGTGGTCAGCGTCACCGCTGTGCCACTGCCTTCTTAACACCACAGGAAAACGTTTCTGAGGAAATGGCAATAACACCAACACAAATCACTCCCAGATGAATTGTTCATGGACCTTCAGACACCACCAAAGTCAGAAGCACAGTGTGATCACAGCCAGAATCATTATTTCCATTCTTACCATTGGAGAGGGAAGGGTCAGCTGTAAAGAGATATTATATAGAGTTTGAAGGAAACACTCAACCAGTGACATAATTTTCTTTCTGTAATGGAATAAATTTGCCATAGCTGCAAATGACCTGCAGCAATCCACTTAAGACCAGGACAAAGATCTCATTTTGTTTCATTGTAATCAGAAATTTCAGAATTTACGGGGTAGAAGCTATTGATTTAAGAAAGTCAACACTAAGATTTTATAACTGTATACTTTGAAGTGTCTGTCTATAAAGATAGAAAAAAAGGACATTATGAGCTTTTGACAAGCATATAGGAGACCAAGACCCAGGGAGACTTCTGGTTCTCTGAAACTCTTAAGTGGTCACATAAATATCTTTTAAACTCTGGCCTGCCTGCATTTTCGCAGGTGGCAGAGATGCTCGGCTTGCTCTTCCAGCCCAGGCTTCACCCTTCAGCCCTCCACTTCTTCCCTGCACCCCTGAGTCCTGGATGTCATTCCTTGCCTCTGTCTCCTGAGCCCCTTTGAGCAGTTTTCATGTGTCTCTGGGCTATAGTCTCTCTCTCTCTCATATCTGAACCTATCCTTTCCCTTCCATATCTACACTTCTAGAGTATCTCTTCTTTTCTGGTATTACTTACTCCTAATAACTCTAATTATATTGTGGAGCCCTGTCAAGCTTTTAGGAACAAAGCTTGTATGAAGGATGCTATACAAAATGGACTTCTATCAGAGGGGAATTTGCGCTATGGCAGAGACGAGGAAGTTGTTTGATCATTACTCTTATCTAGAACAAATTGCACATAATAACCTTTAATATTTTCAATCAGATTTTGTTCCTCAGACAGACACATTTTTTTGAAAATTAATCTGTATTTAACTGAATCTTCTAAGTATATCTGAGTCCCAAAATAAGATACTTAAACGTGCATTAAAAAATAAACAAATGACTAGTTCACTGAATGCGGCGCTTGTTTCACTGCCCTTGACATAGGCTTAGGAGCTCAAAACTTTTGTATTGGCTTAAGATAAATGCTGCAAGAGCATAAGCAATCCATTGTTCTTATGGTACATAATAATCTAGTCTTTTTATTTAAATATGATAGTAAGTAATCCCAGAGCCAATGAAAGCATGGAACCGACTAGGTGCTACGTTCCACAAATACTATATTGCATAGAAGAGTTTAACTCCTTATCTGAAAAACAGTTGGCTGTGACCCTATTAACAATTATATTATCAGTTTTACTTGGCAACAGTTATGTGTCAAAATGTATCATGGGTTTCACAGCTTAGCTCCAGAAATAGGCTGTGATCTGGGTGACATCATACCTCCCCGTAAAACCCTTCTTTTGCTTTGCTTCCTTCCATAACCAGTCCTAGTCCCAGCCCTACGCCGGATCCACTCGGGCTGTTCAGGTGTAGCGAGCTCTTCCCACCCTTCAGCTCTACGGCGTGTCGGGAGGGTTGAAAAGTTAACAAAACAGCATGATTTGCCGCTGGAGGACAGGAGCTTTTGTGGCTCTGCTGCAGCACAGCAGGAAAAAAGCGGAGTCTGTATCAAAACCCTAACGATTGCGCAATGAAGAGACACCAAAGGCTGTCGATGACTGAATCGGGCTGTTGGTTTGCTGCGTGATGTAAAGGGAGAAGAATGTGTTATGGCTGGGAGGTGTAACTCCCTTACTCAAACAACATCCCTGGATGAGCTGTGCAGATATCTTCGCCTGGGGCAGGGAGGAGAGGTAGCACGGTGAAAGATTATGAAAATCCAGGAGCAGGCAGAGCTGAAAGCCGCCTCTCAGAAGCCGAACTGGGGTTTTTAAAGAGTAATCAACTGGCTTCTTAGAGACGAAGCAATAGAAAGTGGCGTTGTGAACCTACATTGCTGGATTCATTTAGCTGAAGTTGCAAACAGCTGTGCAACTGTCTGTTGTGTTGGAGCTGGGAGTCCGGGTGCCATTTTGATGATTCATTATCAAATATTACACCACCTTGCCAATTTTTTCACAAGTTTATATTAGGAAGAAAAAATAAATTCTACCATTATTTTATAACACTTGAAGAAGAAAGGATATAAAGCATTCTGCTCTCTCTGTGTTAATCATTGCCTTGAAACAAATAAGGAAGGATGGAGTATAATTAAAAATATGTAATAAGTTGCCACGGTCAACTCAGTCTCTTCATGAACTAAGCCACAGACCATAACACCTGCATTTATTTTGAAGGACCAGTTTCCCAGATCTCAACATAACTGGGTTTTACCTTCAAAATCTAGAAGAACATCCTGGAAGTTACAAGTTGAGGCAAACAAAACAAAAAATTCACCACTGAATTGAGAAGTTGTCTCAGGAACCTCTCAGAAAAACTAAAACAACTAACTTATATTTTGCAATTTAGTGTTTGGACCACACTAAACTCTGGGACAGCATTACTGAAGTGTTAGCCATTCCAGCTCTGATTTAATTTACTTTGGAAAAGAGTTAAGCAACAGTGAAGTTAAGACACTTCTGTCATAAGCTGAAGAGAAGATTTATAACGTACCTTAAGGTCTCTAGGGTTTTTGGAAGCTCCTGTGAGCTTCCTCATGTAAACTGCTCTTCACCAGACAAATAACATTTGAGTATTCCTATCAACTAGGATGTTCCTATCAATTCCTACAGAAGTTTGGAAGTGACATAAAGCCCCAAATAAATATATATTTAAGAATTTCTTGGGTGGTTTGGTTTTGTGTTTGGTTGTTGTTTTTTTTTTTCCATTTCCTTTATTTTCCCCAAAAAAGCCAGAGGCAAAATTAAAAGAGGAGAGGGGAAAAAACACGGTGGAATTGCAGAACAAACAAGATGGCAAAATAACAGAACTATTTTTTAATAAGCTGGGAATTTGCCTCAGTATGCAGTTCTTGGAGAGGAGACAGTTTCTGTAAGCTGGCCAGATTCCCTGTTGCAGACATATGGACACCTGGAAGAAAAGACAAAAGGAAGTTTTATTCTTGTATAGTCCTAAAGTTACATTTTTGTGACAAGCATAAGCACTCCTTATTAAGGAAAGCTTGAAGGATCGCAGAGCCTGTAAACTGCAGCTTTTCCTGGTTCAGTGATAAAAAGGTATAAAACTGGGAACTTTATTCTCCCTACGAATGTAGGATAACTCGGTTAACATTGATGGAGCCACAGGCAGAAAGTTGTTTTTGAGAGGACAGTCCAACTAGTGAACATAAAATTTACTGAGAAAAATGCAGTAGAGAAAGGAAGGGAAATGCTATAAATAAAACCTATATTTGAATTAAACTCTTCTTGATCTTTAATGAATTATGTTTCCTAAGGGAAGAGAGGAATAACAACTGTGACGAGGGAGACAAATACCAGCTGAAGATTCAGAAGGTATTTTCCAGGGTCCCAGCCCTGAGGCTGGATGGGAGCAGAGCTGGACTCACCTGAGGAAAAATGCAAGATTAATGAGGAGAACTGCAACATACAAAAGAGAAGAGAGATGTAAAGGTCTGCTGCTCTCACTGAGGCTGAGCAGGTGGTTGAGGAGGATTAGAAGCTAAATATTGTTCACGTGTGAACTTTTTTTCAAACCTAAGCTATGGAAATCTTCTTAGCTCTGTGATGATTTTGCTGGTCTTTCTAAACCTCAATTAGTCAGTTATTAATTTTCTATCATGACTATTTATTTTGATCTATTAAATGGAGTCTAGGACTATCTGGGAAGCTGATGAGAAGGAGCTCTGGAGCATCACAGCCTCTCCTGGAGAGGTGATACAGAGCATGTTCCAGTGGCACGATGTTGTGGGGCTCCAGCAGAGGCTGGGCATAGGGAAGAGAGGTAGCACTTGGTGCAGTTTACCCTGGGCTCTTTTTTAGCATGACTTGACCTGAGTTATGCCTAAATATTGGCAATTGGCCTCAGCTGCTTTACAGGGTTCTCTGGTAGCTCTGGACACTCTTGCTGGGGACATCTGTGGTGAATAAGCGACAGCAAAAGAGCTGACCTGCTTCATCAAATGTTCTCTGGGCTCTGTGTGCTATTAAATGCATTTATTTTTTTAGTCATCTTTTGTTGTTGGGATCTAATGGGGCACTGAACGGAAATCTCCCTTTATACAGGAGGTCTGGAAATGGACATTCAGTGCTGCCTGTGACATTAAAGGAGCTGAATTTCTAGAAGCAAGTGGGAGAGTGGGGAAATCTCAAGCCTTCTTAATGCACCAAAAAGGAAGGAGGGTCTTTCCTTCCCTTGCCTTGCAGAGTTTTTCTTAGAAATGTAGTTCTATTCTGGGCTAAGTATGTGCTAACGTGTATGGAAGTGCGTCACTCGACTAGATTTCATCCACCACTTGCGACATTCATTTTTTAAGGGAAATGTGTTTTGCCATCAGGATTTATAGCAGTAATATCACCAGTATTCATTTTTGTACTCTATAAGCTGCAAATACATCAACTTAAACAGCAAGGCAGCTATTACAAGGCAGTATGTGATTATCTAAAAGTGATATAAAACAGTCATACAGGTTGCAGGTGTCTTCTTGGAGTGCTTCAGAGGCACATTCTCATTAGGGATTGACACAGTTGTGTTTGTACATTTTAGAATTCATATTGGGTTACCAAACCTCTTAGTGTGTGCTTGCCGGGAAGCATTAAAAGTACTACCACCCCCCTCGTGGAGCACTTGGATAGGCTGTGTGTATGTCTCAGGGTAAGTATAGTTCCTCAAGTGATGTTTGTGTGCTCCTGCTTCAGGATTTAGGCTGCCTGTACCCTTTTAAAAAGACCTGTGGAGCATGTTTCTGAAGTCACCACCAGCTTGTGTCACAAGTTTGTCAGAGCACTGCTTAGCCTCTGGGATGGTCCTGGTCCCTGGCACTGGTAAAGGCGGGAAATGCAGCCACCTAAACAGCATCTTTAAACACTGGGCTTTGTTTCTCACACACGGCCTGAGAAAAACACAAAAACTACGAGGAAAAGGCATTTCTCTTTGCAGTTAGAAAGAAATACTTTTATGATCTCTCCCAAGTATTTTCTGAAGACAAAAATACCGAATAATCTACAACACTGAATAATGGGCCTTTTGAAGGCATTTTCTTTGCCCTGGCACACTGGAAACAAGCACTGTGGGAACTAGTGTGTCTTTAGTTCCATGGATCTAGTAATCACTTGGCCACAAAATAAAGGTAGAGCTGAACCTTTTCATACTCCAATTTTAGTGAAAAAGAAGGAAATGAACTAAAGTCAGATGTTTTCCCTCTCAGAAGGACCTGCCACACTCAGCTAAACTTGATGAAAGATCCAGCCTTACTAAATCACTAAAATGAATAGAAACATGATAGTGGACATTGATGCAGAAGAGCAAAAAGATGTTTCTGCCCACCTGGTCACCAAGATTTGCTTCACTCTGCATCAGTAGCATGGTAGGGCACCTCTGGCCCATAGATGACTTGATGGCTTCTTCATGCCAGAAGTGGAGCTGTAGGGGACAGTAAGCAGCACTCACGATCTGTCATGAGCATTGGATTTATGTGGTCACATACATCCTGTCCTTGGATGTCGCAAGAAAACATGTGTCAAGAAAATGCATTTGTCAAAGATATCTGTTGACTTTTCTGAACAAGTAGCACAGATGCTCACCTCTCCTTTCTAAAAAAAGGATTGTGTTGCAGCCAGCATTGCCATCCGAGCTCAGGAACAAATAAATGTGTGGCTCACCTCCAGGGGTTTTTCCCCCTTGTTTCCTCACAATTGACAAAGAAGCCAATGTTGTTTAAGAGTAAGGCAGGATGACAAATCCATGCATGTGCTCTACTTTGTAGCTGTCTGAGCCTGCTGCTGCAGAGTTTTCTTAAGAATGACAGCATTATTATATGTTTTCTGGCAGAGGCAATCTAAACTGATGCCCATTTTTTTCCTTCTGCCCTGGGAACTGCAAGGAGAAAAAAACAACAATGGTACCCCGGATGGATTAAAACAGGAAATATCATCTAAAATGTTGGAAAAGCTGGTTGACAAGCAAAAAAATAAATTAAAATAATAATTCAAATATTACCAGTGGACAGATTCCTGTTGTGGTTTCATAAGTGGATATTAAAACTGGAATAATCTCAGCAGAGCAATTGTGTTCTGTTATGTCAAGTTATATCCCAAATTACTTCAGTTCCTTCAATGACATTCTTTGGGATGTCTACCAGCATGAAATAGTTGAGTGGGGATTGATTTTATAGCAGTTTGAAATACGTATCCAGCAGAGGAAATCTTAGCCAATTAGAAAAAACACAGACAGGTGCCCATCAAACATTCGCAGCATGGTCTTGATCTTTGTCAGGATTTTCTTAATAACAAATGACAAATTAACCCAGTACATCTCATCAGGGAACCTGTAGGACTTGTGTGCAGAGGAAACCAAGTTGTGTCATAGAGGGATCCCGTCAGTTCACTGCAGCCAGAAGGAGCTGCTCCTCTGCCTCATTAGCTGCTCCCGCGCATCTGAAATATCCCATCTCCAGGGAGTCAGGCTTGACAGTTCATCTGGAAGGGCTGCGAGGAGTTTGCTGTGGAAGCTGCTACTGTGAAGTTACGATCCGATAAAAGGGAGAGAGAAACCAGAGCCAGCTAACAGCAATCTTCCTCCTCCTGGTTCTGCCACTTACCTCTGGCTGCCCTTCTCCCAGATTGTGTGTTAGGACGGAGAAATATGGATCTGTAATTGCACAGAAACTCCTCATAACCTCTGACATGACTGCCGGCTTCTCCTATCTTAGAAGCCTACTTATATTACAATAAAACACTCTGAAAGTCCACCCTTATTCCTCCTGTTTCCTGTAATTAGAATTATGCTCTGCCCTGACTCCAATAACAACTGTGGGTTTATTAGCTACCCGCATGTTGAGCAATTCCTGCTGGAAGATCCTTGGGTGAATGAGAAACAGCAGTATTGAGAGAGCTGGAGGAGAGTTTGCACCAACAAGAAAAGGTCTGATGGCATCAGTATTGAATTTTCAGGGTGAAGAGGGAAGTATGTCCTTGGATGTTTTTGTGGAATGGAACCATCTGGACATAGCCCTGGGCAACCTGCTTCAGGTGACCCTGCTTGTGCAGCTGGGCTGGGCACGATGACCTCCAGAGGTCCCTTCCAACCTCAACCATTCTGTGATGTTGTGAACCCCCTGATGAACTTTGTTTTGTCCAGCCCGTGAAATTTCTCACTCACTTAGTTACCCGCTTTATGTATTAGAAGAAAAAAGACCTTTCTGCCTTGCGCGTGTCCTGCTGGGACTCGCCTCACACAGATCTCATGCTGAGACAGACCAGTAAATCTGATGTCACCCTCCATTTGGCCCATATCATCGGTTTGAGGGGGAGGCTTTGCGGGGAGATGGGGGGCTAAGAACTGGAATAATTTTTCTATTCTGCTTCCTGAGGTTAAATATCTCATATTGTTTTCTCTCGTTTGAAACTGGCAATTTTCCCATTGACACACTGGGTGGTAACATGGCCCCACTGCATTCAAACTCCCACTTGGGCTTCAGTGGAGTCAGAATTTCAGCCAGTGACTTCTGTCATATTGTCCTAGGTCAGCTCTAACATTTAGGTCATTTAGAAATGGCATGTAGGTCCCCTGAAGCCCGTCTTTCCACTGAAATAACTGATTTAGGAAGATCTGGTCTTTAGTTGTCGGAAAATTATTATTTGTATTCAGAGCGATGCAGATTCTAACAACTGAAGATTTCATTAGATGATGTGGTCTGATCTACTGTATGACTCACTCAATGTCATCTCAGCTACAAGAGTTCTCTAACTTCTTGATTAAAAAATGTCTTATCTGTAGGCATCTAGTCACCATCTGAAGACTGCAGGAGACAGACAGACAGAAAACACTCCTTCATCCCTCTGCTGTCATTTTTTCTTAGCCTTCATTCTGTTATATCCTCTTTACAACCTGTCAGTGCACACAGGAATGGGAGAATATGAAATACAGGGAGAGTTCAGTAACTTAGAATCAAAATGAATTATACCCCTCAAAATTAGGGGCATGTGAAACTTACCAGTGTATATTAGAATGTTTTTAATTTGGCAGAGAATTTCAGTAGGGTCATGTAGGAAAATAAACAACGTGTTTGTTTTCACATTGCTGAGATTTTGACTTTGTTTTTCAGTTATCAAAATATGTCAGCCAGCTCAGAGCCTAATGAGAATTCCACCCACCGAAACTATATTATGTTAATAATGAGTAGAAATGGGTGAAAATTCTGAATTTTGAGTGCTTGATGAAAGTGTGTTGATCACCTCATTTTTCAAAAGGGAAAGAACAGATTCTGATGTAAATATTGTCAAAGGCTCTTTTCCATATCCATTTTTTGTGTAATTAACAACGTGCTGGCTGGTTTTGTTCATTTTTTAAGTACATTTTTTAAGAGGTCTTCACAGAAGTTGTGGTTCATCCTGAAGTAGAATATGGTTTAGACACATATAACACCCGGAGCATGAAAGCCATAAATCAGTCTAGTTTATGACTAAAGAAGAGGTTACCTTTGCACTAAGGCTTTGTCTTCACTAGAGAAAAAAAACGAACCTAACTTATAAACCGAGCTAGTCATTGAAATAAGAAATCCATGGAGACAATAAAAAATCCTTACTTCAAAATGAGTTAGTAGCAACTAGTAACCTATCCAATCTCTGCTAGCAGTTGACTATTTTGGTGTAAAAACATACAATTCTTTTCCTCCTGCTAAGACATCCACTAAGATCAGGAGGAAGATAGTGAGAAAGGTCAGCAAGGATCAGTCTTTAAGAGGGACAGATTGCTCATTAGTGCATGCAACAGACATCACCACAGAAAGAATAAAATTTAGTGATTGTATCTAAGAAGTATGAATGTTTTCCTTGTCAAATGTCATTCCCTTTAGAATTTGGCAATAGTAATTTAATGTAATTTTCTTTCATGTGGAATTCAGCTGGGCTGCGACTCTGTGTGTAATCTTTTTCTCATGGTGGTAGTATAATTTGACATATCAACTGTATATTTATAATGGAAATAAACTTCATTATGACTCCCCAAAGGGTTCTGATCTAAATCTCATTGAAAGAAATATGGAAAGACTCCCATCGACTTCTCTGATCTTTGGTCAAACTATTGGAGCTGTAGAGTTCTCTCGCTTTCTGCCTTTATGCTTTGCATCCGGAAACCACACTTATTGTGAATCTATTTGGGGCATCTCTTGTTTTGTTCCCGTTGTTTCACAGTGTTACTTGCAATGTAGAACTGAACCACCACCTTGTTTCAGTGTTATCATCTTGGCAGCAGAGTGTACAAGCATGACAATGCTAAAATCTCAACTCTGCATTAGGTTGCATGGAGAAAATGTTGCAGGAAGGTAACTGCTGACCTGTTCAGCACTGCAGTCAGTACAGGGGAGCAGAATTTGGCCCCATTTCTGCAAAATAGCTGTGGCTTTCCTTAGCAGTCTGATCATGTCATAATTCACTTTAATGCTCATGTATACTAGCCCAAGGGCTTCTATAATTGTTACGCCTGTCTCGTCATGAAAGACAGATAAATCACACCTGAATACAAGAGTAGGAACTTGTTGTTTTGTTTAGATTTTAAACATTTAAAAATCATTATTAAATGAGCAAATTGCCTGTGCCCTGCAGTAGAGGGTACAAGTTAGAGCTATCTGGATACTTTTTGCTACTACTGTTATGGATTTTGAAGACTGTGATCTCATTAGAAGGAAACATCAATTAACAGGGTTGTGATGAATTTATCTGAATCTCATGCAAGGAGTGAAAACAAAGATAAACTCATTGGACACAAACTACAGTTCAGTTGCATTTTAGAATATTTTATAGACCAATTAATACTTTATCCTAAGCCACAAGATAGCATATTCATGAGGCACTGTAATTATGCAGACATCTGTCAGGAGTGTTATTTACAGAAAGGTTTCTGAATAACCCAGACGAACATTTCTAGTTAATATAAAGTCCCAGAAGGTGGGTCTCCCCTGACTGGGGAAGCAGAAATTTCCACATTAGCTGGGTCTGCAACACACATGGAAGTAACAAAAAATCCAGTATTACATGAAAGGAAATGTCAGGGAGATGAAGATATCTAGGGCCTGATTTAAACCCTGGGGAAGTGAGTAAAAAGGATCGCTTTAACTTCCATAGCTACATATCAAGGTCTTCTGCGGTAGGCAAATGGAAGTGTTAAAACTCTGGAGCGTGGTAGAATGAGGAAGATCCTGCAGACATGGGATGGTACAAGGTTTCTTATTAAGGAAACATGCCATGCTGCTGGAAAAGCACTCAGAAGCAGTACGCAAGCTGTTTCCAATCACTCCACAGTCGGAGTAAATTGCACAGTTCCCTCCCTGCATCACTCGTGGGTACATTCAGACCTTCGCGGTCAGCAGGTGCATGTTGAACTTTGTGATTTTTTCTGATTCACTTCATACTTGTGCAGACAACACTTATAAACACCGTCAGCATAGGTTGTTGTAGGAACTGTAAGGAGTAGGAGTACAGGGCTGTGAAAGTCAGTTTATTTAGTTTCTTTTACTTATATTTCATGTTAATGATCATAATTTTCTTTCTTCTACAGCCAAATCAGCAGCATTTGTATAAAGATTGATACTAAGTGACTCCATTATTCAGGGCCAGTTCCGCTCCTCGGGTCACTGTTACGGCTGACTAACGGTGTGCTTATAACATTCTCCTTCATATCAAGCACGTGATACTCAGATTAGCTTTCCCTCCCGTGAGGAAGAGGACGAGACAAGGACTGAATATTAACATCCTGTCTCCTCCCTCTCAGGAAAAACCAAGTTCTGAGCTGCTATGTCCACTCACGCAACTTCTGCTACTCGCTTGCTTTGACGCCAGCTACCACTGGCACCGTTTCAGATAATACTGAGATCCACAGCTTCTCTTTTTCACTCACCATGATGATAGATGCCACGTGCAAAAGGCTTGGGGAGTTACAGATATTTTAAAAATTCAAAGTCCTCCTCCGTTGCAAGACTTGTGCAAGCAAAAATAGATAAAAGCTCAGGAGGCCACAAACTCTTCACTACTTACTGTGCTGATTCAGTTACTCATGTCAGCCAGGCTCTTGTATTTGTCTTTTCCCATGCTAGGGAAGACCTTTCCTTGTGGTGGAATGGCAGTGTGAGGAACTGGTACCTCCATTCTGAGGCCCCTACTAATTTTTTTCCACACGCTGAAGCAATGCAGGAGGCAGCCTGGAGAAGGGGAGATGAAAGAGGTTTAGCCATCTCAGGAGTGAGTTCCTATTTTCTTGTCAGAAAAGGCATTTATTTACAGTGCAGTTAGGTTTTGTTTGTTGATAATTTAATTGTGAGGGACCCTAATTCAGATAACACGACTGGTACAAAGTGGGGCTTAAAGCAGGTCTTGCAGCATCAGGGAGAGAAGAGGCAGAGCTGAGCATTGGCAGCACTAAAGCTCCAGCCCACAGGGCAGCTATTCAGGTAAAACAAGTACAAATGTGGAGAGGAGGGACCACGTGGAGCCAGGCAGAGGGATTTGTTCAGCACAGTGATAAGGTTGCTACCACCCCGTGTTAACCCTGACTCAAACGTCAGGTCCAAAACTGTCGCATGGCTTTGGATGTGGTGTCTAAGGCTCTGCCTGTTGTTTTAGCTGGCAGATATTGTGTTGATGCTAAATGACCCATCCTGGATGCAAGACTTGTTATCCTTGTTGCATAGCTAATCCTAAACCAGTATCATGAGTTTGGCATTTACTTGCACCGCAGTCCAAACGGAAGCCTCAGATTTAGGCAAGGTTGTGCTGTGCCGCACACTGTGTTACGGTGTTCAGGTAGGCTACAGCGATGTCCCTCAACCCAGTGCTCTATCAGCCCCTCTGACCTGCATAATTCCAAGTCAATGACACCTGTGGCATCTGCTACAGTATTTTAGAAAAAAGTAAAACTCCATAAACTGAGTTCATATCCTTTATTCCCTACAGTATTCCTCTTGACCATCATTTTGCATTTTTTCTGAATGCTACCCACCACACCTCCCTGCCCCCCGTAGTCCAATGGGAGCAAAGCACAGCTCAGTCCCGTCATCTCCTTAATCTTCTCCTGTCATTATGGTCACCTGCCATGGCTGACTGACCTTAATCTTTACCTTTTGTCAGGAGTTGGCTCTTTTGGTGTGAAATCTCTTAGGAGTATCTTATGAAATAAGTCCAAGATCATTAGGATTTGTAGCAAAACAGAAGGAAATTTCAGGCTGAAAGCAACAGAGGTTCTGAATGTAACCTTGTGAGGATGGCAGGGAGTGAATGGGGTGATCTATCCCACTGAAATGTTTCAAGCAAGTTTGCAAAATCATGGTTGGCAACTGTGGAGCATGCAAGTATCAAAGGGAAGCGTGGGTTAATGGGAGAAATGTAGTAAAAGACCGTTCCCTTTGTGCAGGGAGGTTATGCATTTAACAGGTCTCTGCTGAGTTACTTAATAACATACCAGGTGCCAGAGACTTTACAGAAAAATGGAATTACTTAGAACTTCAATGCTAAAATGTCAGCAGGCATTCCTCCTGACTGATCATACATTGCGAGTGTACGAGGTGTTACTTCTGCCACGATAGCTCAAGTCTTGTGTTCTCTCTTTTCAGTTTGTTATGGATCTATGTACTTGTCCTGGCTCTGTCTGCATGCAACAAGCGGACGTTCACGTTCCATGGAATCACAAGATGAGGACAGAGCCCTGTCACTTTGCCACAGCTATAAATAGGGGAGCTTTTAGTAAACCCTCCCTTCTCCATCATCATGTCTGGTGCTCTACTAGGGGCTGTAGGTGAAGTTGAGGAGGATGAAAACTGTTTCCCCAGCATTAATTGTATTAAGAATTTCAAGCCAGGATGCCAGGAGGGTGATGAACAAGAGCTAAACCACCTTGATGGATCTTGAAGTTTCACTGGGATTTCTCTTGCTTTGAAAATGGAGCCTGGCCACGATAAGAAATACCACAGCTTTCCTCACTGATGGACCTTCAAAGAGATTCCTCCTTCAAGGTATATCAGATGTGAGACTCCAAGGAGAAGAGGGATATTAGGGCTTTATTGAGGTAGTGGTCAAAATTTTAGTTTTGTCTTTCATCATTAAGACGACAACAGTTAATAACTGCACTGTTAATACAGCGCTGCCAGGCCATCTCAGAGAAAGGCTGGTCTGGAGCCACCCACTCCACCTCCTGAAGTCCTCCCTCTAAAAGACTCTGGACCAAAATGGTTTGTGAAGCAGCTGCCCCAGGTTCTCCATCAGCACCTGGCCATTTTTTCCCTTAGAAGAAAGGAAAGCCTTTGGGGAGATTTTCGGAAAACATTTAGGATTTAGAGCCTTTAGAAATAATGCAGGACTAAACGTCTGCTATGATCATATTGGAAAACTGAATTTTGGGGAAAGTTGGAATTTGTTTGCAATTTTTAAAATGCCTTTTGTAAAATTTTTATATTTCTTCATGAACATTTTTACTGATTAGGTGTTTTCTTGATGAGCTGAAGTGACTCACAGAAATGGTTGGGGGAAAAGAAAGCAGCAGCCTTTCTGCCCTTTTGAAGTCTGCTTTGTTGATGAATTGGCTTTTCTTTGGTCACGTGATGCTAATTTTCCAGCACGCTTATTTCCACCAGCCCTTTCAGTGCTTACAAATATTTTGCAAACCAACCAGTATCCCACGTGTGCAATGCCTGCTGGACTACCTGAGAGAAAAGGATGGCTCCATAGTTAAATTCACTGGACAGGGACCAGAAAATTCAAAACCTGCAGGGATTTCATGCATGAGCCTTCACAAACCACTCAATCCCTTCTCACCTCAGGCTACAGTTATGCCAAACCCCCAGCACACTGAAGGTATTCTCTGGCCGGTCTGTAACATCTTCACAGTCACGTCTCCAAGAGATTTCCAGTCCAGTCTGTGGACATGTGATGAATCCAAGGCATAAATCCAGATTTGCCACCACTCACCACCCAACCCCTGCCCTTCCTGGGGAGTGATTAGGATTTATCCACAGGAGCTGGTCCCAATTCATCCAGCAAGCCCAGCAACAGCAATAGCTCCATCCTCCGCTCTCAGCTACAGAGACCTTTTAATCCTCACTCAGGTCCTTCCTCGGGACTTTGCTGAAACAAATTACTCTTCAATTATGGTTTGAGCTAAACAGGATTTCATGTGTATTTGTTTCTTATTTTGCAACTTGCAGGCCACATTGGTTTTCTGATTTAAAATGTGATCTAAATGTAGGACCATTCTTATTCTTGCATGGGTTGACCACCAGATTATGAAAGCTACTAATGGAATAGAAATGGTGTTAAACAAAAAATGAGGACCCATCTAATCCCATGTCAGCAAAATCTTTTAAAGAGGGCTTAAGAAAAGGCAGTTGGCTTTTAAATGGATTGGTGCATTTACTAAAAGGAAAATTAAACAAAATATGCATGCTCTTCAAAACAAATGACCTTTGAGCACATCACCCTGTGGTCACATACGTGAAAGCAGGGAAAGATATTATCTTCACTGACTTGCCTGAGATGTAAATAGGTACCTGCCTAACAAATCAGCACACTTTCACCGGTACTTCAAGCTCATCAGGGCTGGATTCTGTTCAGTAAGCAGAGGCCAGTGGGAGCAGAAAGATTCCCAGATTTGTCTAGCTTTTTCCAAGAGCATTCATGTTTCTCTTTAGGTTTTAGAGGCTACCTCAGTTTTCAGAAAGTTTTCAGAAAGATCAAATGGAAACAATATTTTTTTCTAGCTGAGAGGAATTCCAAATTAGACAGTTCCCATCCACCCTACATGCTTTAACTCTTTCTTACCTGGTTGAGTAAGAACTCTGCTATAAGTAGATCCCTTGCTTGTGTTTTAGGTGCACACTCATTGCGAAGGAACAGCATGACTTGCATGAGTCATCAGCTTAAGTACCTTAGTGGTTTAATACTTCCAAGTTGTTTTGGACCAGAGGTGTGAGGATCTAATTAAGTCTTAAATTTCAGTGACGGAGTCTACTGGCTGGAAGAGCCATCTACTTCTTGTCTCCTAAGCAATCAAAAGGAGTGGAACAATAGGAGTGGAACAATAGGAGTGGTCATTAGCTTTCCCCAGGAACGCTGGCAGGGATATTATCTACCTAATGGGATTAGTATGACCAACACCTTCATAGTGTAAAGCTAAATAAGAAGATGCTGATGCCATGAAATAAATAAATACATTTTAAAACAGTCAGTGTGATTGGAGTAGGAATCTCCCTGGCTGTCTGCACATTTGATCTTAAATGGCCAAGTGGTTCATGGCCCCGCGTAAAAGAAGGGGGTTTATTAGCTTTTGTACATTCATTCTACCTCCTCCTCAGCTTCTCACCTCAGCTGACTTATGACAAGCACCATCTACCCTATCTGGAAGAAGAATAAACAATTCTTGAGCCTTCATGGTACAAAAGCAAGTTTAGCTGGTGCTCAAAAGTCCTGAACTGGGAGCAATAGATTGATTTACACTATGTGGAGTCTCACAATGAGTCTCTTACGTCAGTAAGTTGTAGATTTAATTCTATTGAAAATAACTTTCTCATCCCAGAAGCATAAATTAGTGAATCGGTAATTTACTGAGTCAGTTGAATGCTAAGTCTTTCAATAGAAGGGGAGAGGTGAAAAAGAAGTATGCTTCAGAGGAGCATTAATGTGTTACCCTCTTTACTTGGTACAATAATCACACTAATTAGGGAAACTTTTTAATTAAACTATTTTCACCTAGATTGACTCACAAAATTGCAGTTATTAACAATAAGAAAGTTAATGGCTTGTATGTGCTGTAGTGGATTTTAGTAACAGCCATGCTAACTACAAGAACTTGCACCCCCCCAAGTTTTTCAGACCGAGCAAGTGGGTGTCCTGCGCCCACTGGGCTGCCAGAAATGTCACCGTTGTCCCCATTGGGTTTATTCCTTTTCTTCCTCCACAATAGCCTAACTCACTGTATACTTGCCTTCTTTGTCTAGCTTGACATTTGGTCCCACACGACCAAATAGTGTCTGGTCTGGGGTAACCATGTAGGAGCTGGTTGTACTTTAGGGGTTGTTTGTTTTTTATTTTCTTTCCTAAACAGGTTTACTTGATAACAGAGCAGTGAGGCATTTCTGAATGCCACAGAGTCACCCGCTGTGGAAAAGAAGCCCCTACCTACATTTTTATGGTCTGTCCACACATGAAAAGGTGCCTTTACAAGATGTCCTTCTTCGTACCCTAAACATGAAACCTGTAATTAAATAGGAAAAACGAAGTTACCAAGCAGTAAGCACTAAAAAGGCTCATGCTTCAATAGCGTTCTGTTCCTAGAAGCTCAGGTTAACCTAAAAGGATAGAAATGGTGCAAAAAAGCAGGTCACAGCTATTTCTAGAAATTGTGGAAGTGATTGGAGCCCCTTGACGCCAGGAACTGGAATTTCCAGACGCTGAAGTAGCACTAAGGTAGAATACATCTGCTGCCAAAGAGCTCACAATTATCATTAATGCAACCACAAGTAAGTGCATTTCAGATAGTATTAAAAGGTTGGATTAAGACTACAATAGCAAGGACAGTCAGTTAAGGATGAAAGTCCACACTGACAACCCAAGCTCTGCCCATCAGAGCAGCTTGTGGAAAAGAGGCGCAATGACAGAAACGGATCAGAATGGTTTAGCTCTTAAAAGTCTTGTTTTCCTCCATTTTGCAAATGAAGACACTTAAACATGTAGAAGTTCTTGTGATTAGATGAGATTAGGTTTTTAATTACTTCTGCAATCTTCCTTTTGAAAAGCCCTGAAACAGACCAGTAACTATTACTTACATATAATAGACATTTTATGGTCTTCCTAATTACATATATTTCACCAATAGCTATTATGTATAGTCAATTAAATGTGCAGTTAAAACACCTTAAATTGCATACCATGGACTATACTGAGTAAATAAATAATTAAGGAGTTATTAAAATGCAAATTCCTAACACAAAGGAGCAATTATGGAGGAAAAAAGTATTTTAGTTCATGACTTATTGACCATATCAGCTTTTCTGGTGGGTCCTTCTGCATTAATGTGAATGTTGCTGACACAATAGACAGCAGCAAAATGGTTTGTTTTGGTCAATGCCTAATTACTTACAGCTTTTAGATCCTGAGGTCTTGACTTAATGGCTTGTAATGGCTCAGAAGGGAAAAAGAAGCTCTCTGCACACTCAGACTTTATAACGTTCTGGAAAATAGGTTTTTCTTTATATATTTTCTCTCTATCTGTCTTTATCTTTGCTCATCATTCAAAATTAATCGATTTTTTTTTCTTTTTTTCAAATTTAGCTAATAGAAAAGGAACCATTCTGTTTGCCAGACTCATATCAGTGAAATCGAGATCAAATAGAGCTTGGTTATCAGAAACTGGCATGGATCCCATCAGGAGTGTGATCTTTCAAGCTACAGATGAGTCCTAGCTGATGCTTGGACTCCTACTTTGGATTCATGGGGCTGCCTTTCACCTCCAGCTTCAGACACGCCTCCTGGCTTTTGAACACGAAGCTCAGCAGTTTGACTACCCTGCCCAAGAGCCTATCCGAAGCAACATCAGGGCTTATCTCTTACAGGCACACAAATTTTAATCTCTTCAAACATAAGATGGTCACAGCTGGAGGTATCTTAAAAATGCTGTCCAGGGAAGTCTTTGCAGTGTTGTGTTTCAGAGCCATTTGTGTCCCGTTTAAACCATGAAGAGACAAATTACAGCTCAGGAGCTGTTTCCCTTGGATCAGCGAAAAAGTTTGTTATATGCATAGTTTCTCTGCACTAATAATCAAGTACAGAAACAAGTCCCTAGTGCCACACAAAGCAATGAAGGCTACGGATCCTGAAAATAATTTAGTAAGCTAACGGAGGATCTGTCCGCTGGTGGCTGTTAACCACGAAGGTTTGCATGCTGCCTGCAGTTCAGAGGTCCCAAAGCTGCAGCTCAGCCAAAACCTGAAGGAGAACTGAGGACAGGCAATGCCATGCTCTGCCCTTACGACGTGAGGGCTGGCAGGACACAACGGTGGGCAAGGGGGTCCTTTTAGAATGACCCATGGCAAGTCTTCCTCTACCATGTGGGTCCGGGTGATCCAAGGCTGGCCTGGGCTCTGCAGACGGGGTGTCCCACCAGGCAGTGCTCACGCATCTCACAGCTTTCTGCTAAGTGGGGTTAGCAGCTGCTTTTCTATCCTGGTCTATGAGATCTGTGTTATTTCTGAAACACAGCACGTTTTGTTTGTTTTCTTGTCCCTACAGAGACCAGACCAGTGAACTTGCTGCATAAATCAGAGAAATTGTTGCCTTTAGAGTACGTACAGTGGAGCTGTGTGTCTGCATTACTACAATATATATGCTTTGCCATCAACTTCTTTTGTCTCTTTCCAAATGAAAACTAACATGTAATGTATTCAGGATCATTTTCCTTTGCAGTAAGGCATGCTGTGTATGCTGAATGAATTTTATTCATATAAGGAATTGACTCAGATTTCTTAAACTGATAGTGTTTTCAGTATTACCCTAAAAGTCCTCTATAAAAAGGTTTAAAATTAATTTTGAGTCCTCTGGTTTCTTACAAATACTTTTTTTTCAAGATTTAGGAGGAAATTCCTATGCATTTCTGCTCCTAACAAATTATATTGGCATTATTTTATTGACATCGATTCCAGCTTTGTTGCAATAACTTTCTTCTGATGCTATGTTCCTTGCTATGACTTGGCTAGACTTGCCTAGAAAATCAAAATTAGAGGAAGAGTTACAGTTCAGAAAATATTCATTGCTATACTAATTACATATAAAAGTAGTTTTTACAAATCACATATTGCAAAATTCCTCCAGGAAAAAAAAAACAACCCAAAACCCAAAAAAACCCACAACACGTAGTGGTTGGAATAAAACAGCTGGTTACCTTTCAGTTTTATTGGCATGTACAACGTGATTGCATCGAGCCAGATCTTCAGCTAGTGAAAGCTAGCAAAGCTGTATTGCCTCCAGTATCCACTGCCTTAACCAGAAATGAATAAATCTTTCTCTGTTTTATTGTAGGCGCAAGGCAAATAAAATTAAGGGTATTTTTTTAAAGATCATTGCTTAGTGAGGGGGGAAAAGACAAAAAATACTTACTGAAAATGTTTCCATGTAGGGAAGTAATGCACTGCAGGGCAGGCATCTCACCGAGTGCATTCAGCAGATGCGTAGCATGGGGGTTGAATTAAAAATGTGGGGATATGGGACAGAAACCATGCCGTGAGTAGGAGATGGCCGCACACCTTGTAGACTGCAGTCTGTGCAAAGCTTCAGAATGTTACCACAGCGTACTGAGTATTTCTAAGCTTTTCTTTTCTAATTGATCATGGCTATAGAGGATCCCATTTTTAGTCAGCAGACCTTCCCCTAAGTAAAACCAATGCTGCTTCTCAAAGACCCTGGAGGTTCAGGCTTAAGCAAGGCAGAATGAAGAGGAAAATTAATGAAAAAGGAGAAAACATGGCCTCGTACATGTACTGTTGCCTCTCCAACAACTTCACAATTTTCAAGAGGAAACTCATCTAGTCATTGTACATTTTTCCTATTAAAAAAAAAATAGTTCCTCACAAAACCATGAGAATTAATTTTCTGGTATGCAATGTAACTAGTTTCAGTAAATTAAGGAAATCATGTGTGGCATTCTTTTGTGAAAAAGAAAATCCCTATTCGCCCCTCTGCTTTTCCTTACTCCATTTTCAGCTCTACACTTTGAAAAAACACATGGGTCATATGTAATTAAATGTGGACTCCTCTGATAAAGTATCTTTGCCTTGTTTTAGATATCAGCAGCAGTAAGTGACTCTGATGTGATCAATTCCTCCAGAGCTACAGTAGACATAACGTGTTCTGTGAGGCGCAGAGGGCTGGAGCTATGGGACCTTGCATTCAGCTGCTATCAGAGCCGCTTGCACCCTGTGTGGTTCTTGTCTGCCCAGGCTGGGTTTTCCCCATCTACGAAATAACTTCCCCGTCTCATAGTACCACTGGCTGGTTGAAATCTGTTAGTGAATGGTGCTTAGATGACTATATGGATAGATAAGTGAAAGGAGGATTAAAACTCTCTGTTCCATTAGTGTCCCGGTCTTTAACTGCCACTCCACACTAAAAAAATGTTAGAAGTATATAATGTACTCATGTCATGTTATCTTGCAAGCAAATGTTAAAAGAACCACAGTAACCAATGTAAAATATGCGTGAATACATATTGTATGTTTACATTGGTAAACCCAGTCTGTTTGTACCAGGAAACATTTTTAGCAAATAGTTTTATTTATAACTTCTGTGCAAGCATTCCAGGCATAGGTGGTCTGTGAATTCCAGAAGACACTATTTTAAAAGGAATTCTTTAACCAAAAAATAGAAGTAATAATATCCTCTTGAGGTGGTAGATACTGCTCCAGCTGGTACCAAGTGTTAATCTTTGGAGAAGTGAGCTCATTTTTTGTTTTGACACTAAGATAATGCTCTATGATTTCACAGTGAAAACATTATCTATCCCTGTTCTTTCTACCTCCAATAAAGTTTTACAAGCAATAAAATGGCCTCGAGATCAGCTATCTTCCTGTTGGTGCCTTTGAATGCTTCCTTTTGATGCTTACCACACAGAAACCTCCCCGGTGAATTATTGCGAGGAACACTTCAATACCACTTCTCAATTTAGGTATTTAGTCTGAGCTGCAGAGTCTGGAGGACAGACAGACACTGGGAATGGCACAGTTTCTAAAGGCAAGAATACTCCCAGATAGGAGGAAATCTAGGTTAAATCTGCATTAAAAGCAACTCTTGCTTTCCGAGTTCTGGATGTTTCCTCCTTGTCTTCTCCTGGCTCGCTCCCTTCTGAGGCCTTACCCCCATGCCCAGAGGCTGGTGCCTTCCCAGAGGGCGAAGGAGGAGAGGAGGATCAGTTCGCTCTGCGGTGGTTTGTAATAGGCTTCGCTCTAAACATATAATGACACTGGAGACGGGGGAACTCCCACTTCCTACCCTAAATAACTCTCTGGGGATGATCCAGTTTGTTCTTAGCCAAGCACCGTGTCCTTTCTAACTGGTATAGCTTTCTTACTAAAGTAGCAATTAGGAGAAACATTGCCAATTAGCTAATTGCGTTTCTCACAGCTGCCTCAGTACAGATTGCCTTATATGTCATAAACTTCTCTACACTTCACAAATGACTTATCTCGGAAGTATTTTTTATAAGCTGTGTGTTCATTTATATTTTAATTCCAGGAAAGCTGCTGCCCTTTCTGTTCCAGCCCACGTAGAACAATGACCCCATCCAGATTTCCTCATGGGATTTGCTAGCCCTACACTCATGGAGACCTGAACAAGAGTCTCAGCACCCTCCAGCTCAGGAAATCCCAGTTGCTGCTGCACACACAGGAATATCCACAGGGACGCATCTCCATAAAGCCACTCTGATTCTAGTCACCTTTGAGCATCCGCCTGTGCTCACCGTCAGGAACAGGATATGGCTCTACGTATGGCTTGTGAGAGCTGGAACTACCCAAAATTACAATTCTTGGCTTATTATGCTCTTAAGCTTTTAGCTGGAGTGCACTAGCCGTGTTAGTCACTTCCTTCCCTTCCCCCTGGAGCCCATTGCAGGAAAGGAGGAACAATGCGCCTTTGTGCCATGCAACCCTTGCCCGGTAGGCAAAATGGGGCAGTGGTGGCACATGGCACTGGGATGCTCACCAAGCATGGCTGCCTGGAGATGGAGCAGGAGCAATGGTGGAAGAGCTAGATCTGAGGGGATGTTCAAGATGATGTCATTCGGACTTTCTAAGATTGACTTGAATTCTTAGGCATCCTTGTATCTTCTTGACCTAGTGTAACAAAAGCTGTGGTTGCACTGCTGTAGTGTTCACAAACTGGAACTAGAAGAATGTGGCATATTTTTAAACTGCTGTTCTCCTTCTGCTCATGTTAATTCACACCGTTGTCCAGAAGGACGCTTCTCCAGAGAAGTACTCCCATCCCATGACCCCCTGTGGGCATAAACCAGACCTCTGCAGTTCTGATTAGCTCAAGCCAGTGATCGAAGCAGAGGAATGGAACTAAACTGCCAAAAAATAACACTTCAGCTGGAATACTATGATCTAAGTTCTGTGCACAAGGTCCAGTTTGTGCTGCAAAGGCATTTTTCAGTGTCTCTACAAGTAGAGATTTTTTTCAGGCTGGACCAACGTTCACTGCAAAGATTTGAAGTTTCATCAAGCCCAGGCCAGGCTGTAATGAAATGCAAACTCAACAGGATTTTTTAGAGGGTGGTGATGTACGGGCTGGTGACATGGAGTTGCAGGGAACTAGGGAAATGAGACCTCCCTTCAGATAGATGGAAAGCATCTACTCTGGCTTGACAAATTCTACTGCTGCCTCCCATGGAAAAAATAGACCTCCCCATGGCTTGTCCTTCTTTATACGCTACATAAAATGAGTTACTATGAGGGCAGCTCAAGAACCTCACATGAGGAATCATGGGGCAAGAAATACATATAAACCCAGTGCCAGATATTGTTGCTTCTCACCACAACTGATCAGAAATATCCTGTGAGAAATGGAGGAGTTAAACTCAAGAATGAGCATAAATGATCTTCTTTAGCTAAACTGTCTGCAGATATTATTTAATTCCAGGAAGAATTCCCATGTTTTCTGGAATTGTGCTGCCTAACCTTTTTTACCTCCTTGCACTGTATCTTTTTAAATTGCTTTTTAGTGGCAAAGATATTTTTGTTATATTGTGTGAGTTCAGTTCCTGCCAATGTTTCAGTGCAATTGCAAGTCCTGCACATACTTAAAATGATAGGCCCATGCAGTCTTTCATCTGAAGCCAAATGGGTTTTAATATAATTATCTCTTTAAAAGCAGTGTTCCCCCCTCCTCCTTTGCTGCTTCACCAACATGAGGCAGGCAGGAAATTCTTCATCCAACTCTCATTCATGAGCTGGTTTGTAGTAGCTGTTGCAGATGACCAGATTTAAAGCCCATTGAAAGCAATACAGAAAAAAAATATAAATCTCATTGGCCTGAATAAGTCTTGGATCAGGCCCAAATAGCTTTTTGGACCTTTATCTAAGTTTTGGGCTTTTCCAAAATATTTATAAAGTAATACTACTCCTTGGATAGCTGAAATGTAACCTTTCACATTTGTGGAGACTGTGTTCTTTACGTAGCTGGATAAGAAGTACTGGAGGCCATACTGAGGTTTCTAAAGATGGAACAGAGGACCTTAATTTCAACCTGCTGATTAACAGGTAGGGTTTGGCATGTGCCTACCCCTCCTGAAGGAGGGTCACTTGCTGCTGGAGCTCCCTACGCCAAGTGGGCAGCCTGGGCCGGGCAGTGCTGCTACCTCTCCAGATCCACTCGTTGGCCTCTTGTGCAAATATTTACCCTGTACCAAGATGATACGAAAGGTCATGTCTCAAACCATCCTTTCTGCAACAAGGCCACATGGGGGACACAGGAGAACCAGCGCTGGATCCGAAATATATTTCTACCCATCGTTTTACTCCATCCAAACTGGAGGGAGGGAAGAGAAGGCTCAAGTGATGGAGACAGGGGTGAGAAACTGTCCTGTTTACCAAAGGGAAACTGGGATAAACTACTCACTTCTTGCATAAGCCAACCACAAAGGAACCTTGTTTGCAGTGCTGTGCTAGTGCAGAGTCTCAGTAGCACATACCCCAGAAGAAAGGGTCAGAGCAGTAAAAAACAAGAAGACTGTCCTGTATTTGGGGGTTTTACCAAACTGGGAGAGATTTAAAGTGTCATTGTCAGGAAACAGAAGACACCAACATCTCCTTATAGAATGAAAAGGAAAGGATGCCAAAGGAATGGTTTACAGAATGGGAGGGAAGGGAAATGTCCTTAAGACCATGGTGTCTTAAGACCTGCTGTTTGCACTCCCCCACCCCATCAGAGCCCAGATCCTGCTCTTTGCTCATCCGTGCCCAGTTTTCCAGGCTCACAAAGGCTAGAGTTACTCACATTTTGATTTTCAGTTCAGATGACAAATTCTACTGTGTTCCTGGGGTATATTACTAAATCACTTTGTGCCACATTCAGAGTGAGTTGGCCTTTTCAAACACCCTGCGCTCCAAGGAGAGAGCCATTTGTACGAAAGCCTGTGCAGTGTATATAGACATTTAGTAGGGAGATTAATATTGAAATACTCAGCTATCCAATGAACTTATTAGGATAATGCAATGACTTGTGTCTAGATGTTAGAGTTCACTTAAAGTTCACTGACTATTATGGGACTGATGGTATATAGAATAGCTTAATCTTACCGTGGGAAAACTAAAATCATGTAGGGGAAAATTAGGCAAGACATGGAGGATAAACTTCCATTCCTATGAGAGATACCACGGGACATGCCAAAAAAGGCAGAAAAGGAACCATTTACTTCCAGTGCAGTGAGAAAGGCTACGCTGTTACCAACACACACAGTAGCCATTTGCAATCACGATCTGTTTTGTAGACATTTTGCAAAAGCAGGGAGGGGAAAAAGAGCTGCTTTATGTTTCTTTTTCAGGCCCACAATGCAGAGGGGAAACCAGAGATTCAAAAGACAGCTCTGTTTTGCAGGCTAAAGATTCCTGCTTCGTTTACTGACAGGACCTTTCTATGCATAAGAGGAGACCTCCCACACCTTAAATTACTGCACTGAATGGATTTACATTCTGCTTTATCCTCTGCATTCCAGCTCCTGCCCTTAGCCTTGTGACTGCGTGCATGCTGCTCCACCGGCTGCAGAACCCAGAGAGCTTGGGTCCTCCCCACCAGCAAAACCCAGAACCAAACCCACAGGCAAAAACGGATCCGCATTTAGATACACCCTTTCCAAGTGCCACTGCTTCCCCAAGCAAAATTAAACTTACAGGAGAAAACATTTGAGAGAAAGTTGCAGCTAATGAAAGCTGCACAAGGTTCTTTGGCTTCACTCGTCAGGAGAAGTATAGCTCTAGGCAAGCAGGAGCTTGTTGAGCTTGAAGAAATGTTACCTGCTTAAAGGCAGGTAAAATCTGGCATAAGCTGTTAATCCATCATTCAGGTTTTTACATGCCAAACTTCTGTAAATGTTTTTCTACCACATCCTGTCTCCTCCTTTCCCAGCTGAAAAATAATAATAATTTTGGAAGGGCATGAATTAGGCCTGTCATTCTTTTTTCTTTTCTTTTCTTTTTTTTTTATCCTTAAAATACATCATACAAACTCCCTGTCTCTCAGAGGACTTGATCCTGCACTCCTAGTCAGGGAGCAAAATTTGCCATAACTTTAATTTGAAGTGAAACTCTGAGTTTTCTTCCAAGAGAGAAAACACAAGCGTTCCTCCTGCCCATCACATATTCCTGGCCATCAACAGAATGCCACTCGGGTCAGCTACCAGTGACCCAGACAAGGATTTCCAGCAAGAGATCCTGAACATGTTCACCCCAGGCAGCGACAGGAGGGAAAGGGGAAGGGTTGATAATGATATGAAAAATGGGGCAAGGCCAGATCTGAGTAACCTCAGCCTCAGCAAGGAGAAGTGTTGACAGTCAGCCCACTGCCAAGGCATTATTCTGGATGAACAATCCCTGACAGCGGGTTCCCGCACAGCCGGCAGCATGATGGATCTCTTGTGCTGATGCTCACTTGGGCAGCACTGATGCTGCCTCCTTTGGACCTTCCCATCTCCTCTGCGTGTGTGTACAAGCATGTTCGGTCTCCTCTGAGTAAGAGGGAAGATGAGTCTTTTTTTACTATAAATAAGAGGGATTTTTTGAAGGGTTTAGAATCCTGTGTTTGCACCGACATTAGTGGGTATGGGGTTGGGATCCACTGCTCATCACTCTAAATCTATTTCAGGGCCAGTCTCACTTTCTAAAGGTGGGATGGATCACTGTCTGATGGTTTCTGCATTGAGACAGGCAACCCAGCAACTCTAGAAACATCCCCATTTGACCTTTCTAGCACTACCTCTGCAGCTGGCTCCATCGCCCTTTGCAGAAGTTGAGTCTTACAGCAGAGGTGCCACACCAAGCCCGGTGACAACCTCCTCCTTCCTGGGCACCCCCACATGCTGGTTACCATCTGTTCACAGGTCTAGGGTATTGCAGACTCCCTGGTTCACAGCTCACCTCTCCAGATGCAGGTAACAGTTGACGCACGTAACACCTGGACTTTGTAACACAATTCTGCTGCGAGCCAGACACCAGAAGAAATATGCAAATCTAACAAAACATCCAAACTCCCCAGTGCACCTGCAAGCCCCAAGTTTCTTTATCGCTCCCTAGCATTCCTTGGTCAGAGTCCTCAAGCGTGCTTGCAGTCTCTCCACCTGCACAGGGCTTTCCCTCAACCCAGCCCTCCCTTCTCTTTGCTTAAGGTCTTCTCTGTCAGACAGCTCATAAGATTAGGTTCCTTTCTGCTCTCATCCTAAGCAGCATCACTAATTTTTCCCAGTTTCCAGGGATGTGATCTGATATTTAGTGCTGCGTTTGCCAAGCAGGCTGGTTTCCCTGGGGGACTCTCCAGCCAGTAGCACTTCCAAGTATCACTGCATCAACCATGTGCAAGTCCTTCTGCTACTATGAGGAGATGAAGACTGCAGAGAAAGTCAAAGACTCCCACATGGAAAACACAGTTGGCAGAGTTGTGTAAAACACGCAACCTCTATCTAGATTCTTTGGCTTGTCAAACTACGCTGCTTTTCCATGAGTTTTATTTTCCCCAGAAGCAACAAAGTTATGTATAACACCTTTTACAAGGCATTTGACATTTACCATATCTATGGAAATAGGAGTTGCCTCCCTGATTTCCTGTTTACAGTGTCACCTCTCTGTGGAATGCATAATCTCACAGGGGCTTTGGTCTGTGGCAGAATATTTTTCTTTTAAGATTTGTGCACACAGAAGAGAGCATTGACACATTCTAACTTTAGGTCTTACTTAAGGCCAAGCTCCCTATGGAGTCAATGCAGCCTCTAGAGAGGAATTTGGGATACCTAAGTTAAAAGTCCTAAATTAAGCCACGTGAATACTTCCCAAAGTGTCAAGGACTCAGCATAAGGAGAGATCCCAGTATGAATGAACCAAGAGGAGTCATTGACCTTAAGACAACCAGGATTTTCATTCACAGATTTAATGACCTTTTGTTAAAGTCAATTCTGGATTTTTTAAGCCACTTATGAACTTCCTTCAGAGCTTTATGAAGCTGCATGGAATAATTAAGCAAACAAATCTAGTCCCATGCTAAGTTAATTACATGCCTTGTGGTTTCATGTATATTTTCCTCCTTTTCATAGTTACATTTTAATATGTCCCCATATTTCTTTCTGACTTTTCTATATTACTCTCTTTAGTCTTCAGGAAACCCATTACTACTCATGGGACCAAGTAATCAAATAAGTCTTACTGAGTGCAATTAATCTCTTCAGCTAGGAGGTTGGCTCTGAGATGGCTTTCACCTATATATTTTTCAGTTGCTATGGATCAGCAGACCTTCCCGCTAAACTCGTGTGTCCGTGTCCCTCTGGACCCTGGGATCTGTAGTACCTCATGCCAGGAAGAGTTTCCAGTGCTCCTGGACAACCATGAATTGATCCCTTACATTTGACCGTGTTGAGGAAGGAGGGAAGGAAGGGCTTATTGCAGTATTTCAATGATACCCTTAATGAGGTAAATGATTTCTCTTCAAGAAGGGCAGATTAATGATAGTCGTATTAAATGTGTGGATTTAAAATGTTAATATTGTAGCAGAATTAGAGCTAAGTGCATTTTTATGCACCTTGGCAGAGTCATCACCCTGGGGACAGGGCTTTCAGTCTGAGCTCAGAAGACCAGTTCTGGGGCCAAAAAATGATCGTGTCATACAGAAACACTAGAAATAAGAGGCTTAAGTCTTCCAGACTGTTTGGAGATGTACCTTGACTCTAGTGAAATTTTGACAGTGTCTCGTGGTATTCTTATCAGCAAGTTTGAGAAACAGATTGAAAATAAACTTATGCAAGATGGCAACACAAAGTGTGAAAAACTGTTCTCGGGGAGGCCTTTCTACAAGATTACTCTTGGAAGAGAAGTGTAAGGGTTAGGATATTCTAAAAGCCTGTTACTGGTCTGGTACTTTAAATAACTCATACAATTGACAAGATAATATGCTTATTAAATTTGGAGATGGCATCAAGCTGGAAGTTCTGCAATATGCTGGAAATTCATAAAGATTTTACAGATTGGGGAAATGGCCAAGAAAGGATGAATGTCAGTAAGAACAAATAGAATTTTCTGCAATTAGATCTAAATAATTCATTGCACAAGGGCAGGGTGCAACTGACCGTTAACATACCAGTTCTGCATGCAAGGACCTGAGGTTTATAGTGGATCACAAGTTAAGCATGGGTCAGGAATGTCCATGTTGTTGCAACAAATGCACTCGTGAGACGTAATACCCAAGAGTCTTGTCTCTAGCATGTACACACACACACACACAAAATCATTTCCATCCATATCATGCTGGGAAGGCCTCAGCTGGGAGAGTTCATCTTATTTTAGCACTACAGAAAGATGTGGGCCATTGGCGAGAGTCCAGAGGACAGCAGGGATGACCAAAGGTCTTGAAAACAAGGACCACTGAAGTTCGAGGATTGTTTAGTCTGGAGGAGACAGAAACTCTTCAAGTATGTGAGAGCTATAGGGAGGGAAGACACACATTCTTCTCCTTTTCCATTACTAGTGGGATGTTCATGAGGTGCAACAAGGGACATCCTGCATAGGCATTAGGGAAACTTTCCAGTGGCAAGGACAACTGGCCCTAGAAGAATTTGCCTAGGGAAGCTGTGAAGTTCCCATTTATTGGGGGGGGGGGGGGGGGGAGGGGGGGGCTGGCGTTTCAACCGTTAGCAGACGACTAATCCTCCCCTGGGGCACAGAGATGAACTAGGTGACTCTTGAGGTCCCTTCCAGCCAGTTTTCTGTGCCTCTATATAAGTAAGACAAGAACAAAATGAGCACGGGAAAATATCCTGTAGCAAAATACTATAGACGCAGCTCACATAGCTTTGAAGGCTAAATCAGAAATTAATTGATCTTTCCTGAATTTTAGGCAAAAATTATGCTATTGCTCTCCTAAAGGTGTTACATAGATTTTTCATAGCAGTGTAGTACTTGTAAATTATTCCACTATACTGTTGAAGCAAGTGGGAGGACAGCGGCAATATAGAGCTACTCAGTGGTGTGGATCTAGCCTGGGAATTTTAGTATAAAGGAAAGAATCAACTTCTTCCCCATTTAATTCCACAGAGCAAAACGGGCCCATGCATTTGCAGAGGGGTCACCTGGGTACGAGGCACTCCCAAATTGCCCTCCGTGAGCCCAAAGCACAGCGTATTTTGGCAGGGGGTGGCATCATCTGCTGTACAGCTTGTTTCCCTGCCTTGGTGGGAAGCCGTCCAGTGCTACGTGGGACCTGCTCACCAGGCAGGGATCTGCCGGGGCGGTGGGACCAGGAAAACCACTGCCCTGGGCCAGCTGCAGCCCTAGCAAAGGAGCTGCAGACAGTGTGGTTTACTGCTGGGATGGAGAATCATTTGCAATCTTTGCTTGGAAGAGTATCTCCTACCACCTGTTGGTGTACGTACCACCGGTATTTGGGCCAGTATCGAGTATTTGAGCACTTAGACAACTATTCAAAATAACTTCACCTGGGAGGCATTTCCAGGCAGAATCAGCAGGAAAACTGGTCAGACAAACAGCAAATTTAGAGATTGACAAGACGTGACCATGAGTAGTTAAGTTCTGAAGATGTAACCTTTTGTCTGTTTCGCATGTGAGATATTTAGCTGCACAAAAATTGAATAAAACATGAATTTTTTTGACTGCACAATCTAACATTCATCTTACTCTGTGGGAAGGATAGGCTTGCAACCCTTCCTGAGTGGAGCTCATGACAATTAAATTGTCATTAAGATAAATATTAAAGTAACAACTCAGAGGCAAAAGTTAAGCTAGGCGGTTTACAGATGGCAGCACACTGACTAATCATTTTTTGTAATGTTCCCACCACTCCTATTGGACTAAATAGCTCTGGAAAGCTCTTATTCATGCAAACTCATGCATTTTACAGAGCTTTCTTGATTTAATGAGATATACATTCTGATAGCCATATAGGAAAACATAACAAAGACAGAAGGAAAGGGAATATAATACAATTACAGGGATATTCTGAAACTGAAAAAAAAGGGGAATAAAAGGGGAATAAAATTAGTCTTCAGAATTACCCACTGCGAAGATGATGCTCATTGTGTAATTGAAAAGCTTGCTGCATTTCAGACATTTAAATTTTATTTTCGTTTCTTTCTGCAGCCAATATTTATAGCCTTCTCTTTCACTTGCAAGAACATCCAGTGGTATTTTGAAAGGATTTAAATAAGCAGTGTGTCCCTGTTAATATCCACTTTGCAATCAGTTTGACTCAGTTTTCTGGGAGTTATTTTTTCTCAGGGATGGCAAATGAAAACTTCTGCCAGACTGAGATGGGATCTGTCAGATGGGAGTAAACAAAGCATCACGTTGACAAGCCAAATGCACTTACCCGTATTTTAATAAATTTTCAGTTCAAGTCATATCGATATACAAGGGGAAGGGCGGAATTGTTTTAGGCGCATTTTGCATTTCTTAGCTGTGGACCTACAGTCATGTTTTAATGTTGTTCTTCCCTATTCTGCTACTGAAGGCTACATGCAGAAAATAAACATGCCTTCTTTTTTTTTCATTCATTTCATTCATTCATTTCATTTGTTTTTTTCATTCAGGGTGTTAGTTCCCTGAATACGCACCAGGCATCACCAGAAAATTAGAGAAGTGCAACCAAGGAAGGAGGAGAGCAGACCTCTGAAACCTGAACATTTTTTTTTTTATTTTATTTTTTTTTGCACCTGGGGAGTACCTACCAGTCCACGTTGGGGTTTTTTTACATCTTCTGGAAATCAGACCTCTGGAGAGCATTCAGGGTGCTCCAGATTACTCAGTGTTTGTGAGCACATGGGTCTAGGTGACTGGCCAAGGTCATGGGCAAAGCTACAGTTAAAAAACAGACCTCTGTGCCCATTGCCCTCATCAATCACTGCCTGATGGAAAGCAATACTGAGATAATGCAACTACTGTCTGAAGCTCACTCATTATACCCTTAGAGGACTGGATGTGCTAACCCAGACCTTTCCACAACCCATTTGCATCCCTGCATCGGGGCCAAGTGCCCATTTCAGAGACGTGCATGATAAATGGCAGTGATAGATCACATTTCATTTCAGCATCAGGTCAGGTATTGTACAATAGGCAAGTTAAATAACATCAAGCTATCATAATTGTTATAGGAAGGTTGTTCTGTTTTGGAAATACGGTAAAACATTTGCAGCATTCTAGGGAGGGTTCATTCCATTGAGTTTTACCACATAGAACTGGATAAATAATTTAAACATTTTGAACAGTTTTGCAAAATGCACTTAATGAATTATTCAATGAGCTCTATTTGATCATCCTTAGACACAATACTGCTGTCAACAGCAATGCAGAACTTTCTAAGTAGGTCTTAAATATTCATTTTTCCCCATTTGAGAAATAATGTGTACTCTGTCCTGTCACCCGTGTTAGCATGTCTTAGAGAGAAATAGTTTCACAAGTTGTCATCTCTCCCTGTATTTGTGTTAAACTTTAAATTTAAGATTAGATTATCTCTTACATATATTTTTTTAAAGATAAGTGTAAGAAAATGTTTGCTGTGCCAGTTAAAACCATGTCTACAATGTAAAAGTGAGTGCATCTCTGGATTCGAATAGTTACATAAAAACACAAGAGAAACAATGGAGAAGGAATGGCATCCCTGGAATGCAGTCCAGATGTATATGGGCTGGGTAAGGCTAGATAAAGTTTTAGAATAAACTCTGCAGTAATAATCACTTAAGACAAAGGTCTCTAAAGCTCTAATTGCTGATGTAATCCTTGGGTCTTAAGGCGAGCTGTCTGAAATTCAGATCAGAAATGAGTGCTATGTGATTTTGTTGACAGGTAGTGAAAAAAATTGTGGTTATTGAAAGGGGAAGCATGAAAATTAATATTCCCCAAATTCTGCTTTAGGGGTGAGAAGCTGCTAGAAAGGAAACAAAGTTCCCGCTGGGCTCCTCAGGGATCAGGATTGCTCCAGATTTACATTCAATGTCTGTCTGATGAAGGCAGGTTGACGCAGTATCCAGCAGCAAGGACAGAAATGAGAATAAAGACATAAAGTGGAGAAAAACTATGGCCCTACACTCTACCGTTCACTACAATCTGTTTTTCTTTACCTGTATGATAAAGCTCACAACCAAGGTATTTCCTCCCAACCCATTGCTGATAGGGGCAAGGCAGAAAGAGAGGGAAAATACCTGAATGTGCCAGCTCTGATTTTCTGGGTCTTGGGCTGGTTTCATGCTGGATCTGGTTTTTGCTGACTTTGCAACAGCACAAGAGCTCCACTGGGGTGGATCAACTTGAAAAAACAACGCACCACCACTGACAGAAGTGGTGGCACATGTTAATGCAGGGCCTTCCCATTAAAGCCAGAATGTGCACCGACCCAGCCAACAGCCCCGGAGTCACGGCATCTGTAAGCATGAAGGGTCTCTAGTTCTGTTGCAATAAAATCATGGTATTCTACAACCTTGTAAATTTGGGTAAAATCAGACCTAACACACAACCTCTGAACACCTCCGGAAACAACTGACATTCATTTAACATCACACTGCTGGCCCTGACTGCACCATATCCCATTTTCAGTATTTCCTCTCCCCACAACATCCCATGACTATCAGATGGAGAGATCTGCTGGATATTTGGCTTCTACCTGCTGCTCGAAAGCCAGAAAGGAACTAGAGCAGGCAACAGAAATCTGACTCAGAGTCATGTAAGGAGAACACGCTTCCTCACAGGAGGGCAAACAATGACGATAGCCTTGAAGAGATATTCTAGTAACTGGAGATCTTTGGAGAAAAAAGTGTATATATACAAATCCAAATTTATACATGGAACAATGGGGATGTTAGCTATTACAGAAAGGACAAACTCATTCATGTGAGGGCCCATATGCACTTCTTCAAAAAAAACCCCAAACTTGTCTTTTTCTGGCTTTAATCTTTCTGACACCTGTTAGCGTTTCTTTCTTAAGAAGGATCTCCTCTAAACACAACCAAGTTAAAAAAGAAGAAAAACTTTACAGCTTTTAACAAAAACTCTCAAGCCTGTATGTGATGTGGGGTTTTTTAAGATGAGGTGAAACTTTAAAGCTTCTGAAAGGAAGTTAGTTTAACCTCAGCATCAGAAAGGTTTGTTTGCAAGTTAATGTGCTGGTATTATTTGCATTGCAAGATCACTATAGCTCCTACAGTCTAATGACTTAAAAGAGCTGGAGGATGCCTGACCCATGAAAGCCTCTCTTCTCCATCTCAGCTGGGTTTTTTTCAAAGTCATCCAAGACTACTGTAGAGCCAGGAAAGGACCCCAAATCTCCCACACCACCTTTGTCTTGCTACCAGCTGAAACATCATGCCCGGTGTTGTAACACTCGCTGGATGTATCAAACACTGAGTCTGCAGCAGGCAGAGAAACTGAAGATCCCCCCTATGCAATGCTGCCCATGTTTTTTCCTACCTGGGTACGCAGCTTCTCATTTTTTTTATTTTTGCACCTTAACAGAATCTGGATTAATAGCATCCAGACCATGTAAAGGCCACCAGATGCCCAGACCGTTCACAGGAGTTTTTTGTTGCCTTTTTTAGGGAGCAAGCACACGATTCACTGTGTTCATTTCCAGTGTGTGTTAACTCTAGATTTAAATACGTGTGTCTAGAAGGTAAAGGCTGGAATGCTTTTCCAGAGCTCTCACATTAACAATCTTGCTATAAAACTCATAGGGGTGATTATTTATTAATTTTAAACTCAATCCTTTAGCAATGAACACAAAGTTGACTGGTGCAGATGTAGCAGTTATTTGTTAGTGCTTCAACAGTTCACTAGTTAATCCAGTGAGGATTTCTTTTTCCCCTAGAAATAATGACCTTTCTTGCTACTTTTACATATGTTTCTCTTTACTGTACATGATCCTCAATTCTTCATCCATACAGAGACGTGTCAGACAAACCCTTGCTGTTGGGAGACGTTGGCTACATTGTGGAGGGATTGTACTAATTAAGTTTGTGTGCATGAATGAACATACGTAGAAGCTACATGTTACACTAAGTGTCCCCTTAATATTTTCATTGGAATGCTCTGCAGCAGCTCATTACCCTGTTCAAAGACAAAATGTGTAACTTAACAATTTACTCGTAACGGGTATGCTCGACATCCCCCTCCACTTAACCCTGAATCACAGGAACCACAGTCTAAGGTAAGAGGGCAATTCAGTCCTGGTCCTCAACAAGTCTTAATAGGGTTTTTTTGCAGCCAGCACTGCCAAGTGTGGTCAAATGCATACCTGGGCAGCGGTTTGGAAGTGCAGTTGGCTGCCTGCAAAGCACTAAGTTGGGATCACTGAACTTTTTTAATTTTTTGAATGCTGCAGAAAGAACCCAGGGGACAAGAAAAAAATAAGTGGGGGAGAGGGAGAAAGTTAAAAGGCATCTGTGGAATAAACTTCAGGACCATCTGGGCAAATCCTGTTGGATGGGGTTGGTAGTGAGATGTGGAAGCACTCTCACTTGACTGAGGAAGGACCCAGGGATTTGGCCCTGTTAGATTACATTTCCAGGAAAGATTTTAAAGCAAGCATTAAACTAGAGAAGTCAGGAAACGTAACATCTGGTACAGGACTAGGGAGTATTTTAAAGAAATGGAATGTCAAAATAAATGTCTTTGTATCTCTATCTTCCTTAAGCATAAACTACTGAAAAGCTCTGTCTTAAAAGCTCACACAGCACAAGTTACAGCTCGGTAAATTTAAAAGTCTGCTGCTTTTGCTGTCTTTATACACTATCAGTCCAACTCCAGCTGATTCTGGACTGAGATTAGATACAGTCCTGCTTTCCATCTGTGCTGATAAAATGAGAGAAAATGAAATGATTTCTGCAGTCTTGTAAATCCGTTTCACTTGCTGTTTATCAAGAGCCGGCGAAGGCAATGACAGAGGTAAAATCCCCAAGGTCACTCCAGCACACGCTCTGCCTCTTTCTCCTGAAGGACTTCTGTTGCTCTCTCCTGAATTAGCTCATGTGGAAAAATGAAAAAAAGGAATACAGACATGTCCAATGTTCCAAAAGAAAATAACAAGACTGTGTCAAATTGCTTTATGCTCCCTTCTGTAAAAACATGCATGTTCAAACAGGCTCTGCAAAAGTATTTGCCTTGCTCACTCTGAACAATGGGGAAGAAGCTCCTGTGTGCAAGGGGAAACATCGCTTGGACTTGGTTCACATACTTCTCTTTTAAAGCAGGAGGAATTCGGGGAGAGGGGGTGGTTAAGATCCTGCAGGATTTTGTGAGGGATCACACCTATTGTTTACAAGCAAACTAGATCTCCTGATGAGAATTACTACATGGGACCTGGATCCACCAGAGTACATGCCCTGTGACATACCTCTATGACAGTTACTGTAACCTTTCTGCAAAGCACATTGCTTTCCCGGTATCCTAACCTCCACAGAAACTGGACAATTCAGGATACTGGGATGCAGTTATCCAAACCTCTACTGCTACAGACTCCCATCTATTTAAAACTCTGTTTCATATTCCATGAGATTTGTTTTCAGTTCCCGGTGACAACAAACTTTCTTGTGAAGTCTATCTGGGTCAAGTTTTCAATCTGTTTTTATGAACAAAATTTACTTGGGAATGGTGTGATGTGATGAATGTGAGCTTAAGAATCTGTAAATAAAAGCCAATTCATTCTTCATTATGGATATGGATGCAGTTTTGCTTGCAAGTGGTACTAAAAGCTGAATCATACTGAATCTTCAAGCTATATGTACAGAAAAAAAGCAAGTTTGCAGAAACTTGGCACTAAAGTGCTTAAATCTTCAGAGTTTGTGAAGTCGGAGAGGCAAAGCCAGAGCTGGAGCTTTGTAGTCTCTCAAGCCAATCAATACAAAAGATAAGCACAGAAGACACGCACAGATAAATGCGAAAGAGAAATGGAGGTACCCAGGCCATCAGCTTTGAAAACACAGCTGTATAGTACGATGGATTTGATTGCTTCCTTGGTCACATGCCTTTGTTAAAGCAGATGCCTTCAGGGTCAGGAATGTAGTCAATAAATAGGTTGAAAAGCGTGAACTTCTACTGTAACAGCCTGCAGGGTTTTCTGGCCAGCCAGCACCACCGTTAAATAAGCAAAACGCTGCAGGCAACAGGTTTTGCTGTCTTGACCACCAGAAAAGTTGTGGCAGCAGCAGCTTTCCCTGCTTGCCGGAGCTCTGTGGTGTTTGCTTGCTCCCAGCCTGGCAGAGAGGAAGCACACACATTTCCTAACTTGGCCCCCAAAGCAAGCTCATACCTGTGGCTTGGCCAGCAGAAGAGGACCATGAGGGTGATAGCTGGTAGCTGGAGAAATCAACTCTGCTTGATGTTCTCTGTACATTGACACAAACGGTTTGAACAGGGCGAGGACAACGATAAGGATAATAGGACAGCTCCCTCTATGTGTGGTTGAAGACCATCCCAGAGAAACGCAAAGTGATCCATATGCAGGCAGATAAATAGCAGCTGCAAACTCTGCAGACACCATCACAGATGGAGGTTAGCAACCTACGGGTGTCTCTTTCAGTTCTGCAAGGAGAAGAAAAAAAAAACAACAAAAAACCAACCACCCTGTAAACCGGAGGAATCACAGTGAAAAAAGAGAAAATAAACACCAAGGATGGAAACATAATTATAAAAGTATGTTGCACACATTCACAGCAGTGAAGCTTTCTCATCTGTTAAAGAACACAAAGGAAATGTTCACTTCAGAAAACCACATGGGAAATGCCAACAAAGGCTGGTATAACACCACGTCCTTCCTTTATTTGCAGTAGCATAAAGACCTTTTTAATCAGACATTCTAATCTTGCTTAGCATTTAATAGGACAGTGTGCTGGGATATCCACTCTGCTATTTACTATTTAATTAATTTGACAGAAGTCCAAAAATACTGAAGGCAAAACAGTGTATCAATATTTACTGTACTGATTCACTGGAATTAAAATACTGTAAAAACATAACTGTGCACAGACACCGTTTGTCTTGGCCAATAAAATCTTTTGAAGGTTCAAGTTCAAAACACACGTTTGGAGTAAAATTATCACTGAAAGGTATTGATGAAGCTGTTATGTTCCTAGTTCTGTCTGACACCACAAAATATTTTGAGCAATTTCATTAACTATGGGATGTTAATGATCAAGACAAGGTTAGAAAAACAAAGTCTAACATTGATAACTAAATAAATATTGCCACTAACACACTGGAATTTGGAATTCCCATTGGCCAAAGCTGGATATTTCATTAGGAGCGTGAAGGGAAAGGTGGAAACGCAACATTGATCTTTAATATAGCACAATCTTCCCAAATTATTTCTGTGCAGTCCCTTCTCTCCTTTAAATGTGTAGAAAAATATTAGACCTGGTGAGTGAGAGACCACTACCAGGGTCTTGCAAAATGCAAGCAACGCGTCTAAGCGATAGGGGATTGGATCGGGAGGATGCAGGCAATCTGAGGAAACTGTGTTGAGGATCTGCATGCAAAATGCTTTTGCTTAGCAAGCCACTGAAAAACTCCTCCTTTAATCCAAGTTTTTTGTCAAGAGCACTTCAGTCTGAATTTCATTCTCAAGCAAGTATTACTCATTAACTGCATAACCAGAGTTCTGTATTGACAGCCTGTCCCCAAACTGAAATGCCTGAGTAAAAAAAAAAAAAAGACAAACAAATGAATGCAGTATAATATTATAGTGCATTATACTGGCTCCATTAAAAGCCTGGAGAAGGGAGGGTGTGCTTTAAGGAAACAAGTTTGGTTTAGGAGTGATCCTTACAGAAAAGATTATTGGAAGAATCTGTCGAGAAAGTCCTTAACTGAAGTTTTTATGTACATGAACGGCCATGATCCTTCTCTAGTATGGTGTAAGTCCATCCAGTCCCCAATGTATTAGTGAAAGCATGACACCACAGTGTTGCTCTTTCTCTACCTTTTCCATGTGCTGACTGGTCCAAAGTGACACACACAGTCCCAGCACTTGAGCAGAGAAGCCTCCTGCATGAGTTGGAAGGTGTCCTTAACCAGGATGGCCAAAACTCAGAGCAGCCTGTGAGAAAAATCAACTTAACTCAAGATGGGGTGTTGCCGCAGCACTATCCAAACCAGGCTGCTGCAACAAGGCTTTTACCATCCCATCCCAGGTTAACTTCAATAAGTAGTTCCTGCACCTTGCCCCAGCACAGTAATCAGCCCCCCACAAGGTTTCAAAAGTTCATCTACTGTCTGGGCTGTTTCTTCACCCTCTTCAGGCTCATCCACCCTGCTTCTTGCCTCTCCTACATCTGGAGCCTTCCTTCTCCGGGCTCCTCTTCCAGCCAGCCTCTCCTCATCGAAGCCCCCTTCTTCTTCCAGGGCCTCTCCTTGTCTCTCCTACACCCAGGGCATGCTCTCTGCTTCTTCTGGGTCTCTCTTCATCTAGCACTCCCCTTCTATACCCCTTAGAGCTATTTAACTACTTAGCAGGACCCAGCCACAGCTGCACATTATCCACGTCAGCCAATCCACCGCCCCTGAAGACAGCCCACAGCTGTATATTATCAATGTTAATTAACCTGCCTTCATTCCTCTATAATTCCTCTACAGAGTGTCACTGGTGAGTGCTAGAAGAGAAGTCCACGAGCTTGAGAAGCAAATGTGTGAAGAAAGAAGCTGATGAGCACAGGGGTGTATCACTGCTAATCCACCTTCCTTAGGCGGGCAGGTATCAGGGCTACACCTCAGATGTGTTTCCTTTAGAAAACAAACAAACAAACAAAAAAAAAGATAAGAAAGATATATGGTATCTCTAAAAAAAAAAGATGACAAGGTTTCTGCTTGCCCACAGCAGAGGTGAGCCATCAGACATGGGTCCACACATCTGGGATGGCCTGGTTTTGACTGTCAGTCTCTGCCTTTGTGGCGAGTGCACATCAATGTTTTGCTTGGTTCGTGTCAGTAAATTTGGGCAGTTAGGCAGGATCTAAATCAGGTCAAGGGAGCTACAGTTCCCCACTGCCCTGGCTGGAAACCAGGATCTCCAGACAGGCAGCTGTGGAGAGCAGGAGAGAGCGCTTGTTTAGCACATTCCTGAAGGGCACTGACTATCTACAGCCATTTTCAAGTGGTTCTCCTCAAGTCGACCCAGGAATGTGCTGATGGGCTCCACAGGTAGGGCCAGCCTCGCCGAGAGGATGCAGGACCTCCAGTACACTGCAGGGAATGTAGCGTGACCCTCCAGTCCCCTGGGGAGCTGCAAGGAGCACTGGTCTGCAGCAGGAAGCATTGCAGACCACTGCTCCCCTGCAAATAATTTGTTATTATCTCCTAAATTAAGCACACTTAATTGCTTAGCCCCCTTCTATGTGGTGTCAGGAATAAATCTTGTGCAATCATATGAAATAAAAGGAAGTGACAGAGGAAGAGAGGGATGCCGGAGTGCCATCCAGAAACCAGCGTTCACGCCAGCTGGGGAGGTTGTGCCTTTGGTCTTCCAGAGCCCCTGGCCCGAGCTGAAGCAAGCAGCACTTCACTCTTGTGCCCGATCACTGAGTCTGAGGGAGGAAATAGGTTGGTTGAGAAACTGCTTTTCACAGAAGAGCCAACATCCTCCAGGATGGAGCACTTAGAAAAAACTTTGCATGAATTAGCAAGCAAATGCAAGGCTGGAACAAGTAAAGAAGGACAAAACTTGTCAGTTTGTCATTCATGCAATGATCCTGTCAAATGTGAAATTTACTGAATCAGTGAGTTTTGGCTTTGTTTTTGGAAGAGAGGAAGGAAGAGCGATACTTTACTTTGTGCTGCTTTTGTATTTTTCCTAACTGGAGAAGCAACCCTGTTACTTATGATCATTTTTCGTCTTTAGAACATGATGTGGCAATTTTAGGTTCCTCTATGAGTGCCACACTGATGTGCAGCACCCGGCTGGCTATTTGCTTCACTAATGGGGAGAATAGATAAAGTCAATGCTCGTTACATATTCAGAACAACACCGATGCCAGTTTCAATTCTTCATGAATTTAAAACCTGGCTGGAATACAAATCAAATCATAACCCTATCTTTTGTGAAACAGTCCACATTTTTTGCCATCAATCTCCACCCTGTTCCAGTTCTGGGTCTCTTACAAAAAACTTCATTCCAAAAAGTCCATTAGAGTCTCAAGATCTAGTATTATGAAAGGATAAAGAACAGCTCAATTTACCAAAAATGCTCTAAAAAAAGACTAGTCCATCTTCTGATTCCTTGAGAAGGGAAAACTAAATCCACCCTGATTACATACACATATGTTACTACAAGAAACACTGAAAAACTCATGATGGGTTGGTCTAGGTGCCAGTCATCTTATAGCATGACGAGGAAAATGCAGATAGTTAAGAGCATAAGTTATTTCATTTATGGTGGTGGAATGAGGACCTAAATCAAGAACTGGAGCTCTACAGCGCATAGGAAATGGCACCTTGATTGTCACCCAACAAAGCATTTTTGTTTGAGGGTTAGTGATCTCACGGGCAGGGCTCAGAAATGAGTCCAAGTTTTCAGATTTAAAACTGACACAGAAAAGCACATAGTTTCTGATCTGTGAAGTCAGACGGAGGAGCTGTTATCTGAAATAGTGCACAGCGTCTGAATAATCTGCCAGACTTAACACATTCTGCCTCAGGAGTCCAGGTGGGAAACTTTACTATAAGGAACAAAATGAAATGCAAAAATACCTGCTAATAGTTCAACTAGTGCGTCATCAGCACTCCACAAATAAAGCCGTTAAACTACACATATCTCCACCAGCATAACTGTTATGCCAGCTGGAAAAAGTCTGTAAGGATAGGTTTAGGGAAATAAGGCATCCATCACCTGTCCTAATTAGGGGCAGATCAAAGGGTGAAATTATTTTTCTCCATTGAACAAAGCATGAGACTAGAGTGGGTCACTGGCTGTAGAGTTATAGAAGAAATACCTGAGCCTTTGCTGGGTGCAGTACACTTACACAAAGACCATCTTACGCAGGAGGAGCAACTGACATCCAGGCACTGATCTGGAATAGATAAGGAAGCAATTCGGGGAGAAAAACACATCCCATCTCCCCAGGAGAACGTTGTTCCAAGATCAGAAGGATCCAAGTTCTCTCCTCTTTAGACACTCTAAAGCTTTTCTGGCAGATTGTCTCTCTCGCTGGCTGTGCCAGGTTCAACCACTTATCACAAGCTGGAGGGGGATGTTTCCCCACATTTATATTTGGCATGAGAATTTTCAGCTCGAAATGATGGAGCTGTTACAGAGGTAGTGCTTATGAGAGCAACATCCTCCCAGATGGCCTCATAAAAGAGGGAGAGGATGAGCTTGTCTCACTGACTTGGAATTGCCAAGTCGGCAGAGCTAAAGATCAAGTTTTGAAAAGAAAAGGTCACGTTGCATCATATAAGTGCCGCCCTCCCCGGGACAATAGGCAGCCTTAATCCAGCATCACTCAAATCAACAAGAGTTTTTCCGATGACTTGAACAGCAGCAAGATCAAACTTTGAGGACACCATCTAAAGCCAGGGGACATAATAGGAATCTTTCTAATCACTGGGTTGGGCTTTACATCAGTCCCTAAATGACTAAGACATGGATCTATGCCTGGAGAGAATAAATCTTAAAAGGAATGAAAGCATGGTGTTGCCGGTAGATGATTTTACTTTAGTTTAATTTCAGATTTCCTAGGTACACAAGCAGTGATGTTCTTCCGCAAAGACTTTGAAAGCAATCAACAACCGGGTGAAATTTTGGCTTGCACAGATGCCTCTTTGCAAAGATTTATAGATACCAAAGCCAGCCCAAAAACTGCCAGTAGCCAGCAGCAGAACATCGTACTAAACCACACAGGGTTTCCTGGTAGGACTAATACTAATAACCTGCCACACAGCAGACAGACAGAAGCCGAGCTCCTGGCAGAGTGAGCGTTGATGCTGGGAAACCAGCACGTATCTTCTGCTGGGGCAGCTGGGCAGGATGGGCAACGCACGGTGTGGAGTGCTGCCTCCCAGCCGGCTGCTAGGACAAACCAGGTACCTCTCGCTGCTGCAGCAGCTCTTGTCAGGCTGATGCTGAGCAGCCCCTTGCACTACACAGCTGCATAAATCTTTGCTTTTAGTGACAAGGTTGTGGTAGTTTTTGCCAAACTTAAAAAAAACCCCAACATCCAGACAACCTCCTCCCTCTCTCCTTGCTTCCCTTCCCAGCTGAAAAGCAAGATCCATTGGTATGTGATAAGGGTTCAGCTTCCTGTCAGTTAAAAATCGCCACTTGGGAATCAAACCCAGAGAAATCTCATATAAAAATAAGACTCTTCTTTTAACTGATGCTGGTTAACCCATTGGAACATTTCGCTTGGGCCCAGTGAGTATCAGAAGACTTGTAATACGCATTCCTCTGGCAACCTGCAAATATCTGAGTTGGGAAAGGTCTAGGATGAAGTTGGGAAAAAACCCCGCAACAATGCATTGATGATGGACCCAGATGCACAGAAATGTATTTTCAGAAGTGAAGCTGGTCTTCCAGCCAGGGCTGGATTTCAACCTTCAGCTGTTTCATACAGTCTTTGTGGCAAAATGCTGATCCACGAAATTCAGCCTAATTTTCTCTTGGGCAAAGATCCCCTGAAATCACAGCCCTTGTGGCTGACATTTCATCTTGTAGTGGGGTATTTCAAACCACAAGGATGCCAATTTCACGTGTTACTAGATTTATATGCATTTACTACTAAGTGTCTCTGATGAAAGATTTATAGCTTGATTTTGTGGGGTTTATTCTGGTGAATTTGTTGGAAATATCTTAATAAATAGGGCATTCATTGAAATATCCTCTATCAGCTATAAACTACTTCAAAACTGAAGATGGCTGTTGTCAAAGAAAGATATTTCTCAACTGTACTTTATACATAGAAGTTACTTCTTCTACTTGCATAGGAGCCTCCCTACACTGAGACAGATGCAACATGACTAATAGGTTTATCATGACTAATAAGTTCACCCCAGTTACAGCACATCAGTCAAATCAAGTATTGCTTTTCACCAGACATGACACATCATGATGTGTAAGGCTGGGAATTTTGAAAGATAATGGTAGTGATAGACTGCACCCTGATGCAACATTTCAAAATGCAATTTTAACTATCTCCAGGGTAACCATGTGGAATTTCTGCTGGGAAGCCTTGGGCCAGGATCTCTGCTGGCTCCCCTGAGTAAGCATCAAGTGTTCATAAGGATATTGATCTGCAGTGTCCATGTCATCTTGTTACACAGGGGATGTTTTTAGAAGGTCAGCTTGGTCTCCAAGATTATTGGGATTAAAGTTGAGATGGAATCATGCCTTAGGTAAAATGCTCACGAAGATCAAACCTTTGAATGGCTTTTAAATAGGATTAAGAGGTGAATAAAACAGGAAAGAGCAAAAGTAAGCACTCAGCAAGGAGGTCAGTCAGTATGGGTCTGGATCAGGGAGTTCCTCAGTGGCTGTCCCAGCAAGGCAGGCCAGTGAGCACTGATAACTGAGGGTACCTGCCTGGTGTCATGAGGGGTGGGTACATCTAGCTGAATTTTACAGCAATACTTCAACTACTGCCATAAAAAGGGGATTTGGAAGAAATATTTAAAAAAAAAACAAAAACAAAAACAAAAACACAAAAAAAACCAACCAAAAAACAAACAACAACCAAACAACAACCAACCAAAAAAACACGACTCAGGGGTCTGGTAACTTTCTGCCATAGCCATGACTCCATTCCCCTACTTCTCTCATCTCCCACCCCAAAATCTGTCATCCCAGGTACAGAAATAACACCTTCTCATTAACTATTTCAGCCCAAGCAATGGGAATTGCCTTTGAGTTTCAACACAGGGCTCTGCAAAGCAGCTGTAGAATGAGGATCTAAAGCTTTAACCTGAGAGCATCAATATCCCTTAACTTCAGGACTCCCAAGCTTTATGTGAAAACCTCAGCTCTTTGGCATTTCTAGATACTAAACCCCAAACCACAGCACTTTCACTGGCACCAGCAGGCAGTCACTGGTTTGCTGCTAATTGCAACCCGGAGGTGTCCGTGAAGATCACTCTAGCTTGTGGTATTCATGAAATGTGCCGAGTGAGAAATATGTAGGCTGAAGGGAACATTTTCTTCTGACCTTTGAAAATTCAAATGGTGATGTGGTGGTCGCACTGATGGTCAATTTGGTTTGGGGATTCTTTCTTCAGTATTTCTGCTGCTTGATGCCGTAAGGCTAACTGGAGTAGCAGTCAATGGCAAAAAACCCTCCTGAGCTGCAGTTAAGTACAACATAATAAGGGCATCAATTAACTTAACGGCAAGCATTTATGATTAACTATGAAAATCAGTAGCATTCAGTGGTGCATAACAGCAAAGGGAAGACAGTCTTCCAGACCATTATTTGACCACAAGGTCATAATCTCACAGCAATTTCTTAAGTGTCCTGACAGAGAAAACATACATTTTCAGTAGAGCTTTTCATTTGGGTGCTACTGCACTCATAATATCAGAAAAGGAATTACCTTTTCATGTAACTCTCTATAGATGTGGCTCTGCTTTCTAAACCTTTATTGAAGCAGCAGAAGGGAAGTTACATACTGCACACTGCGACTGCTAGCTGATATTACTACACAGTCTGGATATAAATATGCACTCTATTCTGATATTTACCAAGAGGAGTAGAAAAATTATCTACTGATGCGTGTATTTATAAACCCTCTCATGATCTTAGAAAGGGGGTCGAGGGAGAAATCTTGATAGGAAGAAGAGATTTATGGATAGCTATGTTTCACCCTGGATAAGAACTTGCAAGATGATGAGGTAGCAGAAAAGGCAATTCTGTTTTCCTTCAGCGGAGCCCTTGCAGGCATGAGGCAGAGAAAAACCAGGCTGTTTGTGCGTGACTCTGATGTGGCCTCACATGGCCAAGAGGCCAGCCCACGAATGATGGAGGCTGGTGGACTTTCGGTGTCCAGCCCAGGCTGTCAGCTCTGGGTACCTAATGAAGAGAAAAACAACAACAAGCCAGAGGGTGTTCAACCGAGAGCAGCAAGAGTATTACAAGGTGAGAAAAACTGAACTATAGGGAGAGTTTATAACAAAAATGAAATATTGCTCTAGGCCAAGCCTATGCCCAGGGAAAAGCTTTGGACATATAGAGTTACAGTGATTTATATTAACACAGGTTTAACTTCTGATGTCCTTATTCACTTTGCACAGAACATTTTGGTTCTTGGATGGTTATGTGGAAGTCAAAGGGAATGTTTTGCCTCTTATCAGAGCAGAATCTTAACAGATTATCAGCAGAAGGAAGTCAGTTTGGGTTTCGAAGTACAAAATGCCAGTAGCAGAGAGTTCTGCAGAAATTAAGAGGAAAAAAAATCACGCAAAATGTCAGTTAAGGTCCCAAACACTGGGATTTATCTAAGGCCTAAAACTGAGGAATGCAGTTCTCCTGCCAAAAGGTTCACTGCCCTGAGTGAGAGCTGGTCGTGCTAAAGGCTGAGCAAGGTATCCCACTTAGACCTAATTTGTGTAACACAAGTGTCAACCCAGCAGCAGAAACAGCTAAACACCACGGTAATGACAAAAGCAAGAAAAAGCCACAGCAGAACAGAAGAGAATACCAAAGTGAGAGGGAAGATGAGGTCTGCAGCATGCACAGATATTTATAGTTCCCCCTCCAACCCTTAGCAGATTGTTTGTTATGGAGCTAACAGGTCAATAGACTGTGTATAACAATAGCTTATCTCTGTAGCCTCTGCAATCTACTGCTGAGCTTCTGATCAAACACTGCTCACACTTACAGTGCCTAATAACCATTTCAGAGCTCATTTCTAAACCCGCACAGAACATTTTACAAATGGAAGCATACCATAGCATGCCATTGCAGAAGGTGTCTCAGTTGCTCTGAGAAAAGGTCCACCACGAAGGAAACAAGTGCAGCTCAACATCTAAATAGCCCAGACAAGCAGTAACAGCCAGAAAAATGCATAAAATTCCACTTGCAGCAGCTGCCAAAAAAATAAAATAAATAAGAGCAGAATTACTTCACCCACTAAATCCATCAACCCCTAAGAGATCCATTAACAAAACTACTCTCAACCCCCCAAGGGTCCCACTCCCCGGGATGTTACATGCTGTGGCCAGAATTGCCCTACCCAGCGGACGGCAGCGTGCAGAGGTGCCTCCCCTCGCTCATTCTGCAGGAACCGACTCTCTCCACAATGATTTTTTTTTTCCCTCCCTGTATTCTGGCCAAACGTCCTGCACGCTGTGTCTTTTCTGCACACCTTATCAGAAGGGGAACAGCCGCGGTGGTGTCACCCCTCCCTTGACGCTCGCACCCAGGGCTTGCAAGCCACCGGGAGGTTGAGCACAAGGTGTCAGACCTGGCGGGGCAGCTGTGCTGGCAGCCTGCTCTGCTCCGCTTGGCTGGCAGGAGAGAAAAGCTCCATCAGTTTGTAGCCCATTTACAGGAATTCTACGGGCTATACCCCCCTGGGAGATATGAGCATTAGAAGTACCTGTGAAATGAGTCCCATGCTGCCTGGTGGGACTGGTGTAGGGCTTGCTGTGAACATGTTTTTCCACAATTCTGGGACATTTTGGGGTAGGATAACCAGTAATGAGCTGATGCTGACAGACAAGGTGCCAGGCACTGTTGCGCCCAGGCAAAGTCCCCGTCCTTTGCTACTCTGAAGGACAGTGCCCTGTGTGACCCCTCCAGCCCAATGTAACACCACCACATAATTAATTTCCTTAAACCTATGCCATGTGGTGGTCTCCAGTTTAAGGAGAATACCTTCTTGTTGCGCGCGTGACCTCCTGATGTTAATCAAAAGACACTGCATTACATGGGGAAAATAGTTATGAGCCTGCCTCTTCACATTTTTCATTATGTTCCATATAAGAATGGTTGATTCCTGGTTGCTATCATATTTCCACTAGGTATCTAGAGACAGATACATAAATCAAAGCAATGTTTCCCATGGAACAGGCAAATCAAACCAGCAATTATTTTCTCATTTCATTTTTAACCACTGAACTCTTGTTTTATCTCCAGATAATGACGAATATGGTTCTGACAGCAGAGGTCCACATGCTCCTGCTTTACTCATTCAGCACAGAGCACAAATAAGTTACTTGTTAATATATGAACTGTCATGTAAGAAGCCACAATTATGCATGATTTACCCCTACAAGCTATGTAAATCTGTGGTGTGTATATATGATAACAAATGAGTGTTACTTGATGGGAAAACACAGGTGCCAAGAACTAGGACTCTCTGTACTGCGGATGTCAGATATGGCATCAGTGTTAACACCTCCACTAACCCTTACCTTCAGGTAGACGCATTTCCAAAGGCTTATCAAGCATCCTCTATCGCTCCGCTCTGTCAATGTGCTGGCAGCGAGCCAGACCAGATCCCGACCATGCAGCATTTTTTAGTGGGAAGGTATGAGAGCAGAGAAAGCACATACCTCCTTCCGCAGACAAAAATGCACGCCACATACAGCCTCCCTGCTCTCAGTTTTATATGGTCAAAATGTGGACCCATGCCTGTTCTTGCCATAGCAAGTATTAGATGGTGGTGACAAGCCCTAAAGGGTTTGCACCGTTTGCTTGCTCGTGGGAGCAGCGGGCTCGTGAGTCTGGATGGAGACAGCCATCGGCAGGGATGGTGGGAAACGGAGCACGTAATGAGACATCTCAACCAACACATTGCCTGATGAAGCTGTTGGCAAAGCTTTGGGTTGCTGTTTCATCCATGGAGGGCATCCGCATGGATATCAGATAAAGGTACACATTGGGGAATGACTATTTTTTCTTAACAGTTCTGTCCTCCTCTAAGCAAGCATCAGGCCATTTACTTGCTCTGTCCATAATCCTGAAAACTTTTATTTTGGTGCATGTAAGCGTGACTGCACACTCTGAGTGACACAAGGAACGCAGGACTTCACCACATGCAGACCTTTGTGAAGGTACGTCATTACAAGAACCAAGAGCAGAAGCACAACACAGAAAGGTTTCAGGCACACCCACTCACCTCCCATTTCAGCTCCCATCCTGACATACAATTCAGTATGATTTGTATAAAACTAGGTCATTCCTTAAATCTTCCAGCATACAAATAGTTCATTATACCTGACAGCACTTTCCTCTTGTCCATCTTCAGCAGAAATGATCATCGGACTGACCTTGGCCACCAATTCCGTCTTTGGCTAAGCAGGCGGGGGGTGCTGGGGTGGGGTAGTGCGCACCTGCCGTATCCACTTCCATTTCAGCCCAAAGTGCCGAGTGTCCAGGCACATTTTCAGCATCAGCCCTGCAGCCCTGGGAGAATCCAGGCTGATGTCTCCAGCAGCGTCCCTCCTGCCTGTGCCCAGCCTGCTTTCTGTCTCACCGTGCCTGTGCAAGACCCCACAGGTGAGTCTGGACTATGGACAGGGCCAGATGGCAAAATCGTACTCCTCATTCCAGGGAATAAACATACAAACCCACCGGCTTCAGGACACCACCTGACCACCTTCAAAGAAAAATTAAAGGTTACAGGAGAGCACAATTTTTAACGTTTTAGATCCTTGATGAAACAGCTATTAAAAGGAGAGGTTTGTACTATTTGGCTCTGATTTATTCATGTTATAAATCATAGTGTAGACCACCCTGTAATTAAGTGCTTGTGAACCCTGTGTGTAACACCTTGAAAACAAGCAAGTTGGTAGGTAACAGAAGCAGTTTGCTTCTTTAGATAAAAATGTAGACGCTTGAAACACAAGCTGGAGCAGTCCAAGGGTCAGAGTGAAAAAACTGCTTTTGCTCACAGGTTTTGAATTCTTCTTCATGCCATTCTGTTAGTTATGGTATTGGATAACATCTTTGGTGTTTTCTTAGCCCCCAGTGGACAGTAACACACAAACTCAAGCTCCACACACAATTGGAATAATCTTGGAAACAAAGGGCTCCATTGAGTCACCGTTAACATGTGTCAATAGGAGCGGGCAGAGCGCCACTTTGGACAGGGGATGCGTTTTGATATGTGTCCTTGATTCTCACCCACACAAAGAAAAAACGACCACTTCATTTTTCCTGCTCCTTGCTACGATGCTTCGCGCCGTAAAGGCTAAAAAAATTCACTAATTTCTTTCCTTTGAATGGAAAAAAATGCTTCTAATTTGTACTCTGGGAGAAGAAACTGGTGGGCAGCATGAGCTGACTAGGCTGACAGTGCAAAGGTACAGCAAAGAACTGGATATAATTGTGCCAGACACATCACGTTCATTATAAGGTGCTGTTCTCGGGGCTTCTTATCTTCTGAAAACTTTAATTGTCTAAAAATGACTTAGTGTGTATCCAGGTAATACCCTGACAGGTCCAGTACCTTTCTCAGGGATTTCTGTCTTGTCAGTCACCATAACAGGCAGACACCATTGCATGCCATCACTCAGTTTGATCTTCTTCTCTCCCCCTCTCACCCTGCGTGACCAGGTGTGCAGGGTTGCTGAAGCAGGTTTCCCTCTGACTGCTCCTGGTGCACTTCCTTGGCACTTGATTTACAGATGAAAGCTGAATATATATGGCCACATCCACACAAAGGAAGAGCAGATCTTTTGCTTTCTTTCTGCTGTAATACTTTTGCAGGGCAATCACTTGTCAATCACGCTCCATTCCTGTTCATGTCCCTGAGGTGCAGTTTTGATACAGGGAAACACAATGTACTTTGCTCTGTACCCTGGGGAATAAATAGCACGTGCACCAAGGAACTATCTCTTCATCTCTGTATTCATATTGCCTCCACTTCCAGTTTCAGAATTGCTCTCAAATTCTTTGAGATGTTTCTTCCTGCAGTACATGCTTAGTTATTACCAGCATCTTAGATTTACAGATTTGCAATTAAACTCAAAAAAAGAGCAGAGTTTCAAAGACCTCTATGTTTCTACATTGCATTATCTACTTGGGTTTTTTTAAACACTGAAGACCCAGATCTCAGTGACCTGCCTGGAGCTTCTGAAAACTTCAGAGGAGAGGACTGTCAATGCTTCCATAACGTGTGCCTGAGCTGTCTAACCAAATGGGCTGAGGAGCTCTGAACGCCCTAGGCTGCAGAAACCAGGGCACCGAGGCCCAGGTAAACCCTTCCCAAAGTGGCTTCAGGGAGTCCCTCAAGAGGTTAACCCATATATGCTGTACATTGGCTCTTCCACTGCATGTCCCTTAAACAGAGGCTGGCTGAAGGAGTTTTCTTCAGCTGGTTGGGGAACAGTCCTAACAGGACAGCTGCGTTTGACATGCAGCTCCCACTCATGCCCATGGTGAACGTGCATGGGGAAAGCCTTTGCTCTTCAAGAACCAAGTGGGAGTGAGGTGGCACTTTACTCCTGGAGACAGAAAAAATAGGAAGAGCATAGCAATGCACAACTGTCATTGCAATGACCTGGTTATGAACAACAGCCAGGTCCTCTAAAAGCAGCACCCCCAAAATGGGGAGACCTGCTATCTATCTCCCCCCAAAAAAGGCAGCAAAGGCCATTTGTTTCAAAGACTGGTCCACAGGGACTGTGAAGCCAGCAGCACAGAGCAGTATGGCATCATCACCCGAAAAAAGAAACAGCTGTCGGAGGCACAGCTAGCACTTAAGCCCAGTGGGCCAGAAAAAAAGAGACCTAAAAGATGTCCAAAGTCCTGACCTCCTTTCTGAACCGATGAAGATGTTTTTCTTTTTGTTTTTCACGGCAGGGTGGAAATGTGGTAGAAAACTCACTGGGGTTATTGCCTCTTCCTTGCCTGTTTTTGCTCTCAAGCCTGGATTAATGTTTTTGTTTGGAGCGCTTGTTAACAAGCTGAGGTTTTCATCTTAGTAGGTCTGCTAATAGCACAGGACGTTCCCCTGGATTTGTGATTTCAATGCAGGGTTTTCTTTAGAGAGTGAGGAATTTTTTTATTAGAACCAGCCAGCCTACAGAACTGAACTGTACCTAAAAATAGAAGGGATTACTTTTTTTTAGATGTTAAAAATAGAGATGTATAGAAATGGTCATGTATAGGCTGCTTTTTACAAGAAAGCAGAGGTGCTCTGAATGGAAACATTTGCTATCTGCCATCTAGCCGAGAAATGCAGCATTTACAGTGCCATGAGCTGCTGCTTGTGAAGAACAAAGAAGAATATAGTAACCCTGGATGGGCTGAAAATTGAAGTGATACCATGCTAAAAAGCACATATGTTTCCAGGGAAAGAAGGAGACATTTGGTCTTGTGAAGCATAAACACACACAGCTCTTCTAAGATGGGGAGGTGCAATGGGATGGATGAAGCAGGATCATCCCATGTTGCTGTTGAGTTCATGTAATGCTCTGAGCACCAGATTCCTTCTTGTTTTGCTGACAAAAATTGCCAAGCCTCCTTTTTTTTACCATGCAGAATCCCTCAGTGCCCACCCACACCACTCAGGCCAAGCACTGAGCAAAAAACTCAGGTCTTAGTGGGGAGAAAAGCTCGCAGGATGCTTTCAGAAGCAAACAAAACTCTCAACCATTTAGAAAGCTGCATCCTCTGCTAAAGCCCATCTTTTTGGGTGATCTGGTAGGGTAAGGCTCATATAAAGACAGATGGGTTTTGTTTACTGTATTCTTCTTATTCCATGTTCCTCACAGTTAGTTCGTGGTCATATTAATTTGCCATATTATAGCTGAGATGCTCAAAGCTGTTAAAGTGATTTGGATAAAAAGTTACCAATAACTGGAATTTGAATTTGGCATCTAGATCTGTTAAAAGGGGGAAAAAAACTCAGCCTAGAGGTCTACATGCCATTTGAAATCAGCTGCATTCATACATAGTTCTGTTAAGCATTAATAGGTTATTTCAAATGCAAAAACCTCTACCTTTATTTTAAAAGGATATTTGCACTAACTGTCCCATAAAGACTCAAGGCAGATTTCATATGACATGGCTCAGACAGTAAGAAATGCTATAACAGGCTACCCTAACTCATCTAAATGAGTAACTGCTTTTTTTGCTTCTCTCTTTTTTTAAAAAAAAAAAATATCTTTTTTTTTTTATTTCCTGAGCATTATAAATGATTCACCAAGTTCTTAAGATACATTAACCATCACCTCCCCAAACTCTCACCACCACATAAATGCCACCCTGGAGAACCAGCTGTGTCTCAAAAATCTCAGGTCAAGTGTTCATGACATTTTATGAGATGTTAGTACCATGTGTGTCAAATTCAGTCCTCGATTACCTCCAGTTTAGAGACACTCATATTTCCATCAAAGGATCTGATACTCCTTGATTTAATGGCTGGGGCAGTTAAGTTTTTATTGCTGTATAGATGTCCTTTCAGCTACAGTTATGTGAAGCAGCCACAGCTCAGTTCAATCCTCTCTAATGCCAGGGGAAGAAAGTGGCCAACAACCACTTGATGTCAGTGGCCGTGTGGAGCTCAGCATGCTGCTTGACCTCCTGGTCCATGAGGACTGAGATGCAGAATAAGAGCTCCCTTCCAAGAGAAAGCGGAAAAGAAGCTTAAAAAAAACACCATCAGACTTAGAAAACAGGGAATGCCTTCAGTCTGGTTTCATTCTCTTTCTCTTGCAAGGCTGTTCCCTGCAGAGATGAAAGGAGGGATAGATGCACCAACAAAAAAATGGATCTGGACTGAAGATTTACCAAGCAAATGTAGTTTTCCATATGTTTATCAGTTATGCAAAGTAAAGATTTTGACTAGGACCTCTGAGGTATAAGTCAGCATGAAGCTCATCAGGAGCTGGACCAGACAACCGTGGATGGATTTGCTCAAGCAGGAGGTCCCATCCTTTGGGTTCCTACTCACTTAACTAATTGCAAGCCCTTTTAGTAGCCATGCTGAAATGCATGTCTGAACAAATGCTTGTGGTGTCCATGCTATGTGGAGATAGTCTCTTCCTTTTTGTGAAGGGAAATGTAAAACTGTTGATAATTTCCAGGAAAATATAGTTCATTACACTGTTTATGCATAGATGCACCATGTATTTATAGCCTCATGCATATTCCAAAAGCAAAGCTGAGGCTATGGTTTGTTTTACATAACTATAGATAGATTTGACAGTGAATCATTACATGAATTATGTTCCCTTTGAAATGGCAGTGGTGCTCTGAAAAGAGTAAATAATAAACAACACTAAACAATACATTTGTGAAGCAAAGTTTTTATTCACATCGTGGGCCATAGCTCCAGACTGTATACCTCCCTCTTAACTCTGAAATGACAAGCCAAAGGGCCTTTCCTGGACTTTATGGCCCTGAATTAGCATCTTCAGGTACCTAAAACTTCAGCTCCTGAGTCAGTAGAAGATGAAGTGCTGTAAGAGAAGGCATGGGAAGGTGGGAACTCCGTGACTGAGTCCTCTGACATAAAGTGTTTGTCCCTGACAATTTAGAAGCTGAAGGAAAAGTTTCCCCCGTCCCCTAAACGGTGCCTTTGTGCCTACCACGTGCGTAATTGATTGTAAGCAAACCATTCCTGCTGGACTCAAAGCTGCTTCGTACACACAACCACATTAAGAAGTTGCTGGCCATGGAAAGACCAGAGCTGATTTAGGCATCACTTATGGATAAGAAATATCTTCAGTATAAATAAACTTGCTGGTTCACAACTGTACACAGAAACCTCTAAATAAAATTGATTATTCAGAGGCAGAATTCTTGCAGTTCATCTAAAGGATGTATTTTCTGTTTGGGTACATGCCCAACACACGTGACCATGAACACACACTTGGTGAAACCCCCAAACCTCAACCAAACAGAAAACATACCTTAATCTATTGATAAACTCCTCTTTCTTGAATGGATCTAATCCTAGAGAGCAGTTCATCTGGGTTCCCTCTGAAGCCTCCTGCCATATTTGCAACCCTGGATGCCCAGCTAAGCCCACCAACCCTTCAGGAATTTTCATGAGGGTTAAAACTGGAATTCTCCCTTGAATGTAACTTTCGGCTTATTTGTTCAGCTTCAGGCCGTATCCACACACACTCAGACACGCAGATGTGTATATAAATATATAGCTTTGAAGGTGACCTATTTTCCAGCTGCAAAATACTGTCGCTATCAGAGGTTTTTGCCAGCTAGGAAAGGATATGAACCAGCGAGGTGCAGAGCAAACTGCAGTGTCTGCATTATTTAGAGGCTCAGCATGCCAGGTTCACAGGTGTTCAAACTACCCAGGAACCATTTGGCCCACTGTGATGGAAAACATGATTTTACAGATTGAAGTCAGCCGGCAAGTAGAGGTGTTTAACCAACTAGCTACTGCAGGACAAAGCAAAAAGTTGAGGTTTTCTTTACATTTCGTTTTATTGTTTCTGTCATTTTTTTCCCCCCAGCACCTGCAACGCTGCTTGCCTGACGTCCTTGGGAACTGCTGGCAGTGGAGGAATTTATTAGCTAGAAAATTCCCAAAGTATCTGTAGGAAATATTATTCACAGTTGCAACATTTCAGACAGAAAAGAACTTGCAGGATGGAAAAGGACTAAAAATCAGATTCTGGGTCTGGACTGACTCTCCGACAGAGACCACGTGTTATAACACAACAGAACACACTTCCTATGTGTGGTTTTGCCAAGGCAGGCACAGACCAGTATCGCTGGGGAAAGAGGGCAGGAGAAAATGGGCAGGGGACCTTGTTACCTTCCAATGTCCTTCCTGAAAATTGTAGATCAAATTGGTGGAGCAGCAGCATCTGCCCAAAGCATGATGTCCACTATATCTCCATGCTGGGCTGCGTTTAGGAGGAGAGCAGAATTATTCTTCCACAGAGACTGAAGCTCACAGGGCATCAGCCCTCACCAGGATCACACCTGCATCTGGGTGGCCAGAGAACGTGCAATGGCCAAGCAGCATTTCCTAAATATATGGGACCTGTCTGACCTGCCTGGGAGGTACCAGGATTACTCAAGTGCACTCTGTCTTCCTCACCGCTTCCCAGCAGCTAAAAATAAAGCAAATAGCTCTCCTGAGGTAGAATTCATGGCCACCATGCAAAACTGCTCTCAGCTACCTCTTTCTGCCCTTACAAGTCTATTATTGCCAAGCAAAGAGAAGAATATTATTGTAAATATCTTTCTGAATATGCAGGGGGGTCTGGAAAAAAAACCAACCAAACCTTCTTTTTTTTTTTTCTCTGTTCCTTTCGTTCCAACTCACTGCTAAATATATGCCCAGAAGTATAGTACAAAAGTGTATAAAATTGCCTCACTGGCTCTGAATTCAAAATCCAATTTCTAAAGGAAGCTGGGACCTGACTGCCAAAGAAATGTAGGTACCTGAAGATGCACTTAAAAATATTCCCAGATATTCAGACATGGTCAAGCCCTATAATCTACTGATTTAAAAAGACTTCAGGCTCCTGCGTCACCTTTGAGAACTGCAAGTCTGTTTCTGCATTACTTAGCCATTGCAAAATACAGCCATATATTTTTGCCCACATTTCCTACCATGCAGAAACCAAATTATTTTCTTTCCTCTAAATATATATTTACAAATACACATGAACACACACTGTAGTTCTGCACTAATTGGTATTTGCAGTGTAAGCACTGGCCTTTCCTTCCTTTTTGTCAACGAAAGTAAACATGATCAAAGCCTGCCAGTATTTAATGATGAAAATGTACCGTGTCTCTACAGTATTAATGTCATTGGAATGAACTTGAAGATAGGTTTACAACAAAAATAATTTACAAAAATTTCATAACAAATTCAGGGGGAAAGAAGCCATATTTAGCTTTTCTTTCCTTAGCATTTTTACTTTGTTTAAGGGGAAAAAGGAATCAACAGACATGTTTTAAAATGACCGAGCAAGGAGCAAAATAAATGCATAGAGATTTTATCCAGCACTTCTAACGATCTTGGAAGTGCTACAACTACACTGTAGTTTCTTTGTTACAGCTCTGTATACATTTATACAAAAGAAAGATGAAAGGGGGGAGAGAGTGGTTGATATGGGTTGTGAGAAGTCGGTGGAATTAGATGGCAAGGGGTCAGGTTACAGACAATGTAAGCTAAAATGCATCAAAGGGTATGAAGCAAAGGACTAGATCAAAGTCTAAGAAGCCAAGTACAAGAATAAAAGAGTGATAATTGTAGGCAGCGAGAGAAAGCACTGGAATAGAAATGTGATAATGGTATGACCTCATGACTCAGTCTTCTTTTTTTTTTTTTTTCCAAGTCACCAGTTTCCTCGCATGGGGCACACGGGCCGGAGAGGGCAGGAGCGTTGTGGCAGGAGGAAGCAGTGAGGGGGAGAAGGGAGAGGAATTCTGGGGTTGATAACCTTCCTGGGATTTAGGGGGAAATTCACTGGGTTTTGCAATGTGTTTCATTCATCAGTTTTCCATAGGATCACGGGGCTGTCCTCACAGGCACTGGTGTGAGACAGGGAGCATAAAGCTGGAGAGGAGTGCCGGGGAGGTTAGATCCTGCTCTCCTGTAGCTCAGCAGAACATAGCAGACACCAGTGGATCTGTTTAAAAGCCACGGTTGGGCCCTATATTAGAGAAATTATTGGGCACTTGGTGCCTCTGTTCTGTACCTGAGCCATCATGGCTGGGAAAGCTGTCGTCAGCCGGAGAGCTCCTAAATTATGCTCATCTTCAGCTGTAGGTTTGTCCTGAGGAAGATATTTGCATTAGATGCTCACTTTGATAAGAACAAATGCATTTTATTGCCAAGAAGAAACTTCCCCTTCATATCTAACAAGGTCCCTCAGTCCTGACTGCTGTGCAGCATGGAGTGCAAGTCCCTGTACAGCCCAAACGGTCTGGCAGACCAAGAGATCTCTCACACTGGCTTGCTGGACCAATGATGAACCTTCCCAGCTCCCACCACGCCCCAGTATCAATCAGTGGCATCACTTCAACTGACTGCATCAAGGCTAAGGTTTGTTCCATGATCCCTGAAAGGACACATTTCCCCATTCACACAGGTTTTAGTTTGAGACTTGGTAATGGCCATCATCATCTGTCATGACCAGCTCATACTGATGTATTTCCTCGTGTCTTTGAAGGCTGAGACCAAGACTGCACAGGGTAAAAGCTCCTCTTGTGAACTTGTTACTGCACTTTGCTCCATGCTTCATCTATGGGAGTGGGTAAGAAATGAGGATAGTCATCACAGGCAAGTCTCCTTCCATTGACTGCAAGGCTGAATTGGTGCCAAGACCCTACCCGGCTCCAGCAGCTCTGGAAAAAACAAACGGCTGATGCCAGAGAATAGCAGCTTCTCTGTGGCCTCTTTCACCAATACAG